>NC_048411.1:16253165-16284393 GCF_013103735.1 Etheostoma cragini
CACACACACACACACACACACACACACACAGAGGCAGGTTGTGTTTGAGGTGAATTAGGACAAGAAGTCAGTGGTGGACTACATCTACGGTGTCTATTTACTGAGGATTTTTGTTGACGGTAATGTGAGTCACTTTACTGTTGACAAAAATTTTGTCTCGCTTTAAGTGAGACTAAAATATTTTCTGAGCAGCGAGGAAGTGACAGGACCTTTTGATGTGACCAATCAAATCTTCAGATAATAAACTAGAACAGGAAGCTGGGATCAGGAGAGAGGATGAGTCAGGGAAGTCCTACATAAACTGGACTGAAGCAGCACAAACAGAGAAGAAAATATTAACAATATAACGAAACAAAAATTTGTTTTGTTTTATTTGTTTTATAATGACTAAAGCTTCATTCAGGTGCTCATAAGGGTCATTTACAGCCCCACCACAGTAATATTAACAGCCAAACAGTAATGAACATCTCAGTCTTTTTTAGTAGAGATGTGACTAATGTCATCTGAGAACCTAAAAGTCCAGAGATAAAATCGATTTTCAGGCTAAAACATTCAGTGATAATTTACAACTTATAATATAAATTCAACAGTAAGAAACCAAATTGTCTCCAATACTACAAAGCTAATCCCACTTCTCTAAAAAACTGCGGCACACTGGTCAGTGTGTCTGATGCTGGTTTATTGAAATAAGATTTTTCCCAGAAAGAGAGGCATCCTGGGACTTCCTTTTGTGTGTGTGTGTGTGTGTGTGTGTGTGTGTTTAGTTAAATGCATTGATATTTCCTTTCTGCTGACCTGCTGCACTCTTTATGCTTTTCCCGTCTCTCTCTCTCTTTCTCTCACTCTCTCTCTCTCTCTCTGTTGTCAGTGTGTGATATTTGATGACCGTGATCTACAGCCGCTGGACTCTGACTCTGTAAAGTCTGCGTCAGTCAGTTGCTAATTTAAATCCAAATGACTTTATTGCCATCAGATAAAGAGAGTTGGTCTAACATGCTAACAGCTCTGTGGGGCTGTACCACAAACTGTACATACGATTATTTTAAATATTTACAGTCTATGGGCTGTACTTAGAATTAGCAGGGCTGTGAGCTAAAAGCTAGCATCAGCAGACTAACATGCTCACAGTGGCACCTTCCTGTTTAGTAAAACACAGCGGATGTCTGCCCCATGCTGGTGTCTCAGAGACACTGCAGCCTGTACATCACTGGATAAGATCTCTCTCTCTCTGTGTTTCAGGACCATTGTCACTATCAGGGCTTCGTTCAGGACATGAAGGGTTCTTCTGTTGCTATGAGCATCTGCCACGGCCTCAGGTAACACACAGAGACATACACACTATTGATTTTTATTTGTTCATGAATTAGTTTTTTTTGTTTTTGTTGTTGAAATTACTAGACAACATTTGATTGTTTTTAGCAAGTAACTTGCACTTTTTATGTACTGTATATACACTTAAACTGTAACTAAAGACTTAACAAATACAAATTATTCTATAAATATAAATCCTATCACAGGTTTCCAGAGTCCAATGAGATGTCTCCAAATTTCTTGTGTTCGGCCAACAGTCCAAAACCCAAAGACATTCACTTTATCTTGAAAAAAAGAAACACATAAATCTACACATTTTAAAAGAAAATATATGAATAGTCACTTATCCAAATCATTTCATTGTTTCATTTTCATTCAACGTTGTGCCTTTGCTCTTCTGTTCTGTATTTTCTTACACAAGGCTGTCTAAAACCTTTGGCCATATTTTATACCAACATGTTGATTTACCTCTGATCACAGGGAGAGCTTTGCATTAGAGGTGCTATTTGTAATGACTGGCTCGCACAATATCGTGTTTTTTGCTACTCATACAGAGGTTAACCGCCTGCACCGCCTGCATCCCGGTCGGTTAATTTTCCTCCTGATAAGACAGGTTGCCCTTCTGAGTGTGAGCTAACCATGGAGCTAACTCACTAACTGATTACACTGTTGCTATTTATTCTGTTAGTGCTCCCTGTTTTCAACCCACCTTCTCTCTCCCTTTGTAATCCGCTGATCAGCGGTAACCTTCATATGAGCAGCAATCTCCCCAGGTCCCCAGAAACTTTGCCGAGCTTTGAAGCAAATTGAACATTGCGGCCAAACAGTGGCATTACAACTCCCGGTCCGTTTAGTGATGCCCTCTGGCCCAAAAACACTTTTTTATTTAGACTTACATGGTGAAAGAGATGTCTGTATTAGTGGATACTTTTTTTTAGTGTCACACCCCCAGCAAAATGCATCCTCTTCAGAATGCCTTCTATCAGAATTTAATCCATTCGGCCCAAAAACTTTGGAAAGTCTAGAAGAGCTGCATTTTTAAATCATTTAATCCCTATTCAAGTTAGTGGAGCACCACACTGGAAGTAGCCGGCTCATCCAGCGGAGGTCTTTAATGCAGCAGTAGTGTTGATCACTCGGGTAATTTTTGGTTCCATGATGGATTTGTACGCCACTAAGCAACTCTTATAGGAATGAACAGGGCCCCGCCTCAAACGCTGCACCTAGTTCCTTCTGTACATCAATGGATCTCCCACGGAAGCCCAACCCGGGTATTGTGCAGTGCAGAGTGGCAGCAACTAGCTAGGCAGTGGGAGCTATTGCCTGTGATGTACACTTAGCAACAGAAAAAAAGAAATAGCAGGTAGAATGTCATGATTGATTAGAATCAAGTGTTTAACAAGGTTTAACAAAGTTTAATACATCTATTCTGTATTAAACTTCATTAAGTGTCACATTATTTCTCTGGTTCATAGATTTTGTTTGATTTCAGCAGAAATTTTACCATTTAAAATGCCGTCTTTAAGAAAACTGACACACACACACACACACTCACACACACTGTACACACTCCCCTCTCTCTCAAGGACAATGTTTGTTTTCTTTTTATATTCTTCTCCCAGATGGCTGTGTGTGTGTGTGTGTGTGTGTGTGTGTGTGTGTGTGTGTGTGTGTGTGTGCGCGCATGTGTGTGTGATGTCCACCCTGCTGTTTCAATCTGTGTGGTTTCTAAGTAATTAATAAGGTGGATTTACACACTCTGGCTTAATTAATAGTTTGACTTTTTGTATCATTGTAAAACTAAAACACACACACACTTTTCAATAATCTCTATGTAACACCACTGAAGGTTTTACCTGAACTTGAACGAAGCTGAAAGGGATTGTTCTTCTGAAGTGGGTTTGTATGAGGTAAATATCCATACTCAGTGTATCAGCTACAGTAGATGGAGTTTAGAGAAGCTGGCAGGAGTACCAACACGGAAGCTAAGCAATGTACTGCTGTGGACGGGGGCAGCAGCTGAATGTATTTTAGATACCTAAAAAAGGACCACCTAAAAAAATCCAAATCAGATTAGGTGTACGCTATATTTAGACTATTTCCCCCGCTTTACCTTGCTGTCAAACAGCACTTTCCGACAAGGAACTGTAGCTGTTATCTATGCTCAAAGCCACCAGACTTCTTTGACAAAAACAGGAATTTTACCTCGCAGAACACGGGAGTTGCTGGTCTACTGCTGCCTCGATTGGTTAAATTGTTAGTTTTGTTACTTCTGACCCTTTAAAACACCACAACAATAACACAAACTTGTTGTTTCTGATGTCTCACTCTGAATGAGAAAACAAATATCTATCTACTTGTCTTTCTTTTCATCAGAGGAGTGTTGCATCTCGCTGATGACAGTTATGGCATTGAGCCGTCAGACTTCGCCCCTGACCAGCACTTGGTGTACCGGCTGCAGGATGTGACATCACAGCCCCGGGGGTGTGGCACGCCACACGACAATGAGCGTGATCATGACAACAACGCCACAGAGCACGCTCAGTACAAGCCAGAGGAAATCCATCATAGACAGCACAGCAGGGTGTGTTCACACACACACACACGCACACACACACACACACACACACACACACACACACACACACACACACACACACACACACACACACACACACACACACACACACACACACACACACACAAACAAACAAACAAACAAACAAACAAATTAATCATTTGTGCATATAAAGTAACTTGTTGTTGTGTGTTGCAGATGAAGCGAGCTATTCTTCATCAAACTCACTACGTGGAGCTGCTGCTGGTAGTTGACAACGACAGGGTAACCTACACACACACCTAATTCACTTTTCTTTTTTGGAACATTTCAAAAGTTTGTTTAATATTAGCTCGATAATAAAGAAAAAAAACGGCTAGTAACTGGGGCTTACTGAGTCTGAACTGTGCTGTGTGAAGCTTAAACTAATTTCTCACAGCCACTGGGGGTTACTGTGCTTTTACTCTCACATTGCCAGACCTTCTGGCTAGTCTACACAGCATTCAGGTATGGTAGAAAAATCTGCTCTAGTTAATTAGCATGTATTTAAACCAATCACAATCGTCATAGGCGATGCTAAACGCCGGACAGAGCCATGGTGCTTTTGCAAAATAACCTCGGGAAGTAACCTGTTTTGGTGGAACATGTGCTCGTTTAAAGGAACATGTTGACTTGTTGGAAATTTAGCTTGTTCACTGTATCCCCCAGAGTTAGACAAGTTGATACATACCTTTCTCATCTCTGTGTGTGCTGTAACTCTGTCTGACTCCCCCAGCATTATCAAAAACGTTTTCTCTATTTATGATTGTTTGATTGCTAACGTTAGCTCAAAACGCCATTTAAGTGACAGCCTTTGTTGTGTTTGATTGCTAACTTGTAGCCAGCAGTGAACGAACTTTGTTAAGTAGGTCCGTTTTTACTGTACTGACATTACAGAAATCTCTCGTTAGCATCTTGTAGTCTTGTCGCAAAGTAACGTATGGGCTGACCCCATCTTCACTTGTCGCAAAGTGACACATGCGCAACGCGATCTGGGAGTGACAGAGGCTTACCCCCTTACTTCGCCTTTCTGAGAATATAGTTCCCAGTTAGTATTGCTGTGTCTCATGTGACCTTGTTATTTGTACACCCTGGGACTATACATGTAAATAAAACATGTTGGCCTTATTTTGTCACTT
Organism: Etheostoma cragini; assembly: GCF_013103735.1. Classification (NCBI taxonomy): domain Eukaryota; kingdom Metazoa; phylum Chordata; class Actinopteri; order Perciformes; family Percidae; genus Etheostoma; species Etheostoma cragini. The sequence goes on from NC_048411.1 coordinate 16,258,212, forward strand.
ATTGGGAGCAGTAGCTAGTTGGAACCAGTTACCTGCATATCTTTGCCAGGCTAAGCTAATGATGGGGGGGGTCAGACAGAGTTACAGCATGCACAGAGATGAGAAGGGTATGTATCGACTTATCTAACACTGGGGGATACGTTGAATAAGCTAAAGTCCCAATAAGTTGGTGTGTTCCTTTTAAAGGTTATTTTATTCTTGCAACAGAAAACTCAGATTGGACAGATAGTCTAGCTAGCTGTCTGGATTTACCCTGCAGATCTAAGATCTGAGGAGCGGTTAACCATATTCCTCATAAATCGACCAGAGTTTAAAATTACAACACAAAAAAATCTGAAGGTAACGCAGAAATCCAGCAGAAAAAGAGTTAAATCCAGTGGAATTTCCGGCGGCACCGGAGCAATCCTGAAATTGGAACGGTGTGGACATAGACTACTGTCCTGTTGTAAGCATTAAATGAAATACTAAAAGGTGCTTTGGAGTTTGGAGTTGCTTTGAAAGGTTTATTTTGTCCTAGATGTAAACTTAACACGTCCAGGGCAAACAGAGATAAAACTGATAACTGTTGAAAATGTTGGAATGTTTCTTTAAATATATAATTATGTATTTAATGTTTGGTCTAAAGATTTTTGTTCTTTCAGTATAATTATCTGAACAAGAACGAGACAGCAGTGAGGGACGAGATGGTTCATCTAGCCAACTTTATAGACAGCGTGAGTACACACACACACACACACACACACACACACAGTCAAAGACACACACACACACACACACACACAAAAAGAGAGAAGAAGTTCCACAAACAAGGAATTGAAAAGGAATAACCAGGAAAAGAGTCAACATGAAAAATAGTTTCAAATAATTGTTCTGTCAATCAACTCATTGATTGACTAATGTTTTCTGCTGTACTTGTATGAATTGTTGGGTTTAATTTATAACGATGTTTTATAAACTCTTCATATGTTTTGTGTGTAAAACCTTAATTTGTAAAGTAACTAAAGCTGTCAGATTAATAAAGTGGAGTAGAAGTGTATATACTCAGTACAAGTACCTCTAAACTGTATCTTACTGCACATCTTGGGTTGTTTACTTACTTAATTTGTGTGTGCGTGTGTGTGTGTGTGTGTTCAGATTTACATTCAGCTAAATGTTCGAGTGGTGCTGGTTGGCCTGGAGATTTGGACTCAGCAGAACCTGATCAACACCGATGGAGGAGCCGGAGAGGTGCTGAGTCGCTTTACGCAGTGGAGAGAGAAAGATCTGGTTCCCCGTCGCCGCCATGACTCAGCACAACTCATCCTGTCAGTACACACACACACACACACACAAACATACACACACACACACACACACACACACACACACAAACATACATGCAGTCAGTATTCTTCATATTTATGATGATGATGTCCTTGCAGGAAAAAGAGTTTTGGGGGAACAGCAGGAATGGCGTTTGTCTCCACCGTCTGCTCCCGTAGTCACGGGGGCGGGATCAACGCGGTATGCTGCTGCTGCTTACTGCTCTCTTTTTATTGGCTGACTCACCTGTCTTTCTCTTTACAAATTAATGCAGCCTTGAAATCATACAGAAAAGTTGGTAAATTTAAACTCTAGGGGCATAATCTACAAAGGTTCTGCCTCTGAGAATGAGTGTCATCTATTATGCCAAAGAAGAAGGAATAAAAGACGTTTTTTACGGACTGAAGAGGACTAACAGGGACCATTATACTGTCTTTTAGTTTACTCTCATCCTGTCTGTCTCTCTCTCCAGTTCACCAATAACAACATTCCCTCGTTCGCCTCCATCGTGGCTCATGAACTTGGTCACAACCTTGGGATGAACCACGACGACGGACGTTCCTGTACTTGCGCCACCTCTGCCTGTATCATGAACTCTGGAGCCACGTAAGACACACGCACAGACACACACACACTCACTCATTAACAAACATACACACAGATATTCACACAAAAATGTATGAACAAATGTACACCATATGACATCTGCTGCTCCTCCTCTTCCTCCTCCTCTCTGCAGAGGATCCAGAAACTTCAGCAGCTGTAGTGCTGATGACTTTGAGAAGATGATCTTGTTGACGGGGGGAACCTGTCTCCTGAACGTCCCTCGGCCTGACGAGGCCTACAGTGCCCCCTACTGTGGAAACAAACTGGTGGACATGGGAGAGGAGTGCGACTGTGGCTCACAGAAGGTCTGTGGATAATTTTCTCAATGATAAATTAAACTTCAACAGTCCCGCGAATAATGTAAAATAGACATATTTCACACATTTATACACACACACACACACACACACACACAGATATACTGTATATGTTTGTTCACATGAAGTCAACGTCCACCATTAAGAATTATTAATTATTATGCGGAATCAGCTTTTATCAACTTCTTGCAGTGTACCCACGGATATACAGACAACTGTTACTGGACTACTCTGATACTTAAGAATACTTAAAAAACATGCTAGTTCTCAGGCAAGTTCTGACATCATAAGGATTGTCTTTTTAGTGTTGTTATTGAAATTTATTTGTATTAAACACTGAATAATGTATAACATCGGAAAGTATAAGCCACACTTAATTTAAGAATATGTGTATCATGTCTGTGTGTTCAGACTTTGCTGTGTTATGACTCTTAGAAGGAGTTTAATTTTTTTTAAACTGCAGCAATCTGTCGTAGGTGTTTCAAAGTACTTTAATCATCTGTTTGTTTAACACAGCAGCCATACCACCATAACTAACTTTGTTGTTGTGCTGCTTACCTCCTGGGAAGAAGCCAATTTATAAAGTTCTAATTTAATAGATAAAATGTATTAAATATCACACACAAAAATGTGCTCCAACAAGCAGTGGAGAAGAAAAATCACACCAGTGTTGGTGGCTCAGATATACATAACAAATCTGTATAATATATATATATATATATATATATATATATATATATATAGCCATTTATTGTCATTGTACATGTGAACATACAACAGAATTTGGGGGGCTCTTATGTTTAGTGAGTTGTAACAATAATACCCTGAAAGAAAGATCTCAGAGCCGCTGCATCTCTGTGCGCCGCCATCACACTAGCAGCATCTCTTGGAAATAAATATATGTAAAATATACATATTGTATCAAATTGTATTTTATGAATGTGTGTGTTGTACAGGAGTGTGAAGAGGACCCCTGCTGTGAGTATCAAACCTGTAAACTTAAGTCGGGAGCTCAGTGTGCATATGGCGAATGCTGCTACAACTGTCAGGTAAACACAACCAGCTTTCACAATACTCAGTTGGCAAACAATTCTCCACACAGAGATACAACTCACTGATTATTATTATATGATATGAGGTCATATTTTGGGAAGTAATATTTTAAAAAACATTATTATATTTACATTATTATCTACAGCACATTTATAAAAAAGTGTGTGTGTGTGTGTGTTCAGTACCTACCAGGTGGAACGGTGTGTCGGTCCAGTACAGATGAGTGTGATCTACCTGAGTACTGTAACGGCTCCTCGTCCCTTTGCCAGAGCGACGTCTTTGTCCAGGTAAGACCGAATATATTTCAACTTTTACCTGAACCACTCCAACGTTGTCTGTCTGACTTACAGATTTACATTAGACGCACCATGCTGGACAGAGATGTTTCTTCTGCTGACACAGACACTTCACAGGCGGAAAATCTTATCCTTCCTGACTGGCTCGATCTACATCCTGTCTGTCAGCCCTCAGCAGTCTGAACTTTATCATATTATTTTTTTATGATCTTTTTCAACTATTCATTGTTATTCACACTTTCAGAATGGGCATCCTTGCAGGAACCAGCAGGCATACTGTTATAACGGGAAGTGCCAATTCTACGACGGACAGTGTCAGGCCATATTTGGATCAAGTACGTCCTTCTGCCTGTTTAATGTTCACTGACTTTATGTGTGGTTCTGAGGTGACAAATGATAAAGACTGAAATAATGTCTGTATGATGCTACATTTACTGTTAAATTAAATGCTAGTGTTATACAACACTCTAAACTAGTGTGTCAGCATAAGTACACAGTGATTATGATGGAATTGGGACCTAAACATTTTTTTTTCTTCTTTTTTATGTTTTGAATATTTGTTAGAAACCAGTGAACCGATATTTTTTACATTTTTATGAAGTCCATGTGGTTAATTTTTAGAGTTTAGAGACTAACTGTTCACAAGTGTTCGTTGTGTGAATTTTCAGTTCTGAAGTTCTCTTATGTATTAATTTCTCCTCCTCAGAGGCAAAGGTGGCTCCTGAAATCTGTTTTAAAGACGTCAACAGTAAAGGAGATCGCTTTGGCAACTGTGGCTACCACAATTATGGCTACAAAAAGTGTGAGAGCAGGTAACAAACACACATACACACACACACACACACACACTGTACACCTGTTACAAGTTCAGTGTTGTCAGTGCGGTCAAGACACAACATTTGGGTGAGACTGTTGTCTGTTCTGTTATGGTTTTTTGTCTTATTTTTATAGTCTGTTCTGTGTTTTTGTATTTTGCTCCTGTTTTATTCAGATTTTCTGTCTTGTCTTGTTTTACTTCCTGTCTTCTTTTTTTCCGCTCTTGTGATGTTTTCCACCTGTTTCCCAGCCCGTGTGTCACCTGCTTCTTGTTACCTCGTTACCCTCTCTATTTGGTCTTGGTGTTCCTTTTGTACTATGTCAGATCATTGTGTTTTTGTTCCTGTTGTGTCTCCCCGAGTCAGTTTTTGCCAGGTTCTGTGCTTTCTGGATTTCCCTGGTTTTCGTATTATCTTTGTATTAGTATTTAGTTTTTTGGTCAAATAAATCCTCAAACTCAAACTTTCTCCTGCCTGCTCTCTGTGTTTAAGTCCCTGACCCATGACATGTTCTTGTGAAAAATTACCAGGTTCAGTGTGGACAAACTGAAGAGGTTTTCCAAAGAGAACAGTCTAATACATATAAACACAATTCTGTTTGGAAGATAAACTCAGAGTGTAAATCTATTATTTAGTTTGTCTGAAGGTAAAGTGAAGCTTCATGTTTTAATTGGACAATTTAACAACAGCACTGCCCTGTGGACGTTTAGCTATCGACACAGTTTAATAAACTTAATAAATATATACAAATGTAAAAGAAAAGGTCTATATTATGTTTCATTTTGGTATAGATTTCAGATCATATAACGGGCATATCTTTCAACTGCGTCTTACCATGATTGTGGTTCTTTTTCTAACTGAAGAGTCTGTTATAGTGTTTTTCCATTACATGGTACCTGGTTGACTCTACCTGTCTTTTTTTTGGTTTTCCATTATGAAAAATAGTCCCAGTTACCTGCTAACAGATCCTTTTTTAGTGTCACCTCTGTCGAGGTTTGAGGCGAGTTGAGGCGATACTAAAAGGTGACCTGATTGGTTGGAGAAAATCGTCACTAATCACTGCGTCATCATTTTTATTGCAAAATTTGCAATGGAAAAAGGAGGACAGGGCACCGCGGTCGAGCCAAGCTGTTACTAGCAGTGGGTAAGCGCCATTAGTGGAACTTTAACTTGTCACAATGGAGACAGGTACAGGCATAGATCTATGGGTACAGGTGTGATCATCAGAGCTGAGCGGAGCTGGTGGCTGCTGTAAAAACTAATTGGACTGCGTCCTCAGGAGTTCAAACTTCAGAACTGGAGTTGTCCAGTTTCAACATTAAAGTTTGCAAGTGGAGGTCACAGGATGCTGACTGAATGATGTTTTTTTCCTTCTCTATAGAAACGCTCTGTGTGGGAAGCTGCAGTGCTCTAACGTTCAGATGGTGACAGTGTTTGGCATTGAACCGTCAATCATCAGCACGCCAATCGGAGGAGCCAAATGTTATGGAGTCGACTTCATGTTGGGTTCAGACGTCCCAGATCCAGGCATGGTGAACGAAGGGAGCAAGTGTGGAGACAACAAGGTGAGGAAGAAAAGGAGAGGCAAAGTGCAGGAGGAGACAAATAAGAAGAGGAGATGTTGATGCTTTTTTCTTCTTTCTTCAGGTTTGCATAAACTTTGAGTGTGGCAGCACCGACATCCTGAACTACGACTGTGACGTGGAGAAGAAATGTCACGGACACGGAGTAAGAAACGTCCACCTGTCTGTCTGTGAACCTGTCTGGCTCTTAGCCAGGTGTATCACACACTAACTTGTTTGTCTGTCTGTCTGTCTTTCAGGTGTGTAACAGTAACAAGAACTGTCACTGTGAGGACGGCTGGGGTGGACCTTTCTGTGAGGTCAAAGGTTACGGCGGCAGCGTGGACAGCGGACCTACCTGGAACGGTAACTTTTAAACCTAATTGTTGGAATATTAATGCTAACTCCAGATGCTTCTACTTTGCTATATTTTGATGACTGTCAGTGAAACTCAGCACTTTCTGCACAAATGTTTTACAATTAAAAGCTCAACATTTAGATTGAAACTCTGTTTGTATGCCATCCTCAGATAAAGACACGTCTGTCCGAGATGGTCTGCTGGTCTTCTTCTTCCTCGTCCTTCCTCTTCTCGCTCTCGGCGTGTTTGTTTTTATGCGCAGGAACGAGCTGCTGCGACAGTTTGGGCTGGGCCGCAGGAAGAGGTCGCAGGGATACCAGTGAGTCTGAATATGTACAAACACACACAGGAGGTTTATTATTAATTTATAAAATGTTGTTTGTACCATGGAGGGTCTCCATCATGGTTGTACAATCATCAGAATATCACAAATTTTAAAAATTGGTAGATTCTGCCATATTCTAGCCGTTTTTTAAGTAAGTATTAAGAATACTAAAACGTGCATCCTTAAAGCTGCAAATCATAGACTATGAATGTAATGTTTATACGTGGAGACAAATTTAGAGGAGAGGATATTTTGTCTTTTACTAATACCCCTTTTCCACTGGCCAAAAAAAACCCACTTACTTCCACTTAAATCTGGCTTTTTTTGCATTGGGAAAGGTTACAATAGGACTTCACTCCCAAATGACTCTGCCGTAGGCACGCTAATTTTAGACTCTTTTCCTACAAAATGCTGTGACACTCATCGTCTCCACTGTTAACTAATGTCATCTCTACCACAAATTCCATTGTCTCCACTTCGAGAAAATACAGCATTATATACACAAGGAAGTCTTAAGAGAGAGATCATAATTATGACTTATGAGAGATTTTTATTTTTATTTTTTTTTAATTTAAACTCTTCAGTAAAGCACATCGTCATTAATTTAAAGGCAAGTTCTCAGTCCCCCTTTACTGTGACATGTGGTCTCCTCTGATTCAAATCAAAAATCTTAAAAAAGGTTTGACTGAAGATTTACAGCCTCTAAAACCTGGCAAGAGAATGTTCTGTAAGAGACTACAGACAAAGGACAGGTGACTGCTGACATCACTTCCTGTCGCCAGGCCTCCACATCCTAAAAGGTTTCAGCTTACAGTCGACAGCAGCTGACAGAGGAGGATGACTCAGCTGTTGTTTCTATTAATAATCAGTTCAGACTGACAACTATCCTCTGTGCTGGGTTCAAAGACACTTTAAGCTTGTTTGAGATGAACTGCACCTCGCCTGTAAAGCGTACGAGAGCAGGCGGCAGTAGCCGGGTGCGGTGATTAAAATCCACTCTCAAGTTGAACAGTTTACAGCCGAATCCAGCAGCCTTCAGAGTTGCTGTCAAAATGCTCTATATGTGGTCTGTTGCTGATTTATATTAATTATGATCCGTAATCTGAACGGATTTAGTCTTTCTCACTTCTAAATGTCACTATCAACCACACAATATGGGATTTGTACAGAATAAGCCTTTAAATCAGACAAATAACAATAAAAAATCCCTCTGATTCAAAAACAATAAAAAGGTTATATAATAAAGTTTATATAAAACGTCATCATGTTGAGTGTATTCTAAACCAATCAGCTGTTAGATCAGCTGAGAGGCCGGCGTTTCCCAGCATGCTTTGGATCTGCGTGGGTCTTGCAGTCGGTGAAAAGCAACTGCACTGCCTGTCATCTGTGCTGCGTCCCAAGACACTTTGACAGCTGTCTACGGTGCGGAGTTTAAGGACACTGACAACTCCTCTAAAACTGTCCGCTATGCTGTGTTCAAGGACACTGACAACTGCTCCAAAACTGTCCACTCTGCTGCATTCAAGGACACTGTGATAACTCCTCTGAGATCTGTGCTCTGTGCTGCTTTTAAAGGCACTCTGACGTTTAAAAACTAATGCTTTGCTGCATTTATGTTGCTGTCGGAAAATCCATGTCAGACTTGAACTTTTAGTGTGAAAGCCTTGTGACTCCAATCGCTGATCTGATGTCACTTCCTGTCTTCAGGGCTGATGGCGCAGCTTCAGCCAATCCCAGCAGAGGACCGCCTCCCAGAGCACAGCCTCCATCTGTTGCCCGGGGCAACGCCAACAACATTGTAAGAGACGGGGTGAGTTTACCACCTCCTGTGTGTGTGTGTGTGTGTGTGTGTGTGTGTTTGTGTGTGTATGTGTGTGTGTGTGTTTGTGTTTGTGCGTGTGTACTAGACTAAAGTATTAAAACAATCATTATTACCAAAAGTCCTCTTGTGATCATCTGTTTTATAATATCATATTTCCCAAAACATAATTATTTTTCCTTTGTTATTATGTAGTTTTATAAATTTCATAACTTTATATTTCTCTCTAGCCTGGCTAACTTTGTGTTTGTGTTTTCTGCTCACCCTTTTCATGAAGGTGTAAAAAAAACATTTAAAGAAGTTATGACCTCATCGAACAGATCAGTTAGTCACATTTCCAATTAGTCCCCATTGAAACACCCCTGGTAATTAGTGTTGTGCCTTCATGTTTTTGTTGACCCCATATTGACACGAGCACAGACACAATAACCTCATAAACATGTTAATGTTATAAACCTGCCTGTGACTCTGCTGATCAGGCGGCCGGTGATGATGATGATGATGATGATGATGATGATAATATCACTGTGCTTCCGGTAAGCCTCAGGTTTAGATGACTATGTTAGCCATCAGTACATGTAGGTATCACTGTGTTGATATGACGACCACGCCTCCATCCTCCTCTAGCTCCTACTGTGTTTGTTTGTCTGTATGTTTCTATTCCAACTAATTGAAATGATTGAGTTCATGAGTACTAAATTCCTCTGCTCTCTCCATGTAAAGCACCATGCTCAACTACTGCCACCGCAGGAGGTAAAATGTTTACTACTCACACTATAATACTACTACTGTAATCTCTAATGCTGCAACTGTAGTGCTTTGAACTTGCTTGCTACTGCTGCTTTTAGTGAATAGTCTTTGTTGTAAGAGTTATTTTACATTCTGTGTTTGTTTTTGGAGTTTTTTTTAAACATTTACTGACTCAGAGGTGGAAGGAGATATGTTACTTCAGTAAAAGTAGTTATACCACAGTGTAGAAATACTAATACAAGGAAAGGTCCTGCATTTCAAATGTTACATAATAAAAGTACAAAGGTACACTATAAGCATCAAACATATATATTTAAGGTACCAAAAGAACTCATTATGCAGAATAAAATATTATTGTATTATTATTGATGTTTTAATGTGATCATCACTTTAATGTTGCAGCTGATAAAGGTGGAGCTCATTTCAATTACTTGAAACACTGCTAGTGGATTATGTGTTTTATTATTAATTGTGTTTTATTAATTATTAAAGATGTCAGAAAATAGAGAGTGAATAGATAGATAGTAAAGTAGAAGTATACAATAGGAAAAAATTGAAATACTCCAGTAAGGTACAAGTACCTCAAAATAGTACTAGTACAAGTATAGTACTTATGTAAAAGTACTTAGTTACTTTTCACTGCTGCAACTTTAGTTTGACTTAAGGTTTAGCATCTCTGTGTTTTCTTGTTGTAACTGTTGCTCTTGAAGGAAAAGTAATAAGGGTTCCTGTCTCCTCTCTACTGTCCATCATCAAATTAAATACTAAAGAAGAATAAAAAGAAAGCCAACCTCTGTGGACATGAAACTGTTGTCATCAGTTCTGTTTCTAGGAGAGGCTTGATAACCTGAATAGGAGTTTCTTTCCTACAATTACACATAAATTAGACTGTTTTAAAGGGTGTTTCAGACATTTTTTAGACTAAACCTAAATTTCAAATTCAATATAATAAAAAGTGGTTTGTATTTTTCAAGTTACACCCTGGCTTTGAAACATCACTTTGCAGCAATATAAACATGTACAGAGATCAAACTGAACATCTGAAATGGACAAATAAAATGAGGAAGAAATTTAAGCTAATGGAAGATTTTCCACTGTGTGGGTTTGTGATCAGGTGGTGGAGACCAACAGGACAGCTTCCTCCTACGCTCTGAGGCCTCCTCCTCCCCCTCTGTAAGATATCCCAACTCTTTCACATATGGCTATATAAACTGTGTATTCATATATCTGCTTCTGGAACACAAACACTCAAATTCAAAGCCCAAAACTGCACAGATGCTGGATTCTCGCAGTATCGCGACAGCACGCAATAATCAATTTTGTCAGGCTTTAAGTAATGCATATGTGTCTGACTCATGGTGTCTCAATCAGCGTCCTGTGTGGTGCTACTGGCAGCTACAGGCGTGGTTTAGGTCTGTGTGACAATACAGAGCAGCGACTGCTCGTTCAAAACTACAACAGCTTCAAAAGACATTAGCGTAGATGCTGCAAAAGCATCAATTATACCAGGAGAAGAGAGTATTTCCTAATTGAAAGAAGAACAAAGAACTGCACTGAAGGCTTCTCCTGACTGACTTTAGCATTTGTTTGATAGACTGTTGATACATCCAATCACCTGCCAGGTATTTTTTTGAAAGGGCCTGCCCTTTTCCAAACATTTTCCAATGAAGGCTTCTCAGATGGTTCAGGTTTACATACCATCAGGTTAACTCTTGCTAGCTTTGTAAGGACATTTGAACTGCACCTAAAAGGTCAAGATGTGATGACATTTGAGCAAACTCTACCGAAGGATGAAGACTGTGACCAGTGTAAGCTAACTCTTAGCTAACTGGTCCTAAAACAAATTCTTCCATTAGCACCAATTTCTGTAAATAACATGTTGTATGTTGTTGTTTTGAACAGGTGTGTAAATTGAAATGTGAAAAGGAGACATTGTGGTTCTAGCAGCACCAAGGGTTGTTGACTTCTCTTTTTCATTTTGTATTCCTCTCTCAGTAAACCGAAACCTTCTGCTACATCTCAGCCTTTGGTGCCTCAAAGACCTGCCCCCGCTCCACCGGTTTAATCAATCAGGGGGCCCTGCCCACCCCACCTGGATGGCACCGCCTCTTTTTTCTCCTCCTCTTCAACCCCAGTCACCCAACACTCAAAGCTGGTTACCTAGCAACTGCCAGGTAAGGATTCTGGAGACAAGATGGCAGACAGTCGGTCCTGAACTACAAACTGGACCAGGAACTGGGCCGCTCCACCAGGAAACTGAACCCAGTAATGCATCTGGACTAAACTGAATCGGCTACTGTTCCTTAAAGACTATCTTTCTTTATTTCATTGTCTGCTCTGTCACCAAACCAGCCAATCAATTTCAGAACTTACCTGTGCTTACCTTGCTAGCTTCTAACTGACAAGTATACAGTAGCTACAGTATTTTTCACATTTCACCAAGTTAACATTATTAAGTATTTACTATATAGTAAGCTAGCCAGCTTGCTAACGAATGTTTGCTTGCTAAGAGCAAACTTAAAGAGCCCCTATTATACTCCTTTTTAGTGTAATATTTGTACTCCTGGGGTCTATTAGAATAGGTTAACATGCTTTAATGTTAAAAAAACATTATGTTTCTCATACTGCCCATCGCTGTAGTACCTCTCTCTAAAAGACTCTGTCTGAGCTCTTGGCCCGCTTTCCTGAAAAGCCCAGTCTGCTGTGATTGGTCACCGGCTGCAAATTCAAACAAGCCACTGTGCTTGCTTATGCAGCACCAACGGACAATACATATGAAACACTCGGCTGGCTTTCTCAGTAAGTGACATCAGTAATGGAAGAATTTTAAAGAGGAATGTGGGCAAACCGTTTTTAGGCCGTTGAGAAAAAGTGCTGTCTGTGGGAGAGAGAGAGCTTCATTTGGAGTGAAATATGATTCTTTTGAACTTTATACATCTATTACATACCCAAAAAACTATATAACATTATTTTGACATTGTTATACTCTGATTCTAGCCAGAACATGAGTCTGATACGGCTCCATTGGGCTGTGATTATGGGGCGTGTTTCACCCAAACCAGGAAAGAAAATACCTTTGCACACAATTGGATAGACCTACAACCAATCAGAGCAACGGAGTATTTGACGAATGTTTAACGACCCATAGTTGTCAATAGAACCCACGGCTAGCTACTGCTTATGTTGGCTACTAATCAACCCCCTGGCCAATGGATGTAAAAATAGAACACATTGTGAATTACAGCCATTAGCAATATCCATTATTACAGCTACAGGACCTCGGGAGAACAGTCATGAGCATGCGCAGTGTAGGGGGACATGGGCGGGCGCAGTCCCGCGGGTCTGCTCGCATTTATCATTACGCTACTGTTGATCATTTGTCCATCATTGTATAAAGACCGCCCTGACAATTTGATTGGTCCTAACAGCTCTTGTTTGAACATAGTTGCTCCACAACGGATCAAGTCCAGATCAGAAGTTCCCAACCTCAAATGTTGTGGGCGGGGCTAAGTTCGGCTGGCATCCAGGCTAATATAACAAACGGTACTAAAAGACAGGAAAAATCCCAAAAACCATAACAGGGGCTCTTGAAAGGCCATTAGTTAGGTTTAATTACAGTGTGTCCTAAATCTAATGCTGCATGATAGCCTTGTCAAACTTTGCATTTGAGAATTGAGCACATGGCTTACAGTGTTAAGTTATGCCAAAGTTACCATTAAAATTGAAAAGTATTTTTTTAAACGAGTTCTTTAATCCAGACAGGAGCAGCTTCTCTTTTATAACTGATGGTTTTACCGAAATGGCGGCTTTGTAGCCCCTAATTACCATTATATCTATCACAATATTTACTACTCTCCATTTAATTGGAGTGTTGAATTCTGAATGTGAAAATGTAACCACTATTAAGCTCTTCCAAAACTCCACAATAGAACGAGAAAAGTCTCCGGCTGAAATTGATTGTGTTTTCTATTGTTAAAATTGTCAATTTGAACTCAACACTGAGGTTTAGATCAAGGGTCAATTACATGTAGTGAGAGGTGCTTCACTTTGATTGGCTGGTTTGAAGACGCAGACACTCACTAGAAACCAATCTTGCACTTGGACTTGTCTTTCTTTCTGTTTTCTTACTCTGAATGAAAGCACTGGTACCGTCCGATTGCACTTCCCCTCTGCTAAGCACTGTCCTAGGAATGTACAGTAACCCACCCATGCTGCTGTGCAAGGGTGCGCTTAGTCTCCACCAGCCGGTTCGCCCGGCATTTTCTCTCTAGAATTGTAATATCTCAGTATGCAACACTGTCTTGAGGGCAAAGCTCTTCTAAGTTTTACTTTTCCTCCTCTGCATTTGGATCTGTGCGGTACGTTGATGTTTGTGACTTTCTGTAAGTTAGTTTTATGACAAAGCAAATCTCCCCTGAAACACTTCAACACTGTTAAATAATGTCTGATGTTCAGTATCTCTGTGGAAAACTAAAAGTCTGATCAGTCAGAATATCAGTGATGTAAAACAGTCCCACTATGAAGGTCAGAGGTTGTGCTTTTATTTTCAAAAATGGTGCTTCAGAATGGATAAATGTGGAACAACGCTGGTGTCATGTTTTAGTGTGGACCAGGAAAATTAAAAAAAAATGATGTAAGCCTGTTGGCTCTAATGCACTGTTTTGTTTTTTTGACAACTAGAAGAGGAGGAATAAGAACAGATTTATTGTATATATTATGCCTTTATGGCAGCAGAGAGGTGACAGAAAATGACACAAAGTGCTATGAGGTATAAATTATAACAGTTTATGTTCTGTTAAATCTACTGAACATCACAGATGGTTTACAGTGTTGGATTGTCTAAAGGTGAAAATGATCCATTAGACTCACAGCTCTCACCACTGGAACACCTGCTTTAAAGTCCTACAAAGTGTCCAAACTTCTTGTCCCCGCCGTCTTCAACAACATCATCACCTGGATGTGAGCAACTAACCGAAACACAATCAGACTTCTGACTACAGACTGGTTTAAAAACATTCAGGATGTTTTAGTTGTTCTCGTGTTGTGTGAAGGCTCGGCAGGAGCCATCACAGTCGCTTAACACCGGAGGGAGGGATCCATGCCCCCCAAAATCACAGGTTTCATTCAAAACAGGGATTTTTACACCACCAGTAAACCAAATGTTTCTGTTTCTGTCTGTCTGACTGGCCACATCTGCTGTTAACGGACAGTTAGCATTGTTAGCCAGTTAACTGCACACTGCAATTAATGACCCTAGATGCACTGTGTTAAGAGAATATTGTGTTGTAGTTTATATCTGATTTGCTGTCTCAAGTGTTTTTGCACAGTAATCAGTGAGAACGGACTGATGATTAAAAGAAGACACTCATAGGGCTAATATTGTGCCATTTGATCGTATTCATGCCAAAAAAATGTAAGTATAATCCGTTCTTAATGACATGAGAGCAGCTAAAGCTGAAGTTCACAAAAGCTTCAAATTACAGTCAGTAAAGTACTACTTCTGCTGCTGATCACTTAACCGTTAAAATAAGTCTGGTGATATTCCACATTCTTCTTAAAAGCAACACATCTCATGTTTTGACTCAAACCAGCAGTGAATGTATCTTCTAACAAGTATTGTGTGTATCAAAGCCAAATATATTTCCTTCCTCAATAGAGCTGGATTGATGTTAAAAACATATCAGTGTGCCACACTGTAGCACGGGGTAACATGTTCCTTCATCACCATGAGCACACAAGCATTGTAGTTTATTGTTGACTCAATCCCACGTACACTGCGAAAAATACCAAATGTGGATTAATCAGCTGCTGAAAGTAGTCTCCAACAAATGCACCTCCTGTTTCAGAGTCGCCTCAAAAGTAACTTGATATGTTACAAATAAAACAAATAATTTTACAAATAAGTCATACAGTAGTCCCAGTTTACAACAGTCAAACTTAAAGTGTGTTTTCAAGATCGGAATTTTCTTTTTAGGGTTGCCACATTTATTTTTATCTGAAAAAACTGAAATGAAGAAAATCTGAGACACTGGAGACGTATAAAAAAACTGACAAATTACTTTAAATGTTTAATGAATTGACAAGTTGCAGATACATTTTCTGAAGATTGATTAATCAGCTAATCTAAATTTCCTGTAGTAAATTCCCAAAACAAAAACTTCAGTATATCACATACAGTAACAATACTGACCACTGGGATGCTATCATTACTAACTATGGTGTACACCATTATATTCAATATTATAGGCAAGATTACAAGCAGCATTTTGGTGTTTTAGGAGTTAAGGATGTAAAAGAAACACTGGGTAAATGCTTTTCTAATATTTCATTCTTTTAACTACTTAATTACTATGATTTATTATTATAATAATCTCATATCTGCTGACATTTTTTAAAGTATGTAGAATAAATTATACATTTACATTATTTTTTATTATTATTTATTACAGGGACAGTGCATATTAATAAACATTTTTGTCAACATGCCAGAGTTAGCCAAAAGGCTATTTCTTATCTGCAGTCCCTAGACAGATGGTAATATTCACCCTAAAAAAAGCATAAATACATATTGACATAACAATATAACAATTAAGATACATTTGGTAAAAAGTACTATTAAGCTAAAATGTACAATAGAAACATAGCCGACCAACAATCAGACACACATCAGACAAATACATGAACACACTCACATGGCAAGAAGGCAAACATTTAGCGCTGGGCCCTCAGTGAAGACAACACCAACCTGTTTGAGGAACTTTAGCTTAAAATGGCAGTGTATTGTTCTTTAAAAATAGTAAATGAAACTAATGGTTTGACACATTGTTTGTTTGAGTCCAAACATGTTTTAATTATGTATATAAATAAATAACACCAGACTGGTCCTTTTTAAATGGTAGATTCTGATCCAAACCTCTTATTAGTATTCTGATCCAAACCTCTTATTAGTATCCAGACAGTAGTTTGGATGTGGATGACTGTGCAATAACGGAATCATGAACAATGTTTTGCCCTGAGTTTGGTCCTCGAGGCAGAGATTCCTTCAAAACTAAGCAGGGCCGTAGTAGTAGTAACACTTAAATCCTACTTGTTACTAACTTAAGTCTCTACTTAAAAAGTAGGGGGTAGGCAGCCTGAGAGGCAAAACTCAGGACATGGGAGTCTCATGGTGCAGTTACAGTATATTTAAACCTGTGCATATTGTGTGTGTGAGTTGTACCACAGCAGGTAAATAGTACAGGCATTATGCAACATAGCCCCACACACAATACAACAGAAACTCGTTCTACTGATCTATAACGTATACAAAGTCTTAAGAGATCCAAGTGGTGGGATGTATTGAAAAATACAGAAATTGGTGATGCCAATATTTCCCTTTGTAGCGCATGGGAGACATGTGAATAGGGAAAATATTCTAACTAACAGATATCACCATGAAACTACCCCAGTTTCCCTATCAACCTTTAGTGTCCCCCCTTAACATGCGCTGCAATGGGAAATTGTGGTATCACCGATTTCAGTATTTTTCCATACTTTCCACCATTTGATCTCTTAAGACTTTGTGTGTGTTATAGAGTAGACTTTTATAAGTAATAAACATTTGTCTGATTTTATTTTGCAAATGTGGAAGATTTTTTTCTCACAACATGCTTGTACTACAAAGGGGGACAGGATGATTGATGGGCAGGTGTCATCTTCCAGTAAACACTGATATCACCATGGCAGAGAATCTCATCACGTTTTTCTAATATAATAAATGATTTTATATAGGATTTGGTTTGTCTTTTTCTCTTTGCAAAAATCAACATGTTATCTGTGGTAATACATTTTATTTCATTATTAAATATTGCTGTGTCACAAGGAAACCTGTGATTGATTTTTATGTTCAAAACAGTCGATCATGATAAACTTTTATCTCTAACCCGTTGGAGCTGAAAACGACGATGCTCCACTCTGGACCTGTTGTTTCTGTCAAGGTTTATGGACGTTTGCATTGTGTTGTACAGTTTGACTAGTTTTAGGTTACTTTAGCAACGGCCATGGAGCAGATTCATAAAGCCCAAACCTGTGCTGCGTTTAAAGTGCTTATTGCTGGGATAAATTTACCTTGGGATAATAAACATGACATCCCGCAGCTTCATGTAATAATTTAATAAACTTGATTGAAACAGAAAATAGTTGTTGATTTAGTAACATTTTAAATGTTTTTCAAGTTTTTTCATAGTTTATTTTATATATGTTTTGCATGATATAAATGTATATATACTATATTCATGATATAAATGTGTATGTATATAGTGTGTGTGTGTGTGTGTGTGTGTATATATATATATATATATATATAATAGTAATTAAACTATTGAAATTTTATTAATTTATTCAGTGTGCCAATGTGCTCAATAACTAGCATAATGACTTTTATCCCCACACTTATTATTCCGCCACATTTTTGTCCCGCTAATAGCCACGGACCGTTGCCAACACACACAAATGCACACAAAATGCATCAAAACGTGTGTAATGACTGGAAATGGTGTGCCATAATTTGAATAAGAGATGTGCCGCACGTTTTTCACAAAATCTGCAAAAAAACACTGAAATTTCCCATAGACTTTAATGGGAGATTTTTTGGAAATTGCGTAGCTCAAAACAACCTCTCTTTGGGGCCTTCTGTATCGCCAGACTTTAATGTAGAAAAATAATTAAAGGTTTAACCCAAAGACAAGCCTTTGGTCTGTATTTGGATGTATGGGCATTCTGATATCAAGCACGGTTTCTACAAATTTCAGTTTATTTATTATCCAGTTTACAGACCGTTTCAGACTTTTCAATGTGTGTGTATGTTGACGAAATGTCACTCCCTTACAGTTTGTCACAATGTCACATTGCTCACTCCCTTACAGTTTTTACTCATCATCGTTTGTCAAAATGTAGGAAATGTTGTGCCTTTTCCAGACATAGCATAGCTAACTATGGAATCCACTGGACCTAAACTTTTTGCTATGTTCATACTGTTGAGTTGTAAAAAGTTATAAACAATGTTGTGAAAACAATGTATGATGGAGCCAGGTTAGAAAAATATGCATATCTCTGTCCCCCATGTTCCCCCTCTTTTCCTCTGAATGTAAAGAACCACAGGTCAAGTCTGGCATTTAACATTTGGAAAGGAGTTTCCTGCTACGCACCAAAAGGTGGCGTACTGTCTCCACCCCCAGGGGTCTTAGTCTAGGCTAAGACAACACAATGTTGATTAAACTGTATTGAGGTTTCACATTTACACAACAGACCCTTTTGATCTATAACCAAAAACGACCCCCAAAGGGGCAGAGTTTGAAGGCTTGACCTCCCCCATTGGACAGCAAAGATGCGCCATCATGTTGCCATGCCAACAACGCACCAATGAGAATGGATTTGAATGCACCAGGTGAAAAGGAACCGCCTCCCGGTGCAGGGGATAAAAGTGTGTGATTAGGAATGATCAGGACTGGTTTCACGTGACTCCATCATGGGGGAAGCATGGATCCAGTCCGCTGTCAGCTGCAGTGTTATCATGTTTTGTTTCTTATTGATTTTGTCTTATCATCTTCATCATTCTGTTGCATTAAACCTTTTCTTAATTCTCATTGGACCTCACCCTCCTTCCTCAGAGATCCAACGAACACGACGCTAGTTACAAAATTCTAACAATGCCAACTGCCGATAAACAATGGAAAAAATACCTGGGAGGACAGAGACGGTTCCCTGTCTGTTACCTGCTCGTAGTCGCATGTATTTGACCCCACAAACATAAAAAACATATAAAAAGTGTTTGCCAGAGTTTTATGTCTTTAGTGATGCTGATATTTTTGCCGTTGAATTACAGAACAAATGTAAGAAGTATAATCATCATTAAATGGACCTGTTTGACCCATAATATACTGTCTCCCCCTCCCTCCTCTATTCCCTCACTGTGGAAATCACCATAGCAACAAGTTATGACACAAACACACACCTATGGAGACTTTACTGTAGGCCGTGTAGCCCTCTCTTTTAAGGACATGTCAAACAGCAGACATAGCCAGTGTTATTCAGATGTGCACCAACAGTTAGCCTGGATGCCAGCCAAACTTGGACCCGCCCACAACATTCGAGGTTGGAAAGTATGGTCTAGACCAAATATACAGTCTGGACCATAGACTGCAACAGATGACTGTAGCATAGTCTATGGTCTAGACTCGATCCGTTGTGGAGTAATTATGCCAAGGATACATTCTGACTAGAATCTGAGTGTGACAACATCAGGCTACCAAGTAGTAGGCACACTGTGAAAATGTCTTGCTGAATTTTCTGGTTAGCTAGTAGGCCTATTATAATTTAAAATAATAAATTAATCTTCAATAGTTGGCTGCAGAGAGATATCACAATCTTTGGGAGAGTCTTATTATCCAAAATGGACAGCTTATCAAGACTTATTTACCCGGCCTTCACTTTACCCATCTTTACAAATATGATCAAAGCCATAAACAAGGTAAACTTTAATTTCACATGGAGAAACAAATGTCAATACATAAGGAAAAATTCACATGGTTAAAAATGATAAAGATGGAGGTAAATGCGATTGATTTTGATATAATGAATGGTGTCTTAAAATTAAAATGGTTAAAATCTTTTATTAATAACAAGCAATCCTTGGTTTAGTGTGAAAAAAAATATGTGGTGGAATAGACTTTCTTCTGCAATGTCACTTTGAATGCAGTTCTCTACAAATCAAACTTTCCACTTTTCATCAGCAGGTCCTTCTCTTTTGGAAGGTAATCTATAAACATAATTTTACACCTCGTAATACCCCAGTTTGGAATAATAGATACATATTGGTAGGCAGAAAATCTGTGTACATGGAGGAATGGAATTCAAAAGGTGCAATTGCTAATTTTATGGATGTCAATGGGATCTTGTTACAGCACGAGGAGTTTTGTGAGAAATGTCATCCCCCATGCAATGCCAAATATTATAATAGTTGGTTGAAAGCTATACCAATGTCTCTTAAATCAATGGTGAGAGATGACATTAGGTACTCCAAAGTTTCTCCTGGTTTGAGGCAGCTCTGCTTAGAAGGAATTGCTTTCTGTGACTATAAATGTACCAACAACGTTATTAGAAATTTTCTATTTAAGGAATTCTATCCTAATCTAATAAGAAGAAAATATATGTTGAAAGAATTTGGTGATGGAGAGGTTAGGAAAATGAAGAAAAGTTATTTCTCATTCCTCTTCTTCCGAAGGTGAAAAAATTCAACTTTAAAATCTTGAATGAAATTTACCAAACAGACAGCCTCTTAAAACTAAGATTCATTTTTTTTACAAATAACTATTTTTTTTTTAAAAGGAAATTAACAATCTAGACATTTTCTCTGTGTGAGTCGGTGCAACCCTTCTGGAAAGATCTGCAGAGCTGGGTACAGACCAAGGAAATCATGATGCCACCTCTGACAGTGATGAATATAAAGTTTGGTGTTTTCACTGAAGATAAGAAGGTAGATTTTGTTCTTAACAATTTGATGCTTTTAGGAAAGCATTTTATACATAAATGCAGATATTTTAAGACCAAACCCTCCCTGATCCATTGGAAGAATGAACTAATCCTTTTGTATAAGTCACTGAAACGGGTTAAGGATGGAAAAGCCCATGATTTGGTTTATTTACTTGAAAATTTTAACTTCATTTGAGATGCCCCTTTTTATTTATTTGTTTATTTATTTTCTATTTTTCTCTTATTTCTTTTTTTCTTCTGAATGTAGATTTTTTATGAATTTGCTCCTATGTTTTGATTAAATGTTCGACCCGATTAAATGCCTTGTTTGCTTATGTATTCGTATTCTGAATGAATAAAATGAAAACATAAAAAAAAATATATATATATTTAAGATAAAGTAAATCGTTAGAAAAGCCCCGCCCCCTGCGTTGGACGTCCGTGCCACGTCACGTTACGTCACCCCCACACTGGCCTCGCTTCCATGCTCCGCGCACCGAGCTGTCATTTCACCGGGAGAGGCGAAGGGCATCCGGGATAGCGAACGAGAGGGGAGACACTGAAACTCGTTTCTCGAGGTCAGTAACCGAGATTTAGGACTTTAAGGTGGTGTGGGACATGCAAGGGCGATTATCTGATCTTGTTTTTAAACACATACGGGTCCCGGGTTCGGTTTACAAAAAACTAAAATCTGTCATGAGGATTCTGAGAAAGACAAAACCTGTTAGCTAGCTAGATAGTATGTTAGCATATGTGTGTTTGCGTGCATGCAAACACACACACACTAGGGATACTAACGTTTCCGTGGACGTTAGATCATCTGTCAAAATAATCGCTGAAACTGTCGGTGCTGTTGAACATTATGGTTCACAGAAAAAGCGAAAAAAGGATCATATTAATCATGAAGTTCTCTTTCTAACCGCTTACTCCATTATCACTACTCTAGCCGCTAGCCAAACGTGCTAATGGCAATTAATAGAGAAAGTAGAAGCTAACCTGCCAATTACATAACCGAAAACGTTAGCTCTGAAGCTAATCACGTAGCCAATGTGTGCAGATTAACGTTGTTAACCATCTGATGGTTTAGCTAAATTCAGAGGAGATCACTTTACAATGTTTTGATAAAGCAGTCATTTTCGGGAACTCATGACTCGTGAAAGGACAAAGTGACCGACAGCTGGTGTAGCAAATCGTTAAAGCTTTGGAGTCCTATTTTAGGCGGGTGGTATCTCAGACAACCAATGAAAAGGCCGGGTAGGCAGGTGGTGGGTGCGTCCAGGCCTGGGTGAGGGAAGGAGAATGAAGACAGGGAGTGGAGACCCAACAAGGTCAAAACAGACGGTGAAACTCCAACAGGGGGAACACCTTAACACGGAGCGGAGGTTACTCAGCTCTGACAGACTGGAAATAACTAAAGCTACATTTCTGTTTTGGGGAATAAAGTAATCTGAAGGTTTTCATGATCTTTTACTACCTCTGGCTGTGTGTGGGATGTAGATCAGGAAGCCGGCAATACACTTTAAAAGGAATAACATTTGGCAGGTTTTCAGGCCACAGAGAAACACTGGTATTCTTAATATGATCTCAGGTGTGTTTTAAGTTTAAACATTTGTATTATCACACACGTTTGCACGATCCGACTCATCTTGCTGGCAACATCGCTAAACACTGAGCCCCCGTGACCCCAATAAATGTGTAAATAAAAATTATGTCACACTCAGGTCACAAGCATTACTGGAATGTGTGATGGTATCCAAACCAAATCCATTATTGGGACAAACAACAGTCATGTACATGGTGTTGTTTGAACATTTTCGATCCTGGTGCTAGTGTGAGTTATGTACCGATGCCACAAACATACTTTATATTGAAGGCAAGAGGTATTGGGCGGGGAAAAACTGACAAATTTAAACACAGAAGTCACCCCCCTGAACGCTGAAGAAAAGCTATCGTGGGCATGCAAACATGTAGTTAAAAGCAAGAACAAGGTTTCCTCCTCGTCAATTCCTAAATACTGGACTAATTTAAAAAAGTGTTGTTCCTATCGATCAGTTGTACACAAAAACGTAGTTAAATAGGGTCCAGGTTGAAAAAAATCAAGTTACCCTTTAAGGTGTAACATTTTAAGTGGCACTTTACTCTATGCATCGTGCATTTATTATGTTTCTCTCAAATTGAAATATAATTCTTTTTTTGTCTTTGTGTATGTGTGTGTGTGTGTGTGTGTGTGTGTGTGTGTGTTTGTGTCACTCTCTCAGTGGACTAACAGAACAGTGGACAGTGGAAGCAAGTCATTTTATCCCTCTCTGTCCTGGGACTTACCTCGGTGGAGTGAATTTTTTTATCCCGTCGTCGTTTTGAGGTTGAGGACGTCTGGCCCGTTGGCCTGACCACCACATACAATAAGGACTGCTGATGCATCGTTTAAGGACTTGTGCGGCGCGATTGCGCCCGCTAACTGCCTCACAGGCAGCTCAGACTGTCGGCCCACAGCGGCCCACAACAGTCGCCTCCACTGGTGGCACAAGGACGTTTCAGCCAATCAGGTGCTACACTGCACCTGTGGCCTCAGAGCCGTTCCTGAATGGGACAAGCTCTAACTACGTGGAGGAGATGTACTTTGCCTGGCTGGAGAACCCCAAAAGTGTTCACAAGGTAAGGAGCAGTAGAGCCCCTGCTGGGGGACTACATACAAAGATCTGTCATTGGGGTTTACAGATTCAATTAAACAAAGGCACCTTTAAAATAAATATAACCACTTTTTTGTGATCAAATTTGTATTTATTTAAACACAATTGCAAAACATTAGTCTAGCTGACAACAAAAAGTACACTACACACAATATAAAACATAACTTTGATAATAAAAAGTTTTTCAATAGGTTTATTTTCTTTCTTCTAATTATTAAAATCTTTTACATTGTATTTAGCTCAAACATTAAGTCAGACGGTACAAACGAGACAAGCACAAGTACATGTTAACACAGAGACAAGAGATACATTACTAGAAATCTTAAAGCGACAGTTATCCCCAAAATACTTTTTTTCTAGAAGGTTTTGATGTGAGTTGCTCGGTATTAGAGATACAGTGGGGCTCAAAAGTTTAGGTTCCCATGTAAAAAAATTGTGTTACTGTGCATAAAGAAGCCAAGAAAAGATAGAAAAAATCGCTAAAAGGCATCAAATGACAGATTAGACATTTGTATAATATGTCACAAAAAAATAGATTTTATTTCCATCATTTACACTTTCAAAATAACATAAAACAAAAAAAGGACTTCTGCAAAAGTTTTGGGCACCCTGCAGAGTTAATAGCTTGTACTTTCCCCTTTGCAAAGCTGA
Organism: Etheostoma cragini; assembly: GCF_013103735.1. Taxonomy (NCBI): domain Eukaryota; kingdom Metazoa; phylum Chordata; class Actinopteri; order Perciformes; family Percidae; genus Etheostoma; species Etheostoma cragini. The sequence goes on from NC_048411.1 coordinate 16,282,264, forward strand.
GACCTGACGGTGTCATTGATTGTTCTCAATCATTGTCTCTAGAGTTGTGGTGCACCGTTCCCCTATAAAGAGATACTCATACAAATATGGTCTTCATAGAAGAATCATCAGAAAACCTCTTCTACGTCCTCACCACAAGTTTGAAGTTTGCATATGAATACATAGACAAGTCTGATGCATTGTGGAACCAAGTTCCTTGGACCGATGAGGTTAAAATAGAACATTTTGGCCGCTATGAGCAAAGGTACGTTTGAAGAAGAAAGGGTACAGACTTTAATGAAAAGAACATCTGTCCAACGGTTAAGCATGGGGGTGGATCAATTATGCTTTGGGGTTGTTTTGCAGCCAGTGGCACAGGGAACATTTCACAAGTAGAAGGAAAAATGGATTCAGTAAAATTTCAGTGAATTTTGGACGCTAACTTGATGCCTTCTGTGAAAAAGTTGAAGTTAAAGAGAGGAAGGCTTCTAGAAATAGATAATGATCCTAAACACACCTCAAAATCCACGGTGGATTACATCAAGAGGCGTAAACTTAAGGTTTTGCCATGGCCTTCACAATCTCCTGACCTCATAATTATTGAAAATCTATGGAAAGACCTTAAAAGAGCAGTGCGTGACAGACAGCCCAGAAAGCTCAAAGAACTGGAAGACTTTTGTAAGGAAGAATAGGCGAAGATACCTCAAACAAGCATTGAAAGACTATTGGCTGGCTACAAGAAGCATTTACAAGCTGTGATACTTGCCAAAGGGGGCAGTACAAGGTATTAACTCTGAAGGGTGCCCAAACCTTTGCAGACGCCATTTTTTTGTTTTCTATTTTTTTGAAAGTGTAAATGATGGAAATGTATAGATGTCTGCCATCTGTGCAAGATAATGGAACTAGATGGCTCTCGGCTTGTGGTGCTGAAAGCGCCAAAACTGTAAGAACTAATTTTTTTTCTACCAAACTACACCCGCCAACCGTATCATGTATTTAAAGGGAAAAATCCAATTCTTTTTTTCCCATGGTATATTTTAAACTGTACAGCTGGTGAGAGCTAGGGCTCCCTGCGGGAATGAATAAATGAAGCTGATGGTGTCGTCAGGGGCACACACACACATTTTAACGGAGTCTTAAAGGACAGCCAGACTAATAATAGCTGCTTGGAGCTCAGTCACATAACAGAGCTGTCCAAAGTAGAGGCAGGGGAGGCCAGTCTTAAAACACTTTGGAGGACATGGCTGTTCTCAACAACCCTCACCTCAAACTGGGCGTAGGCATTCAAAACAAACGAAAAGATCTTCGTTTTAACAGGACTGTCTGACAAGTGATGACTGACAGTCATCTCTTGTAGTGTAGCACTGTGTGTGAATGAATGCTCAGCCAGCCAGCGCCTAATTGTATTGGCATCATACTCATGTCTTATGTCTCTATTGGCAGATTACGAGTGAGTGTACCTCTCATAACTCAAAATCAAAAGATATTGTTCTATACCAGGGGTCAAAGAGCCATTTGGACCCGTTTCACACAGTAAAGAAAACACGTGGAGCCACAAAACCCTTTTGAAATTTTAAATGAAATAACACTGTATGTAACGTTTTTTTTTGCCTTTGTGCTATTTATAAACCAACTATACTGTGTTACATTTATGAAATGTACGACTGCAGAGAAAATAAAATATAATTTCTGCATGGAACAAAACATTTTTAACTCCGGAAAAAAACAAACGTTGGGTTAACGGTTTAGTAAAATAGGGCTTGCACTGTCAACTTGGCTCAAATGGCAAAACCTCCACAGCTCCTCATGGTAAAGGACTCACAGGCCTGTGGGTCCTTTACCCTGCCGTGTTCATGTGTTCAGGTGCGCTGTCATGTCCACGAGACGTGGAGCTTTCCCAGCCACTCTGGCTGTTCCCAGCTCGTCCAGTAACGAACGGAACTGACGGGGATTTAAACATGTCGCCACTAATTTGCTCAGAATCTGAATGACAACATTCATTACTTCTGTGCATTCCGGAGGAAGTGTTTGAGCACACAGTGCTTTTTGGTGCAGGACGCAGTGAAAAGTCAACAACTTACTGTCCAGCGACTTCTGCAGGAGTCACAAAGCCGTTGTGCGCGCCAGTCATACTCGGTGCCCCGTCTGTAC
>NC_048411.1:16284493-16298794 GCF_013103735.1 Etheostoma cragini
TGTGTGGTGTGACTGCTACACCACCAGTCTCTAATCTTTTCAGATGAATTTAAATAATGTTGATTATTGATAATTTTATCATTTGTAGATCCTTTATTTATAATAAAGGTCACTTTGAATGATTTTTAACTACTGATAATGTATAAAACAAAGATTTTGAATCCGGATGGTAAATCTTGGGTAAATTTTGGGAAAGCTTAGATTGGCCCTGAGTTCTACTGCGAAACCTGCCAATTGTTTGGAATAATTAAGAGTTTAAGAAAAAGTATCTTAATTGAATTTAACAAAACCAAAGATCCGCATAATCCCCTTTTTTGTTGTTCAATCAAAATGTCTGGATTTAGCCTTTCACACAAACAGTAACATTTTGATATAAAAAGTAATTTGGCAGCGGCAGTTTGTAGAACCCTCTTCATCCTGAGATTAAAAAGCAATTAAAGATTAAATTATTACCGTTATTTAACTGGACTGTTGAATAATGACTGGAGAATCCATTTTATGTAAAAAAAAAAAAAAAAAAAAAGTATATGTGAGTAATAATGTTCAGTATTTCTGATAAAATGTGGTTTCTAATTGTGAAGGTGAATGTTGAGTTCATAGTAAAACCTACGCCTGACACTTGTGCACGTGCTCACACATGCGTCATATCACATGTCACAGACACTGTGCCCTGCTGTTATCAGCTTAGCAAACTAGCTGGAAGCTCCACAGCAGGACTTAAGTTGACACTGACCCATATTGTACAATACATCATAGTAATGTTGTATAGTAATAGGAATATCATTATATGAAAATGTCAGAGTATGACCAACTTGGGCGAAATTACTCATTAAAGGGACATGTTCAAAATAATAGCATTGTTGTGTTCAATTAGTGAGGTGATTGATTCTGTGAAGAAACAGTATGGCCCATATTGAAGGAAGGAAGCAAATGTTGTGCATGCTAGTTACAGTGCATTTCACATTGAAATACTTAGCAAAAATGGGTTGTTTCAGACGCTGCTCTGAGGAACAGTGAACTTTGATTAAAAAGTTGATTAGAGAGGGGAAAACATGTAAGAAGTGCAGGAAAGTATAGGCTGCTCAGGTAATATTATCTTTAAATGCCTTGAAATAGCATCCAAAGCCTGAACGACGTGGTGAAAAAAACGGGCAACTACCATTCGAATGGCAAACGGTCAACCAATGATCAGCTCCAAGAAAATCAAAGAAGATGTAAAGTTACCTGTCGATCAGATGAAGGCTAAGTGAAGCACAGCTGTCAGCTAGAAGCCCCTGCAAAGTCCCATTGCTGAAAAAAAGACATGTACTGAATAGGTTGAAATTTGCCAAAGGACACATTGACTGGCCAAAGGAGAAATGGCACAACATTCTGTGGACTGATGAGAGCAAAATTGTTCTTTTTGGATCTAGGGGCAGCAGACAGTTTGTCAGACAACCCCCATGCACTGAAATCAAGCCACGATACACTGTGAAGACAGTAAAGCATGGTGGTGCAAAAATCATGTTATGGGGATGTTTCTCATACTGTGGTGTTGGGCCTATTTATCGCACACCAGGGGTCATGGATCAGTTTCAATTCATCAGAATACCTAAGGATGTCATGTTGCCATATGCTGAAGAGGAAATGCCTTTGAAATGGGTCTTTCAACAAGACAATGACCCCCAGCACACCAGTAAGCGAGCAAAGTCTTGGTTCCAGATGAACAATGTTGATGTTATGGAGCAGCCAGCCCAATCAACAGACCTCGATCCCAAAGAACACTTATGGGTGACATCAAAAATGCTGTTTCTGAGGCAAGACTCAGTAATGAAGAGGAATTGTGAAATGTAGTTGACTGGTCCTGGGCTGGATTACTTTTTTTTTTTTTTTTTTTCTTCACAAACTTGATGGATTTTGGTTATGTTTTGATTTGGAATTGAATGTGCAGTGTTCCCAATGCCATTGATATTATGGAATTAAAAGCTATTCTAAGGATTTTGAGCATTATTCACTTTTTTAAACACATCGCTATTATTCTGAACACAATTCTGTGTATGTAGATCGGTCCAGTAATTACAGATCAGAATCAGGAGGAATGTCACGTGTCTCATTCAGACACGTTGCGGCTTAAAACAGTAGTCTTCCTGCAGATTGAAGTGATTTATGCACAAACTGTATGTAGAGATGTGAGTTGTGTAGAGAAGGTCAAATTGAGCAGAGTGGTGTATGAACAAGTCATTTCCTGTGTGTCTAAATTAATAGAGAGACAAAGCCCTTCCCCTTCTGGTGGACCAGGATGTGACTTATTTCAAAAAAGATATGTACAGTAGGGATCTGGGAGAGACAATCATTTTTTATCCCTTTTAAACTGAGCAATGGATTATTACACGTATGTTTGTCAATTTTCATTACATGTCATTTTTATCCTGACATGTTTTTATCCAAAGCGACTTACAATTGCTATATATGTCAGAGCCATGCCACTGGAGCAACTAGGCGTTAAATGTTTTGCTTAGGGACACATTGGTTAATGTATTGCAGTGGGAATTGAACCCAGGTCTCCCACACCAAAGGCATATGTCATATTCACTGCGCCATCAACATAATCTAAAAGTTAATTTTGCAAGCCAAGAAAGTTGCAGGGTGATGCTTATGGGCTGAGGTGCTTGCTGCATCACTTTCATGCCAATAATGACGTTGAATCATACCCTCTTGGGTTATATTGCTTAAGTCTGTAAGGGAGAGGGAGAGACCAACTGATTAAAAGAACATTGTGTTACTCTCCAGGACTTCTGCCTGGCGCCATTTGCAGCATTGACCTGCAATATAAACTCAATAATGCCATGATCTTGAAATGAGTTGAAAGAAACTTTGGGAACTACAGCAAGACAGTAAATTGTAAAGTGAGTGAAATGTTGGCGAGCAGGCCGGAGAGAGTCTGTGACTCATGAGTCAAGAATGATCTATGAACCACAGAGTGGAAACCTGTAACAGAGGAAACGGACTGTACGTGTGCAGGGAGCACCACCGTCTTCTAACTAGAAAATAAATACTGTTTGTTTCTGTGTTTCGTCTTTAGAAGGAGGTCAGCCGGGGTGTATATCAGCTTTCAGGCAACCCTCCTCCTCCTCTTTCAGAGGGCACTTACAGCGGGGGTATAGTAGAAAAAGTAGTTTGTACATGTGCAATCATGTCTGAAAGCAAAAATGTTTACAGCTGTTCAGAAAAGCCACACTTGAGACACCATGAATGATTCCAAAGTCTGAGAAGTCAGAAAATTACTTGAATCATTTCTGTATTCCACAATTTTCACATTTAAATATGCATTTTTAACATTAATCACCAATCTGCTCATTCATTTCTCACCTTTTTTACTCTGCCCAATTCTGATTATCTATTTGTCTTGAATGTGCAATGTTTGCATTGTTTCTCTTCCGAATTGCCTTAAAAAATATCATTTATCCAGTGTTCTGTCCTCGGTTTAATTCTTTAAAAAATGAATTAAATTTGTCTACAACTTCTAAAAGCATAAATTAAAAATAGCTTTATCAACTTCCATACATTGCAACACAGCAGACCAGTTTAGCTCCAACTCTCACTCACTGTTGTATTCTGGCAACAAGTCTTGTTCTTGAACAAAGCTTGGTTAGATACACAATAACAGAAGACCGTTTCTTTGATCGTTTTATTAAAAATCTTCCTTTTTTTCTCTCCTCCTCCTCCCTGTCCTTCTCCTCTTGTCCAGTCATGGGATGTATTTTTCAGGAACGCCAATGCCGGTGCTCCTCCCGGTGCAGCCTACCAGTCTCCTTTGGCTCTGTCTGCAGTCCCTCAGCTCTCCTCTCTGGTCGGAGCTCAGCCCAACGTGGAGAAGCTGGTGGAGGATCACCTGGCTGTCCAGTCCCTTATCAGGGCCTACCAGGTACACATACACACACACACACACTCACACAGACACAAGTGCAAATACACACAGGCGCACTGACGCACACAAGCACATTCTCACAGGTGGATTATGGCCTCCATGTAACTCATGGCTTGCTGCAAGATGCGAGGATAGGACTATATGACACAACACCAGACTCTAATATGCCTTAAAGGGTCAGTTCACTAAAATAACTGAAACTACTCTGCCCATAATGATTCGGGGGATGTAAATAGGAAATATAATGGTGCCATGAATTCATTGATTTAGCCTTGGGCTACAACTTGAACACCATGTATGAATTCGTTTTCATTTAGTCAAACTTTTGCCATTTAAAGTCTGCAGAATGATCTATCAGCAGCTCCTGTTTGCAGGGTACCCATTAATTTACAGACAGCTATTGCTATATTACTATACTGAATAAAACTTAAAACCATGATGATTCTCAGGCAAGTTCTGCAACCTCTTTTTTTTGTTTTTTTTGAATGGTTGGTTTTATCTGTCCAGGTTTTGACATGTTGTCTAGACTGAGCAATTTGGTTGAACTGGCCTTTTCAAGGGAAATATTGAAGGACTAAACAAGTGTCTTTTTGTTTTTTAGCTCTTAAACTCTAAGTCATTTGAGTTTGATTTTAAGTTTAATTAAAAATCCAGGAAGTTATTTTATGTTGCTGATCTATCCAGTATTGAGGTTTTAGTTTGCACAGTTTTAAATTGAATAAAAAGTATTTCAAATTTATTTTCTGGTGATTTTCTTTTAACACTTGTAAAAATATATTTAATTTTTCCAACATTAACCCCGGATCCATGACTGTAAAATGTGATGATTTAATATGTTTTTCCCCCCACAGAACTTCATGTAAAATGAAGCTTAGTTAAGCAGACAGATTAATGAAACTGTGTTTATTCTTCGTTCTTTTCAGATATTTTACTGTGGGATCTTTAGATGATCATTCAATTATTATTATTATTAGAGGTTGTTATATATTCTCATCAACATCATTCTGTTTATATTCTACTCAAACAAAGTTGTAGCGTGTGTAAGTTATTTATAAACTCTCATGATTTGTTCAATGTAGTATAGTAGTAGTAGGGCTGGGCAATATGGAGAAAATCAAATATCACAATATTCTGATCAAATACTTCAATGGTAATATTCCGAGGTTATTGTAGGGTTGAAAATTGATGCTTTAACAAAATGTTATTTACACAATGACAGGTTAAAGTTAATATTAGAACAGCTAAAAAAATCTGGTATGTTCAACACTTACTCTATTGCATTATATCCAAAATCTAAGACTATATCTAATCTCATATAACAATATAAATATTATATCTATATATTGCCCAGACCTAGTTGGTAGTTTTAGCATTTCTCAGCCTTATAGCAGAAAGTGTTTTCTAAGATTTCTAAGATACATTTATGATTATTCATTTATTAGTTGTGTGCAAACTTAAAAGGTCTGCAATTAAGCAGGGTTCTCGTGGGGTCTTAAAAACTCTAAAATTCTGAACTTTAAATTGAAGGCCTTAAAACGTCTGAAAAACAGCAAGGTTTTCATCCGAGTTCTTATATTTAATTTTCTTGTGACGTAGCTACGAGGTGATAAAACTACAAATCCCTTGATTAATGCAATGCCTGCCTAATAAATACGTCTGCTTCTACTTAGAATTTGTTGAAGTTTGGCTAGGGCCAGGGATGTGTAGAAAAAAAAATTAACTGTTGCTGATGGTAGGCTAATTAAAAACTGACTCACCAGGGGACCAAGACACAATGCAAGTACGCCTCTCTGACCGGTGGGTTAGCGGTTAAACTGAGTGAAGGGTGTGCGAAATGTCTCTGTGTGTGTCGGAGCCTGGCTGGCCGCTCGGCGCCTTCAGAAAAAGCTCAAGCTAACAGGCTAACGGCTTATTAGATAGCCAAACACTGAGCGGTAACACCTGCAAAGAGTGCATCTGTGAGCGCATTAATCTGCTCAGTGTGCGTCTTATAACAAACCAGACTCTAACATCTGTTGATCCGTGCAGGATTTCACTGTGAATGGACTGTCGAGATGATGTGACCGGCAGGTAACGTTAAAAGTTATCACCCACTTTTGAATTTCCCCATGGGAATCAAAAAAGTATCTATCTATCTATATCTACAGTGGGGCTCGAAAGTTTGTTCACCCCAGATAAAAATTTGTATTAATGTGCACAAAGAAGTCAAGAAATTATGGAAAAATCTCCAGAAGGCATCAGATGACAGATTAGACATTTGTATAATATGTCACAAGCTGAAAGCTGAGACCTGACAGCGTCATGGATTGTTGTCCATCATTGTCTGGAAAGACCAGGTGATGTCAATTTTAAGGTTTTAAATGCCCAGACTTATCTGACCTTGCCCCAACAATCAGCACCCTGGGTTCTTCTAAGCAGTTGTCTAGAAAACTGAAACTGAAAATAGTTGACGCTCACAAAGCAGGAGAAGGCTATAAGAAGATAGCAAAGCGTTTTCAGATGCCAATATCCTCTGTTCAGAATGTAATTAGGAAATGTCAGTCATCAGTAAAAGTGTAAGTTAAAGCAAGAACTGGAAGACCAAGAAAAATATCAGACAGAACAGCTTGCAAGAGTGTGAGAAAAGCAAGTCAAAACCCTTGTTTGGCTGCACTATCCATCCAGAAAGACCTGGCAGACACTGGAGTTGTGGTACACCATTCCACTATAAAGAGATACTTGTACAAATATGGTCTTCATGGAAGAATCCTCCAGAAGAAAACTTCTTATACCTCCTCATCACAAAAATCTGCGTTTAAAGTTTGTAAATAAACATATAGACAAGCCTGATGCATTGTGGAAACAAGTTCTATGGACCGATTAAATTAAAATAGAATTTTTTGGCCGCAATGAGCAAAGGTACGTTTGGAGAAGAAAGGGCACAGAATTTATTGAAAAGCACCTCTGTCCATCTGTTAAGCATGGGGGGGGGTCAATCATGCTTTGGGGTTGTATTGCAGCCAGTGGAATACGGGAACATATCACGAGTTAATGAAAAATCGATTCAATAAAATTTCAGTGAATTTTGGACGCTAAGTTAAGGCTATCTGTGAAAAAGATGAAGTTGAAGAGAGGACGGCTTCTACAAATGGATAAAGATCCTAAACACACTTCAAAATCCTCAGTGGATTACATCAAGAGGCGTAAACTGAAGGTTTTGCCATGGCCTTCACAATCTCCTGAACTCAACATATTTGGAAATCTGTAGATAGACCTTAAAAGACCAGTGCGTGACAGACAACCCAGAAATATCAAAGAACTGGAAGACTTTTGTAAGGAAGAATAGGCAAAGATACCTCAAACAAGAATTGAAAGACTCTTGGCTGGCTACAAGAAGTGTTAACAAACTGTGATACTTGCCAAAGGGGGCAGTACAAGGTATTAAGTGCTCATTGGGCAGTGTAATATATCTTATTTTATTGGATTACATTATAATTCAATAAATTAGATTATATATGAAATAAAATGTTTTATTTAACTCAAGTAGCCTACTTGTACAAAATTATTTTCTAGGGTTTAAAAGTTATACAGATTTTCAGATTTTCCGTTCATACTTCTGTTGGAATGGGTACGAAATTGGCATTGACTTGTCAAAAAGGTCTTGAGCCTTGAAAAAGCTTTGAATTTAAGAACCCAGCTCCACGTACAACCCTCGCTGCAAAATGCATCTTAAAGAGGTCTTAAATTTGACTTACTAAAACCTGCAAGAACCCTGATTAAGGTATACATTTCTGTATGTGATAAAGCCGAGTTTCTATTGCGCCCTTGAATATAAAATTACAAAAATGCTCAGATATACATGAAATCCTAACTCCTCTTTAGTTGTTGTTTGCTGGTTTGAGAAGGTTGAGAAATTGAGGTCTTCACAGGTCTGGCAGACCTTAAATCTACGATTGAAAACGGCTCAGTCTCATTTCCTTAGGTTCAGCTCCGGTTTATTTAAAGGAAATCTGAGTTTGACCTGCAGGTAAAAGAACAGTCTCAGGTCAGATTAAACTCATGTGAAATCTGATTTAATGAAAAACCTCTAGAAGTGTACACAGCAGCTCTGGATGGACTCCATAAACACCACAGAACAAACAGTTGAGCATTAGTTTAACTAAACTAGATTCATATTTTATAATCAGAACTTAATCATTTCTACATCGTCAACTTCTTCCACAGCATAGAGTGAAGCTTTAATCAGGAACAATAAAATCCTGAACCAAATCTCACATATTATTCTGATTAGTTTCACATTCATCCGTTTCTCATACCCGGGATGCTTTGGGGCTACAAACAGAGTCGGAAAAATGAAGAAGAAAAAAAATAGTGGAAACGGACATTTCTAATAACATAGAAAAACTGTATGTAATAAGCTTTAAACTATTCATAAATACATTTTTTCTCACTAAATTGTCTTCAAATCTGCATCAGCAATATGCAGTCGTTGATAGATGAAAAGATTATCAATCGGCAACAGTCAGACCTTGGCCCGGTCCGAAATAGACCCATGGGTAGTTAGAGTCTGTCCACATCGGAATGGAGAAAGAATACTGCCACTGAGAGTCTCTGCAACACACCAGGACCCTCCTGGACCTTATTAGACTGGATATAGCTCTCTGATAAGTCAACCTGTGAAGACCTCCAGTAACCAGGCCTGCCTGTTAGTGGTGTTTGTGTTGTGTCAACCAGATGTGTGTGTGTGTGTGTGCTGGGTGTGTGTGCAGGTGATGGGGCATCACAATGCCCAGTTGGATCCTCTGGGAATCAGCTGTGTGAATTTTGATGATGCGCCGGTGAATACCGGCTTCCAGGACGTTGGTGAGAACGCCAGAACTGAGAAAACAAACAAACTGCTTCCAGCTTTTGGTGTTAATGTTGCTCTTCCCTCCCACCCACCCACCCTCCCCCTCTCTCTCTCTCTCTCTCTCTCTCTCCTTACTCTTTTATACTCTCACCCTGCTGTCGTCAAACCTTGTACTTCTTTTTTCTCCTTGTTTTTGTCTCAAATCCTGTTTCATGTTGATCTTTTTTCTATTTCGCCGTTCCTCCTTTTCTATATCTTCGCTTTCTTTTGCTTTCTAAATCTTCCACGCCGTCCTGCTTCTCATTTTCACGCCTCTCTTGCGGTTGTTTTGTTGCATGTTGTTTTTTCCTCCTCCTCCATAATCTACTCCATTCCTATCCGTCCTGTCCTCTTCACTCCTCAACCTAAACCCCCTCGTCCTGTCCTGGGTGGGCTCTGGGCTGTTGTCACTCCCTGTAGATTCGAGGGCACCATGTGGCCCAGTTGGACCCCCTCGGCATCATGGACGCCGACCTGGACTCGTGTGTCCCCACTGACATTATCACCTCCTCCGACAAGCTGGGTGAGAAGCTGAACCCTTAGAAAACAACCCATCTTCCCCCTGTTGTCTCCTGGTCTGCCATCCAGTTTACTGATAGTTGGAGGAAGTTTGTTACTGAGTATATTTCTGCAAGCTTGTCTCAAGCTGAAACCATGTTGTACATCAGGAGAATTTCTTGAACCTTCTCATGTACAATACATGTTTCAAAAACTTTTTCCTGAACTGGAGACTTTTGAAATGTTTTTGTTTACGATGAATTTTTCAGAAAGCTTTCTTCATCAATTAAAATTAACTGGAACGCTCTCATATATGGTTAAAGTTCCTGAAACCTTATCTCACTTATAATCATGTTTTTTAATGGGAATATTTAATTTTTGCAAACTATAGAAATATTCCTTCTAGAACCATTTCTGAAATTTTCTTGTATACAACAAATCTCTACAAGTCTCTAGAACATCTAACTTCCGAAACACCTACTTGTGTTCTTTAAAATGAACTTTCTTGTATACATTGAATGTTTTTTAAACTTTATTTTTTCAACCTCGAAACTGGAACCATCCTCTTTACTGACGTTGTGAAATAGTCCCCTTGAAGGACTTTAAGCTTCACTAAAACGCCCTTAGGTAGGTTTGTTGAGAAAGATCCTAATCAGAGTAATTGGAGATCTTGATTGGATTCACTTGAACAGAAATAGATTTGGCCCTCAGGTGGCCCTCATTTTCCACTTGTTCCATTTGTAAAGGAACAACAATGACATGTGGGCCACAATAAAAAAGATTAGCTTTTCTTTTGAGCATTGGTTTTTATATATATATATATATATAAAATATATTGTTTTAAGCGCAAGATATGTTATTTAAGTTATTTTCTTGACAACCCAACCTCACAGTAAAGGTCTGTTTAGTATCTCTGCTAGGTGCTCTGGAATCTGCAGCATCTATAATCTGATGGTGGAAACCTGCTGGGGCAGTTAGATGTGTGTTAGCTTTCCCTTGTTTGGCTTCTGCTCTGACTCGTTAGCTCTAAGCTGCAGCCTCGTTAGCTTGTTGTATCAGTAACTTGCGGCTTGTTTCTGTTGGCTCATTGCTCTTAAAAACAACAAGCAGCAACTTCCGCACCTGAAAAGTGAAGCCAATGCGGAAGTGCCTTAAACCTGCATTCTATATCATTTCCAGCTGGGGGCAACTCCTCTAGCTCCAGGAAAAGCAATGGCCAAAATGCAAACTCTTGGCTTCAAATCATCTGTCCACAAACTAATGGGCAGCGTCACCGATTCTACGTCCATTTTTATATAAAGTCTATGAGAGATGCTGAGGTTTTGGACCAGCTTGGCTCTATGTAATCAATTATTTTTAAATGGGAATCTTAATATTGATTTAGCTAAATATCAACTTGTATCATGTCTTGCCTACCCGTATCTGCCTAAATTTATTTCCAATTCATCAATTTCTGGTAGAAACCGAGGCATATTTAGGGAGAATTCATGTTGAATGTGGTGGTGTCGGTAGGGAATGAGTTGCTTTTATCTAAGAAAATATAAAGAGCAGAGAAGTGTTTCCTTCTTATGTTACAAGTTGATAAACATTTTTCTGCTGCACTCAATGATGTAAGTCGTTTCAGACTTTTGTTCAGATCTATTTTTTTTTTTTCTTTTTTTAGATTTACCGGTGAATTTCAGGCCTTTCTAACCATATGTTAACAAACCAAGGCGGGAACAAATCCCACTTTGGAGAAAAGTCTTTGGCTGAACTGATGTGGAACCAGTGATAGGGGTCAGAGTTGTTGTTTATTCAAAAAAGTTGGTAACTTCTGTCTTAAGTCAAGAACAAGGAGAGAAGTCTCACTTATCAGTTAACTGCTAACCTGCTAATCAGACTGAGTAGAGATTGTGTTTAACCTCATCGATTAGTCTGACTTATTGTTTAGGTTGGTTGTTTTGTGTTTGGGAGACCGTTTCAGTTCAAACCGACTCTGTGGTTGAGTTCATTTGGAGTTAATTTTACATTTGTCGCATTGATCAAAGAGAAATGTGGATGTAAGAGTTGTTATTTCTGTAAAGGTGTTGTTTTAAAAGTGTCAGAAACACTAACACATCTTTATGGCCGTCAAAGTGACATCCTTGTTCTTAATCGGGCGTCAATTTGATGTGCCTCGATTCAAAGCTCTAAGACGATACTGACTGACTGATTGATTTATTAACTTATATTATCCTGTTATCAGATTTTCTGGTCTGTATGAAGACAAAAGGAAACTTGATTTTTTTTTTTGGGGGGGGGGGCTTATTAGATGGGATAACCCTGTAGTATTATAGGTGTGACCTGGTCTGTCCCTACGGTCTTCCTTCAAGCTCTTTTGGCTAACTAACTGCTAATTAGCTTTAGCTTTGTCTAACTGTGCTCTGTCTGTTTTTACTGCAGTAAAACTGCTGATTCACCATCTAACATCAGCACTCTTCAGTCCCTCATATTCAAAGCACTATTTACACCCTTTTTACTCAAAGTGATTGAATAATACTCAAACACACTGTTAAAGGGACAGATTGTGAAACATGTTTATTGAGATCAGACAAGCTGGGATGTGAGGAATGTGTTTAAAGTTGGTAGTGAAAACTCAGTGTGTCAGTGTTTAGTTCAGGAATTAGTTGCCTCCCTGCTGCGGTGAAGGTGACCTGTGCAGAATGGCTTCCTGTTTGGGAACTGCCTCAGTGTGGGTTGGTTGTGGTATGGCTTCTGTATCCTCAGCATGGTGTGCATCCCTCGTTCTCCACCACTTCACTCTAAAATCACCAGACCTTTGGTCCTTTTTTCAAACACATAAAAAGGTGGTGGAGACATTGAGATGCCGGGGCAGTTGTTTTGCTCTGTAGACGATTGTGGCAGTGATGTAAAATGGTTGTGGGTGTCTGGTTTAAAAGCAGGTCATAGGTCACTAACCGTGTCCGGGTATTTCTTCCTTTGCTACCACCTGCTGACGCCCCTTCCAGACATGGCTGTGTTCAAGGAGAGGCTGAGAATCCTTACGGTAGGAGGTACGAGAAACCACAAGGCTTGTGCGTCTCTGCTCAGTGCTGTGAAGCCAGTGGTTCATCTTTAGTGAAATATTTTTGTGTGCATGTCACATCTACATGAAGTCAGGAATCTGTTTCTGTCATCCTGACTTCTTGTAGAGTTTGTTGCACCAGGGAATGGGATATAAAGAAAAGAGATATTTCATTTGGTTCACTGTCTTTGCTTTTTATCAAATTTGTTTCTACATGAGTTAATAAATGTTTAGCCTCCAATATCTTCGGACTTTGGGGAACCAAAGTCACCACGGCCAAATGTAAATTTTTTATACATAACTTCCAACATTTATTGTATCAGAACATTTTCCATAAGTCTTTGTTGTCATTATTATACAATAAGATAAACGGATTCAGGGATGCACTGATGCAGCAACACAGAATACAGTATACTACACTGTATTTATTTAAAGCTATAGTGTTTAGTTTCTGTCTCCCCCATGAGGAATTCTAAATTGTGACAACAAAATTGTTGTTTCATCCCCATTATACAAGCCTTACATTTATCATGCATTACCCCTACCCCTCCTCCACACAGTTGTTAGTAGCCAAGGAGGACATGGAGGATTAAAAAAAACATGATATACTCTTCTGAAGAGATAATTATCTTAGCTTGATTTCCTGTGCACAAACGTCACCGGTCGACACCAGTTTCTGAACATGGCCATGCTGAGAAATACAGAGTTGTGTAAATTAGCCTCGTATCAGCTCATTTGGCAATGGCTTGAATGTAACAGATGTTCATTAATATCAAAAAGTTGCGCACTACAGCTTTAATATGGATCAGTGACATCATGGCCCATATTATCATGTAATGGCCCGATATCCTCAATATAACTTCCGATACCAATCAGTGCATCCCTAAATTGATCATGTGCTGGTAAATGGAAATGGCTCTGCAGCGGGAATACAATAACTGATGTATTGTTAAGTAACTTAAATAAAAAAATCCAAACATGTACATTTACATATTTCAATTAACTGGGAAAGCCTTGCCAAGTTCTAAGTCTCCTTGCTAAGACAGACAGTTCTATGTAAACAAGATTACGAAATAATTTCTAATAAAACTATATAAAAGATTTCATCCTAAAACACTTGATATTGCACTTTGAAGCAACCAAGGAGCTGCTAACTTTGATGTGTTCGTAACATAAGGAGACAAACACATTGTTGATTCTAAAATACCCCAAAACATCTTCAACCAGAGGAGAGTGCACAAAGTGTTTACATTTAACAGGCTCATAGTTCTTTACTCCTGTGGAAAGATTGTGTTCATTTGATATCAGACAGTAAATCACAGTGAAATATCCCTTTTAATACATCTGTACACAGGAAACATTCAGAGGACATTTGCACAATTTTCAAAAATATAAACATTTAAATGTACAACATGAAGAATTTTAGTTGCCTCAGTCCATCCTGATTGTCTCCTTTGTACGGTTAGTTAGCTTTGTTAGCTTCTAGCTGCTGTTAGCTCCGTGCTCTGTCTAGTAAACAGTAGAACAGTTTGTAGAAACCTCTGGTACAGGAGTTATCTCTCAGAAAAGAGTTCACTAGTTGACGTCAGGAAATTATTCTAAAGTGTGGCCACAAATGATGAAGGTTCAGGTAAAACATTCTGCACTCAACACTTTTAATATTTTCCAGACCTGAAGGTAAATATATCATAAAGTCATAATACTGCATTCCATATTTCAACTGAATAATATTGACATTTAGTTTTTTAATTTTAGTGTCGGCAAGAAGGAGCTTTTAAATTCATCCAGACACAACAATAAATATTATAAAACCATAAAATCAATTGGTAGATTTTAAATTACACTTTATGTATGTACTTTATTTATGTACTTTTTGTAGGACTTTATGTATGTAACATCTTTCAAAACACAATGTTAAAAACTGCTTTGCAGTAAGAAGAAAATACTAAGATGACACAATCTACCGTATGTAATTCCAATGTGCAT
>NC_048411.1:16298894-16304166 GCF_013103735.1 Etheostoma cragini
TGGTCTGGGGCTGTTTTGCAGCTTGAGGACCTGGAAGACTTGCCGTGATAAAAGGAACTATGAATTCTGCTGTCTACCTACAGATCCTGAAGGAGAATGTCCGACCATCTGTTTGTGTACTCAAGCTGAAACGAACTTGGGTTCTGCAGCAGGACAATGATCCTAAACACACCAGCAAGTCCACCACCGAATGGCTGAAGAAAAACAAAATGAAAACTTTGGAGTGGCCTAGCCAAAGTCCTGACCTGAATCCTATTGAGATGTTGTGGTATGACCTTAAAAAGGCCGTTCATGCTCGAAAACCCTCTAATGTAACTGAATTAGGACAATTCTGCAAAGATGAGTGGGCCAAAATTCCTCCAGGACGCTGTAAAAGCCTCATTGCACGTTATTGCAAACGCTTAGTTGCAGTTGTTGCTGCTAAGGGTGGCCCAACCAGTTATTAGGTTTAGGGGGCAATCACTTTTTCACACAGGGCCATGATGGTTTGGATTTTTTTTAACCTTTAATAATAAACACCTTCATTTACAAATTGCGTTTTGTGTTTACTTGTGTTGTCCTTGACAATTGTTTAAATTGGTTTGATGTTCCGAACCACTTAAGTGTGAAAAACATGCAAAGGAACAGGAAATGAGGAAGGGGGCAAACACTTTTTCACACCACTGTATATGGACGCCTGCTCTACCAACTGAGCTATCTGGACGCCCGACTTTGAAATTTCTGGTATGGTGAGATCCCTGAATGGAGGTAGATGGAGGTGTGTTGTGTTGATGTGTTTACCTGGTGGAGCGGACCATGCGGGCCAGCAGTGTCCTCTTCTCCTCCAGAGTGAACTGCATCACTCCCGGAGTCTCAAACTTCTGTCTGATCCACTGACACTGATCCAAATCGTTGATGAACATGAACTCCACACCGATGTGCTGACAGTACGCCATCTGACCCACAGAGGGAGAGGAGTATCACCTGTACAGCTAGCATCTTCTACACAAACGTTCAGACTCTGACTCGAGATAGATGGTACAAAAACCTCTGAAAAAAAGAAAAGTGATATTCACAGCTGGTTTAAATTGACTTGTGTGTCCCTGTTTACCTCCAGTCGTCGGATGATCTCCTTCAATGGCAGGGCGCTCTCTGAGCCGCCGATGAAGGTGGTAGTGGGCAGCCGGAACACCTTGTCCAGGTCGGACTCATCCAGACCATAGAAGCCTACATGTCCCATGATGCACCACAGGACAGAAGGGGACGAGGGAGGGGAAAAAACAGGGGAGGAGGTGAGAAAAGGTTGCAGGATGGACAGAGGGAAACCAAAGAGATGGACAGACACACAAACAAACAACAAATGAAATCTATTATTTGAGTTAGTAATGAATAAGCATTATTAACACAATGTGGAGAATAGGCAGCAACAGCCAGATATTGCTCCAAATCACAGACAGACAAACTTGCAAAGAAGAAGAAAAAAAGAGGACAGAGCAGCAGAAACAGAAGTTTGAGGGGTTTTACAATGAGTAGGACGGGATGAGGATCAGTTTGTGGTTCAATACAATTTAAAAATAAAAAGGGAAACATTGTTAGTATCATTTATTTGCGCCAATCAGCAGCTTCACACATAAAACCAGGCATGACAGAGCTCAGGATCACTCTGCTGATGTTATGTACATTTCTTATTCATGTTCCGACTCAAACCAGCAGTGAATGTATCTACTAACAAGTAATGTGTGTGTATCACAGCTGGATATATCTTGGTGCCATAAAAACATCAATGAGCCACACTGTTGTACTGGGTGACATATTCCTTTGTTACAAGGAGCACCAACATCTGCTGCTACTAATACTCTCTAAAGAACCAAATGTGGATTTGGTTTGTGTCTGTGGGTATGCGGGTCCTCCGAACTCTAATGTCGAGAATCAAACCCATCATTTCCTGCATTTTGCTGAATTTGTATTTCTAAGGCATGATTTACTCTTCCCTCCTGTTTTGTTTGGGGAAGTAAAATCTTTAATGTGCATGTGGCACCTTTTCACGTTAATTATTCAATTAATTTATAAACTCCTCGAGTGTAATAGTTCATGTTTAAAAAAAAAATGTGTTACAAATACATTTTTATTATTTATAACAATTTTTGGAGGAAAGACCCTTCACTGCAGTCCAAACTTTGTAGTTACAATAACTGGAGGTGCATATGCAATTATTATCAAATTAGAGGTGGGGACAATTCTGGGTAATCAGATAAGTGGTGGGGCATAACTAAATCATGCCCATTTTACTGTAAAATGTATTTAATAACCTAATTTAAAGGATTCCCTTTTTTAGTGTGGCACAAATTTATAAGTATTGTTTTGAAACTAATATCTGCCTCAAAAATATGTTACAACAACATTTATAAAGCTTTATAGTTGTATTGAAATTAAGAATAATAATCATGTTCAATCATGTCAAGATAAGTAACATGCTGGGGTTGGGGTTATGGGTCACTTTGTAACTTCAAACTGATGATGAGACAGTTGGTAGAGAATGTGTTATGGAGGAAAGATGAAGAGAAAAGGGGGAATGTGTATTTTGTGTGTTTGTGTTGCGGAAAATGGTCCCTGGTTAAAATCCCTCTGTGGACTGTAAATGATCTTTAAATCCCACAAGACCACCATTAAAGTTTCCTAACTCAAAACTGCCAAACAGAGGGCTGAACTGGGCAGCCAATCAGTGAGCCAACCCAAGTTGGAGAACTCAGAAGCACTGCAGTCACAAACCAATCACACAACTGACAACCAAGCTGGCCATTTGAGCAGCAGTCTCTCTCTGAAGACAGCAGGAAGACAGGTCACTGCTCAGCCTCTCATTCACTTTCCTCACTCCTTTACTTGCCTCCTCCAGCGAGGGGGGAGGCAGTCAGGGAGGAGAGGAAATATAATACAGGACGACACTCTTCTTCTCTGCTAAACACGTTTTCACAAACACAGTGCCATAGACAAAAACTGACAGGTTTCTGATGTTTACCCCTACGTCTGCAGCCAACACTAAACTGTGACTGTAAAATGTTGTGTTTACAGTTCAGAGTCACACTTCCTGTCTGACTGTGAACATAACATTTTGCATATTTACCGCAGATTCAAAGATGCAAGGCTCATGGCCACATTTCTACTGTTGGCATGCCAAAAAAAGTCCAACTGCTTTAATTTGTTGTTCTTAAATATTGACACTGACATGAGCTGGCAATGAGTTCAGTCCTGAGCTGAAAACAATAACATCTTCTGCAGGAGTCAAATCTGACTGATACAGTATCTATGTTATTCCATCCACACATTTTTATCCGAATTAAGTGACATTGAATGAAAAATGCCTTATGGAAACAGTCAAATTTGATGGAATTTCATGAATATTGACTCAAAAGAAAATTTCGGTCACATTGGATTTCATCATGTTCCATTTACTTCTTATGCTATAAAAGCTGATGGAAACGTTACTTGCCGCATAAATAATAAATTGTGATTAAGTTTTAGGTTATTTTTTGGTTGCAACCTGCCAAAAAATGAAGAAGAAGAAGAAGAGGTTTTAGTTAATTTACTCCCAGTATTTACGCTGTTTGCACACATGGCAGGAGTCAACAAAGACAGATGTAAGTGGACGAACGAGAAGACAAGAGACTTTTGAATTTAATTCATTAGGGACTTAAAGGTACAAAGGTTACAACAAACCGCGGGACGTCCTCCGGAGTAAATGGAAGGCACTCAAACAGCGAGACGTGTCTCAAAAAACAGTTGTCTCGCAGTGGTGCTGGAGGGACAATAAAAGCCAAGTTGCATCTGTATCATCAATATAGCGATTTGTTGATAGTGTTGTATTGTTATTATAGTTTTGATAAGTAGCTATCAGCTGGCACATAAGCACTATTATAACTTATGCAATATTGATCATTTTGTTGGTAGATGGCGCGATCCATTTTGTCTAGAAAAACGTTCCCAAAAGTTTGCTTGAATGTTGTGCTATCCAGTGCAAAATGAATGGAAACACCTTAAAATGTCTTTGGTAAACCATTTTGATTGCAAAACAGCATGTGACGTAATGACACACAGGTTTTTATCCGCTTTAAAGCCGTTGGATGGAAACACACTTTCACCAGCTTTATTCAAATTAGTTTTTTTTTTTTTACGAAACTTAGATAATTTGATTGACAAGTGGATAGAAACTTAGCTTCTGCCAATTCTCTGGAGGCTGCCACAGATGATGTACATCACACTTTGTTAGAACTACAGTTATATCAGTAACTACTGATATCTTCCTAGTTTATAAAAGTCCAATATGTGGGAACAAAACAGAAAACAGAGAAAAGAGCTTAAAAGACATTAATGTAAAAAAAGAAATTCAGAAACACACAGAGCACCAGCTCAGTACATTTCTGCTCTGAAACATCATACAAGCTAACACTAAATAACACAGGCTAAACATTTTCTACAAGTGATGCACTTGTTTTTAATTCATTTTATGTTGTTTTTCACCCAATCCAGATTGCGATTAGGAGGCTTTTTCCCCCTAACAGTATTCTGGAGAAAATACAAAAACAGCAAATATTCTGATAGACATATTTGCTGTTTTTGTATTTTAACAGTAACATTTTCTTTCACTTTATTTATCACAAAGGTTTTCCAGTATAAATAATCTATAAAACTTAACTATAACCACAAAATACACTTGTGGGAAGTTCAGCACAAAAGGGAACATTTCAGCCAGTGTTGCGAGTCAACCTGGTGACGTGGAGAAAATTATCTTTGAAATTTTGGCCACAAACTGACTAAAATGTGTTTTAAAGTAAACAGAAGAGCTGCTGAAACTGTAATAACAGCACTCATAAATGTAATTCTCCTCCTGACGTCAAGGACAGAGATTTCAGTCGAGTATCGCCATAACTAGGGCTGCAACTAACCATTATTTGCATAGTTGATTAACCTGTTGATTAGTTTCTTGATTAATCGATTAGTTGTTTTGTCTTAAAAACGTCAGAAAAAAAGTAAAAAATGTCAGGGTTTCCCAGATCCAAACCTGAAGTCCTGAAACGTCTCCAAGTTAGTTTAAATTCATAGTAGAAGTAAAAAACTAGAAAATATTCACACTTAAGAAGCTGGAGTCAAAGAATTTTAAGGTTTCTTTGAAAATCACAAATCGATTATAAAAATAGTTGGCAATTAACTTAATAATTGACAACTAATCAATGCGGCTCTAGTCATAACAACTTGTTATTTTTGGCTTATTCTTCATTTTATAACATATTTGTGACTT
>NC_048411.1:16304266-16321067 GCF_013103735.1 Etheostoma cragini
ATAGATCTCAATTACTTTCTTTCTCAATTGTTCCTGAATTTCTTTGGGTCTCGGCATGATGTGTAGCTTTTAAGGATCCTTTGGTGGACTTTCCAATGTCAAGCAGCTCCTATTTAAGTGATGCCTTGATTGTGAACAGGTTTGGCAATAATCAGGCCTGGGTGTGGCTAGAGAAATTGAACTCAGGTGTGGACAACCACAGTTATAGTATGTTTTAACAAGGGGGGCAATCACTTTTTCACACAGGGCCATGATGGTTTGGATTTTTTTTCACCTTTAATAATAAACACCTTCATTTACAAATTGCATTTTGTGTTTACTTGTGTTGTCCTTGACTATTGTTTAAATTGGTTTGATGTTCCGAAACAATGAGGAAGGGGGCAAACACTTTTTCACACCACTGTATAGAGGTTTACTCCTCAACGCTGCGGGCCCAGGTTTGACTGTGACCTGCGGCCCTTTGCTGCATGTTGTTCCCTCTCCCTTTTCATGTCTTTAGCTGTCCTGTCAATTAAAGGCCTAAAATGCCAAAAACATCTTCTAATAATTAGAAGCAACTAAAGACTACAGTCTACGGGTAACTTGCACGTATCAGCAGCAGACTAGAACACTCGCAGGCGTGTCTGCTGCCCCCTTTAGTTCCCGAAGAAATGCATCTCCCGGTTCCTTTGGTACTGTGGAAAAATGAATACCGTTATGTTTTCAGAATTTTGGCATTGACTTGATACTAAAGTATCGCTTTTTTGTGAAATCCCCACCTCCATCTACCACTCCTGTTGTTGAAGTGTATAATGATGATGATGAAATGTGTATGCACAGGTCTGTGAGAGAAATCTGCAGAGTTTAGAGGAAGCAAAACTGTTTGTATGAACCTATGATTTCAAAAGTGAGCGTTGTCTGTTGTAACATATAATAAAATAAGTTAATCTGTGTATGTTTGTGTGTGTGTGTGTGTGTGTGCGCGCAGGTTTGAGGAGTTCCTTCAGAAGAAGTGGTCTGCAGAGAAACGTTTTGGTCTGGAAGGCTGCGAGTCTCTGATCCCAGCTCTGAAAACCATCATTGATAAATCCTCTGAGAACGGGGTGGAAAACGTCATCATGGGGATGCCTCACAGGTATTGCACACTTATATACTGTAATTACAGTGTTTATACACACACACACACACTCATAACATCCTCCCAGTCTCGTTGTTTGTACACTCACCACTTTCTTCTTTTAGGGGTCGTCTCAATGTTTTGGCTAACGTGATCCGTAAAGAGTTGGAACAGATTTTCTGTCAGTTTGACTCCAAACTGGAAGCTGCTGATGAGGTAATTTAATTGTTTTAGTACCATCACAGTTGTTATAACACTGCTGTTATCACAAGTTACTGCATACAGTAAATACCGTTAATAGAGACAACTGGACCTGTCAGGTAAACTGGGGTACAAGCACCCAGGCACTCTTACTCGGGACAACCAGATAACCAGACTGGGCTGTTCATTTAATACATCAAATATCAAATTGTCACATTTATGTGAACATTTTATAAAAATCTAGTATTAAATCTAATATTGCCAGGGATATTGTTAATGTTAACATTATACACAATTGTCTGAGTGGTTATATGGTATTGTCATAATTCCTGACCCTGTGCTCCCATTACTGCTGCTGTCATGTACCACCACTCCCAAACATGATTTATGTTATCTGTTGATCAAAAGTAAATACTTTCGACTTGTATATTATTGTCATTATCTGAACTATCTCTCATATCAGCCTCAACCATTTTAAATTAGTTTTTTTCGGTTAATCACATTTAACCGAACCACATTTATTTTAAATTAAACATTGCAGTTGGTGCTAAGCGGTGCGTCTGTCATAGTGTGATTTGTTGTCGCTGTCAGTCCCCTGCTCTATTGATTCTTAATTACCCACAAATCTGATTGAGGTTACCTGTAGGGTAAACTTTTCATCTCCAATCCTATCTGTATTTAGAGTTGGTTATGGCTGTAGCCTCGAGACCTCCCGTATCATGCCCTCCCGGCTGGTGCTGTCCTCAAGCTTTGATCTTTCAAAATAAAAGCTTGCGTCTGTTCCGCTATGTCTTCGTACTTTGTTTTTTGGATGTTTTTTAACTTAACAGTACGGAATAGAGATTGATTATCATTTATTTTGTTGGTAATCGTTGTTGTATAATCACAATATTACACTTGAGGAGGCTAAACTTCAGTGATGCGCCTTTTGGGCCTCAAAATGAAACCCTTTCATGTAATAGCCTATGGCTTAAACACACGTCAACGTTAAACGCTGATGCAGTTTTAAATGTTTAATGATTTTAGAAAGGAGGAGGTTAACCAATATTTTTTATTATTTATTTATTTTGTCAAATTTCCTATCCATAAATGCAGCTTTCGAAATTATATAAAATTATATAAAATATTGGTTGACCTTATCTTTATTTTAGATATCTGATCCCTTTCTAATGGGAAGCTTGAAAAACTTTTTATTGTAGCCTACGCTTCTGTGTTCTCATATGCTGATAAGCTGGTGAGCTATAGCCTATTTTTTATCACTTGGCATACATTTTTATGTTACGCTTGTCCTTTTTTTACTGTTATGAATTTGCAGATAAAGCATTAACAAAAAAAAAATGTAAAGCCATTGCAGGTTTCATCAAATAAACAACAAATGTTAACATCAGGGAGACAACATTGACATCCCCAAATCTGCCAATTTTAGGCTTTGTTTGGCATATCATTAATTTAAGAAAACGTTCAATTAATTGCATCATTCTCACTACCTTAACCGTCCTTAACCATTTAGAAAATATCTCTAAATTTTGTATTGGGAACATCTGAATTTACTGTTGGACACGCCCAGGCATGAGATGGGGAGGTCTCATTAGAGCGATAAACTCTGGCAAAAAAACTTTCATTAGCGTGATTGCTGTACTGTTTAGTTAAAAAAACATCCAAAAACATCAAGACGAAGACATAGTGGACCAGACTCAAGCTTTTATTTTGAAATGTCGAGGCTCGGGGACGGCACCAGCTGGGAGGACATGAGCTCCTAGCCGTACTACATCACTTACTGTTAAAAAATCAGTTTGGAGAAACTACCTTAGTTAATCAATAAATTAATAAATATTTTTGTGTCGGTGTTGTGGTGCATAGACGGCCCCTAAGCACCGCCAGATGCTAATAGAGACCAATCTTATTTCTCCAGGTTGGAGGACGGCTCGTTTGGTTAAAACATTTGTTTGTAGCTTATTGTTAACCTTACTACCTTAGCAAAGATGTGTCATTTGTGATTTAATGTCATTTTGCTGTTAGGTAATTGATCCCAGAAGTTTGAATCTGTGAATATCTTTCCTACTTGGCTCACGTTTACAAGATCGAGAGCACAGATTAGGCATCCGTGCGCACAGTTTATTAAACTGAGGGAACAGATTTGTATTTTGTGCGCACAGTTTAGTTTTTTTTCTAGAAACACACACATGTACGGCTTCGTACGATTTCTGCCGTGTTTTTCCTCAGGGCTCTGGAGATGTCAAGTACCATCTAGGAATGTACCATCGTCGTATCAACCGTGTGACAGACAGGAACATCACCTTGTCTCTGATGGCAAACCCTTCTCACCTGGAAGCTGTGGACCCCGTGGTGCAGGGAAAGACCAAGGCAGAGCAGTTCTACTGTGGAGACAACGACGGCAACCGGGTGAGACTGAGGCACAGCAGCAAAACACTCACACAGCAGTTTTTTTTTTACTCTAACCAGTTACATGAGTTAGACACACACATATTTAGAAACCCTGTCTGTGTGTCTGTTGAACCTTTTACGTTCTAGCAACTAAAGGAGGCGGAACAGTTGGCCACTTAAGCCGGAGATATACCTGCTGTTTAACCATGCGTTTGTGTAGACAACATGCGCGTCGAGTTAACTTCTAGTACGTATGCAACCAACGGACCAAATGGACGCAGGGGAGGCGATCAGTTGGCATCAGTGGTGGAGATTTAATTTAATTTAAGACAAAAAATTAAGTACTTGCCCTTGAGTGCACTCAGATGCACAAATCTTTTAGGCTATAAATAAACACAACAGAACCTATTTTCTGACAGACTCACCACAGGTCTTTGTTACATCGAAATAAACATTTTTCTCAGTTACCCCAGAACGTCTTCCAGAGGGTGTAACCTAACTGTGAAATATGAATGCATAATGTGTTCCATAGATTGGTGTGTCTAAAGAATGGTGACACTGATCTGTTGTGTATGGGACATTTTACACAGACTCTCTAAACGAGCTTTGCCATTTCTGAATCACTTCTCTGCTGACATATATTCTGATCCAGATGTATCTGCGGTAAGATCAGCAGCAAATATAAATTAGTTGAGCTTTAGACTCTGTAAACTGCGCTCCAGGCATTTATCATAGGGCAAAACAAAATTAAAATCCTTAAAGGAATCCCTCTATGATATAATATCATGCAGCAAAACACTGACCAAAGAATGATATATAAAAGAAAGACATCAATTCTACCACAAGAAACACTGAATGACAGGTCTTACTTCTACACTTAAATTCCTGGATTCATTTTCTCATCTGAAGCTGAAGCAACACGCTCACAACACACACACACTTTGGGTTATTTTGACACACCAGCATGCGGTTTGTGTGTTCAGGTGATGTCCATCCTGCTCCACGGAGACGCAGCTTTTGCAGGTCAGGGTATCGTCTACGAAACCTTCCACCTGTCTGACCTGCCGTCATACACCACGCACGGCACCATTCACGTCGTCGCCAACAACCAGGTAACACACACACACACACACACACACACAAACTTAAAACACACACATACACATGCATGCATTAAACAGTCGGATAGATGATTGAGCTGTAACCTCTCGTCTCTAGATCGGCTTCACCACAGATCCTCGTATGGCTCGCTCGTCTCCGTATCCGACAGACGTGGCTCGGGTCGTCAACGCTCCCATCTTCCACGTCAATGCTGATGACCCCGAGGCCGTCATCTACGTCTGTAAGGTGGCTGCTGAGTGGAGGGCCACGTTCCATAAAGACGTGGTGGTCGATCTGGTAAGTTTTCATCCGTCATGTTTTAGTTCTACGGTGGCATGTGACTGTAAGAATCTTGCCTTTGTGTCTGTGTAGGTGTGTTACCGTCGGATGGGTCACAACGAGATGGACGAGCCAATGTTCACTCAGCCGCTGATGTACAAACAGATCAAAAAGCAGAAGCCGGTTCTGCAGAAATATGCAGAGAAACTGATCGCGGAGGGAGCAGTGAGCCGGCAGGAGTATGAGGTATCAACAAACGTTTTGTTATATTTGAGTTAGCTTTTTTCCTGAGCTTCCCAGGATGCCAAATTTCAGAGTAAGAGCAGGAACATTTTTGTTTTAAAGAGCAGCAAGACCTTAACTTCATGACCTGAATGAACGTTTATGTTATTGTTAATTATGAGCACACTGGACTTCTGGGACAAAAGGCCCTTGTGCTCCTTTTCAACCAGATTGTTTTATGGAGTAGCTTAACAAGTCTCTTTGGTTGTTCCTACTTTATTTAGAGAACCATGAATATTAAGCCAATAAGGCTCAAATGGATTCAAAAACAACCAAATCCTGTTGTTTTTATATTCTGTTGTAAACACGGATGTAATTGTTCTGTCTCTTGACTGCTGCGCTTTTTTTATCTGGACTAGTTGGGACATCAAACTACATCACACCTTACAAACATTGTAAGAAATTGTTGTCCCTTGTTATTGTAGTGTATGAAGCTGGACACAAGTTACATGTTTGACAACTCAGCAATGTTCAGCAGTTCAGATTCCATCACGATAGTTCCCAGGACATCAGAAAGTCTTGAAATGGCTCCTTGTTTGTACGATGCCGTCAGAGCATACTAGGACAAAGTGACATTCATGTTTGTCCAGTCTAGTTATGTAGCTTTTTGAAAAATGGAATATTGTTGTGAAGACTGAGTAAACTCTCTGCCTCTTTCTTTATCCTTGTCTGTATTTGCAGGAGGAGATTGCCAAATATGATAAGATCTGTGAGGAGGCGTACAATCGCTCTAAAGATGAGAAGATCCTCCACATCAAGCACTGGCTGGACTCCCCCTGGCCTGGTGAGGGAGGAGAAAGATAGATATGTTTATGTTACTGTGTTTGCTTTGATGGATGTTTATATGGATCCATCAGAGTTTAATTATAGAAGATTCAGAACAGAATGTAAAAAGTGAATAGTTCATCCCAGGTAAGGTCTTAGTTTTAGTGTCAGGATTTGGAGCCTGTTTTACAGATTCTGCATTGTGAAATAATTGAAGCCATGAAGGACTGTGTGTAAGCAATGCTCACAGGTCCCTGGTTTGAGGTCTGGGTGAGGATCTGGTCTCACTTTCTGGTTCCCTGTCAGGTTGTTGACGTGTTGAGCTGTTGTCGTCTTCAGGTTTTTTCACTCTGGACGGACAGCCAAAGTCCATGAGCTGCCCCTCCACCGGTCTGACTGAAGAAAACCTGAGCCACATCGGAGTTGTGGCCTCATCTGTCCCAGTGGAGGACTTCACCATCCACGGAGGTATCAGTATTAACAATATTTTAACCAGATATCTGTCTCTTTCATTTCACTGTCTTCAGAGAAATTACAGAAACATTACCAAACAACTCATAAGTATCTTTATTATTATACTTTATTTATTTTACTTAATACTTTTTCTGACATTTCCACACAAAATAAACATGAGCAATCTCCATGAAATTAATCAAACTCTCCATAATTTTCTGACCTCTGTGTAACTTCTGACTTTTCAGCTTCAGTGTAATAAAAGAACAAATCGTTCTTGTTTTTGGTGAATTCCCTCCATGTCCCTGAATCAGTGGATTGGATGTAATGTTTTTAAACACTTAATCCACCAATTTGCCAACACAAAGATTTCAACTCTAACATGATGTAAAAAACACAGTTTGCTCCTGACAAATTGCTTTTTCTCATCAGTAAATCATATAAAATCATATAAATTGTGACAGAAGATGCATCCTGATTGGATTCAGTCACTCTGCGAATTTGAGCACATTTGTTGTTTTAGGTCTGAGTCGTATCCTGAAGAGCCGAGCCGAGATGGTTCGTAACCGGACGGTGGACTGGGCTCTGGGAGAGTATATGGCCTTCGGATCGCTGCTGAAGGAGGGAATTCACATCCGGCTGTCAGGACAGGACGTGGAGCGTGGCACGTTCAGGTAAACAACCCATGACTTTAGTTATGTCCATTGTCTCCGGTTCTGCCTTTTGTAATGCATTGTGAACGTTAAAATTTTATTACATTGGTATTTTAAAAATCCCGCAATGTTTCCAGTGTTGAGCTTTAAGCTGCAGTGATCAAACGTTGCATTGCTATATGTTCTCTGTGGTGTATTTAATCAGAAATGTTTGTGCAGTCTGTCCTCCATCAGATTATGTACCGTTGCTTCCTTGACGGATTATTTTTTTTACAAAGCTGAGAGAGGACCGCAGCCTATTGTTTCCACCACGACCAATAATATTTGTGTGGTTTCTTGTTATTACTGCTGTTATTATTCCATTTGAACAAATGTTACCTTGTTCTGTAACAAAATCTAACTTTTGTATTAACATGAATCTAAAGTAACTAAAGCTGTCAGGACAGTGGATAGTGAAGCAAAGCTATAAAGCAGCAGAAAATCCAAATACTCAAATAAAGTACCTCAAAATAGACTAATTATGGCATTATAGGTTTGTTTGTTAATTTGAAAAGATCAAGAGATTGTAGTAAAATGTTGTGGTTTGTAAAACACAGTGGAAAACATAGAAAACTTGGGAGAGTGTGCCCCATGTGCAGAGACTCAGATCTTGTCGCAGCAGCCACACGTTTAATTCCAACACGCAGCCTTTTGCTGCATGTCATTCTCCCTCTCTCTCCCCTTTCATGCCAAAAACTGTTCTGTCATATAAAGACCTACAATAGCAAAAAATAATCCATAAATTCACACGCTGGAAAAGATCTCGGAGAATAAATCAGTCTGTCCTCTTATAGCCACCGTCATCATGTCCTCCATGACCAGAACGTGGATAAGAGGACCTGCATTCCCATGAACCACCTCTCTCCTGACCAGGCACCGTACACCGTCTGCAACAGCTCGCTGTCCGAGTACGGAGTACTGGGTGAGCCGAACACTCTGCTGCTGCTTCTTCTTTTTCTTTTGAACTGCAGATAAACGTTATCTATTTTGTTCTGTTCTAGTTTCTTCTAATCTCAAATTCTGATGTTCTGTCTGTCTGCAGGCTTTGAGTTGGGTTTTGCGATGGCAAGTCCCAATGCTCTGATCCTGTGGGAGGCTCAGTTCGGAGACTTCCACAACACGGCTCAGTGCATCATTGATCAGTTCATCTGTCCCGGTCAGGCCAAGTGGGTCAGACAGAACGGCATCGTGCTGCTGCTGCCACACGGCATGGAGGGCATGGTGAGGAAACGCACACACAGCTGTGTTTCTAGGTTATCACATCACATCTCAGACTATAAACTATCTCTGGTTTTATTATGACATAATAATACTTATATAAAACTTTATTTATGAAGGGACTCACACAACCAGGATTAAAAATGATTTATGAATGCATAAGACATGGAATCAGAATCAGGCTTATTGCCAAGTAGGTTTTTACATAAAAGTACTATGACTTATTTTGGTACAATAAAGAAAGAAAAAACAGGAACTTTGAAAGTCAAGAATCCTTAATCTTAAAAGGAACTTACAAGAGAAAAAAGTAGAGTAAATATATCTGTTATCAAAATGAAAAGAGCAGTACAGCGTTTTAACTCTATTAATGATTGAAAGACATTCGATCTTTGAGCAAAGTGTAAAAAGAGATAACTGACATTGTTGAATTGTGTGATTAAATACAATTTTCTTTGTCTATAAAATACAAAGATAATCTTATTACTTATAAACATATTCAAACTCAATTTAAATCAAAATGTCCTCCTTCCAGTGACTCAGTGATAGGAACAGTTCCACCTGGTAGAGATGTGAGTGGAGTGCATCACTCTGATTCTGCTGGTTTGAGGTTGTTTAATAAGTGTGTGACTGACTGTTTTCTGTTTGTGTGCGTGCAGGGTCCAGAACATTCTTCAGCTCGTCCAGAGAGATTCCTCCAAATGTGCAACGATGACCCAGATGTCATGCCGGTAAAACTCCAGCTACTTTTGGCTTCTGAGCACTTTGAGAGAACAAGAATCAACACAAATCACTTTTTTACCATTTACTGCAGAAAACACCAACAACCAGTTGTCAGGCTATTTTTTAATGTTAGAGTCCGCGCAGGAAAAACAGTCGGCTAATCAATACATTGCTCCTCTGTAAGGAATGGATGAATGGATCACTGTTTAGAACAACGTCTTACTTTTTTATTTTATACCTTCTCATGTAGCCTACAATTTCATCTATCTTGGGATCTGCACTGTAGGTTGAAAATAATCACCTGCCCTAATTTATTCATGCCAGTATGTCCGATTTGTGCAAATTCTAAATTCTAAAAAAATGCTTTCTTCTTAAAATTGTCACTGGGCATAATAATGTTGTTGTTAGTAGTATTTGTTTGACTTAATCAGGATTTTCTTTTTATTCTGTCTGGATTGAGATCAAATCACAGTATCAATATCGGTTTTATTAGATTTATAAGGGCAGCATTGATAAACCTTTTTCCATTAATGTTTTTCTGACAATGGTTCTTATAATTTTCTCTGTTAACAGTCCTTAGAAAAGCATATGGTTTAGAAAACAACACTAGAAACAGGAAGCTAACACAGCCGTCTTAAATTAATTCTTCTTTTTCTCTCAGCCACTCACAGAGGACTTTGCAGTGCGTCAGCTCTACGACTGTAACTGGATCGTGGTGAACTGTTCAAATCCTGGAAACTACTTCCATGTTCTCAGACGACAGATCCTCCTTCCATACAGGAAGCCTGTGAGACACACACACACACACACACACACACAGACACACACACATACTTTATTTTCAAAATCAAAAATTAAACAAGACACTACAATGTAATGCTTATAAGAATTATAATACTGGTATCATACAATCCGGTATTTACTTTGTAACCAAGTACATTTACTCAAGTACTTTACTTAAGAACAATTTTGAGATTCTTGTATTTTACTTGAGTATTTCCATTTTCTGCTAGTTAATACTTCACTACATCTCAGAGGGGAATATTTTACTTTTCACTGCTCTAACATTTTAGCTTTAAAGCTGTGGTAGGTAGAAAGCAAAAAATACCAGAATTCCAAATAGAGTGAGACTTCTTCCTGCAGCTCTCCTCTCTGTCTGCACGTGCAAAAACAGAGCCAAGAGGAGTTGCAGAAGTCCAGTTTTATCTCAGATCACTTGTATTACAATATGCTGAAAGCTTGTTATGGGATCTTTTCCCCAACAGAACCAAAACATATCCAGTCTACCACAGCTTTAAAAAGTATAGAAAATAAGTCATGACCTTAAATTCTTCAATAATCATCACAGATTATTTTCCTTTGTAATGTTTCTGCTAACAGAAATGTTGTTTAATGATACATTTTTAAGTCCTGATGATTTGATATCATAAACTTCCTGTGTGTCCCTCCAGCTGATTGTCTTCACTCCCAAATCTCTGCTGCGCCATCCAGAGGCCAGATCCAGCTTTGACGAGATGCTTCCTGGTACTACTATTAATATCATTATTAGTATTATTAAAATAGACTTAAAAAGGGCTCAGTCTTACCTTCAATGTTGCTACGCTTCTCTTCTTCTTTAGGAACTCACTTCCAGCGGTTGATCCCAGAAGAAGGCATGGCTGCGGAACGTCCGGAGGAGGTAAAGAGGGTGATCTTCTGCACAGGGAAGGTTTACTACGAGCTGACCAAAGAGAGGAAGACCAGAGGCATGGATGGAACTGTGGCCATCGCACGCATAGAGCAGGTATACACACACACACACACACACACAGTTTGGTGGCATATAAATACAGTTTCACAATGAGCAGAGAAGCTGAAAGTTTTATTGATCGGTTATATCTTTTCATGTCATTATTGGCTGCAAATACCGAGTATCCTGGATTCTGATTGGTTGGAGTCCATTTTGATAAGATAACATCCAAAGATTTGACACATGCCAATGAGCAAAATGTTGCCTCAGTTCCCAGCAGGAGGATTGTGTCTGTCTTTGACATTTTAACTACCGTCTCTACCGCGATGGGGTTTTTATGTTACCTATAAAGATGTATGTACATACATTTAAACAAATTATCCAGCACACAAAAGGCGCTATTTTAATGATCTGCAACGCAAGTATCAAACGCAAAATGCAAGTAGCTTTATGGCTGGATCTCAGGCGCAAATCTAAAATGGTTGGTCTGAAGTAGCATTACTCGTAGATGTGGTTTGGGCGTAACATGCAATTAGCCAATCAGAGCATCATCTCACATTCCCTTTAAAAGCAGGTGCCCTTGTTGTTCTATGTCAGATTGCTATTATTATAGCGGATTTGCCAGGCACATGCCAGGAGCGGTTCACAGCCAAGGAGACAGACTTGCTCGTCAGGGCTTGGGGGGGGGGAGCTCTCCGGGATGTATAAATGCCCGTTTTGACCGGGTGGCAATGTTGTTGCAGCCTCTCGGGCCCCGCTCAAGTCTGGAGAGGGTTGCTACAGCCACGGAGTGTGGGCTCCAAACGCACCACCTGCTCCTTTTGTTCCCCTCTGTTGTAACCAATCCTCTTTCGGTTGTGCACCTTCCTCCTCCTCCCACTCCATCTCCGTCCACCCGCTCCACCAGGAGTACATCACGCATTGTCACACCCGCACCTTCATTTGTCAAATCCCGCCATGATGCACGTTGTATGCCTATCAGAGGAGGGAAAAATAATTAGTTCTTCTGTTTAAATCTTTTCAGTTTTTCACTTTGTATTTGTATTCAGTTAAAGTTTTTCTATTGATTTTTATTTTTGACTAAATGTAAATAAAGAATTACTTTGCTTACCTCACTATGGAGCTCTTCTGTCAGATAAGCTCTCCTCTCCCATGTTTCTGCTGGGACATTTAGGTTCTCTGGGATCGGCACATGCAGTTCTACATCACGTCGCCATCAGTTCTCTAAAATTTTCTCATTTATGTCATCAACACATCCATGATTCATTGAAATGTTGTGTAAAACACAACAAGTCACAAAAAATGCTGCGACTTTTTGATGACTACACTTTAAAGTGTCTCCTAACCTATTCGAACACCTGAAGCGCATTCTCAGTAATATTTTTTCTAGTAATTATGTGTGGTTTGCAGAAATCGGATCTGCTGCATCTGTGAGATGAGAGCAGCAAAGTGAATGCGCGTTATGCACAAGCTACATTATGGCCGAGCATGCTGTACCCTTAAAATAGCATCTCACTTACGCGCCATTGACTTTAAACTAGGTTTGCGCCGGGACACGCCTCCTCTTTTTGCTAAACTGCCCCCCCCCCCCGGGAGCGCAAGTTCATTCCATAGTTCACCGATGCCAGTCTGTGGATGGGAAATTCAGGTGTGAGTCGGGTGCAAAATAGGAATGATACTATATTGCTGTACAAAGTCAATTGCGCTGTGTGCAAGATAGGGCCCAAAGAGTTACCACATTCAACAATATTCCCTCTCCCTCCTCCAGCTGTCTCCGTTCCCGTTCGACCTGGTAAAGGCGGAGTCGGATCGTTTTGCCAACGCTGACCTGGTTTGGTGTCAGGAAGAGCACAAAAACCAGGGTTACTACGACTACGTGAAGCCTCGCATCAGGACCACCATCCAGAGAGCCAAACCTGTTTGGTAATGATCTTCATCAACATGTGTCACTTTAAATATAATTTGCAGCACAGGGTGATTTAACCATCTCTCTCTCTCTCTCTCTCTCTCTCTCTCTCTCTCTCTATCTCTCTTTCTCTCTCTCTCTCTCACTCTCAGGTATGCTGGCAGAGATCCGGCTGCAGCTCCGGCTACTGGAAACAAGAAAGCTCACCTGGTGGAGCTGCGACGCTTCCTGGACACAGCCTTCAACCTGGACGCGTTCAAAGATCAGCAGTAGACCTGTGACCTGCATCACCTCGAGAAAACCCTCCCCCTTTTTACCTTTGACCCGACCTTCCAGGATTCAGTTCTGACACTCAAACTGCGTCAACACACACACAAACAAACACACACACACACACAGTAATACTGCATACTGTAGGGAATGGTACACAAATAATACATCCGCAAACTCTCCACACTGCTTACTGCACAGTTTGTAAATATTGTGACTGACTACGTAAACAGTACACAAATACTGCATACTGCGTAGTACATAGTATTTACAACAGTTGTACATACAGATCATCTCTTTACACTGTATTTATTTACTGAAGTCCAGTTAAACAACAGCATTTAGACTAAAACAAAAATATTTTAAAATGTTGAAATGTTATAATTTTAAATCTTTACAGCAGAAGTAAAAGTTGGAATCATTTTTATTATTTCTTCATTTTACAAAACAGTACTACAGTTTTCTGTGTACTACTACTACTGTATTGTACTATAATTTTATCACACAAACATGAGAGAACATTAAAGATCTGTCCGATTTAAACGTTGACAGTGTATTGATTATAATTTTCATTAATCGCTTCATCATTAGATCTATAAAATTCAGAAAATGTATAGCTCAAAGATATTCAGCTGACAGATTTTATATATATATATATATATATATATATAACACACACACAAAACACACACAAACAATTCTGATACAACTAATAATTCGCTGCTTTATAAGCAGATAATTATTAGTTGTATCAGAATTGTTTATTTTTCCGTGGTGACTAATTGTTTTAAAGAAATGGTCACTGTGACCTGTTGTACCATTATACCAGCACTGCAATATGTACAGTGTGTACTTTATGGTATCAGTATGTAGTATTACAGTGCAGATGCAGTGTACGGATTACTAAATAAATGCATACTAATTTGTTAAAATTATGGGATTATGTACTACTGAGTACTACTACAATACAGACATCTGCCACAAGAGTATTCAAATGCAGTATCAGTACTGTGTGTAATTTGTTCAGTAGTGCAGCAGGCTGAACTCCACCACAGAACAACTTTCTGAACGTTTCCTCAACATATTGCTACATCAGAGGATCTGTAGCTTTTGTTTGTTAGATGTAGAGCAACATGTTGATACAGATGAACTAAACCATCTTAACCTTTACAATGGGGATTATAAACATGATTATCATTGCCTGGTTGACGCACGAGACCAGGATGTGAAATATGGATGTTAAGTTGAAAGAACCCCATTTGTAAAAGAGCAATAACTAAACAAATGTCCTGTGATGCTGCCAATATTCAGGTGTGTAGATTTATTTAAACAGAACAAGTGTACAGGCTCTTGGAGACCCATTTTGATTTATTAAAAACCCAGTTTTTAATAAAATGTACAAGATGGACACAGATTTTTAATACAAAGAAAAGGAGAAATGTATATGATAAGAAGAAACATCAAATCCAATCCAATCCAGGTGACAAAGCTTGTCTTCCCTTTAAATTCTCAAATTTAAAAGTTGATTAAAAAATACATCAGCTTTCTGTGCAGGATATTTGAAATTAGCAGCTATGCAATACATTTTCCTAATTTCGTTGTAGTTTAAATTAGCAACATTTTGAAAGAAGTCTGGTGCAATGTGATAAAAGAATGCCAGGTTTTAGTAGTTACGTTTACCTCAGTTTTTGATGCTGTGTGCTGCAAATTTAACACTCAGCCCTTGTCAACGTTGCTCTACAATTTGCAATGTATTGTCAAACATAAGGAAACTTTTGAGGTAACGAAGTTTTGTTGCAACAACGTACAAACTGAAGAGTTTTTAGAAGGGAAAGTTTTCTGGAAAAGTTGTCTGGTGGAGTGAAGCCTGAACTGGAGTTTAAAGGTCAAAAACACACACACACTCACACACACACACACACACACACACACACACACCCCTCCGTCCATACACAAATACACACACACTCCAGCTGAATAATTTTAAAGTGGGTCAGAAGTTATGTCATTGTCTTCACTCCCCTCACAATCATCGCTTCTTCATCTGAAACGTTGCAGGAAACATCTTACTTTAAGTTTTTAATAAATGGCTCGTTAGCATCGTTAGCGTTCCCCAGTGAAAGCAAATGGGAGCCTGGCTAGCTGGGAACAGTGAGTGTAACATTTGAGGA
This sequence comes from Etheostoma cragini, assembly GCF_013103735.1. Taxonomy (NCBI): domain Eukaryota; kingdom Metazoa; phylum Chordata; class Actinopteri; order Perciformes; family Percidae; genus Etheostoma; species Etheostoma cragini. Next base: position 16,319,535 of record NC_048411.1, read on the forward strand.
TTGGAATCACTACAGCAGGTGAAGGGTTGTTTTGTCTTTCAGCAAGTGTGTTGGCTCGTTAAGAAAAAGTCTAATTAGTCACCATGGCAACGCTTAACTTGCAAATTGAGATTTTCTTTATTTCTTTTTTATTTTTATTTTTTTAAGGGATATTTTTGGGGAATAAAAAGTTGGTGGCCTGCACCTTCAGGCATCTCTACATGAGCTTAACCAAATGCACTGCTGGTTATAATTTAACCCCTTGGCTTCTGTCTCTTTTCTCTCTCGCGAGCATTTATCTCGTGCCAAAACAGTGTCTCATTTTAATATTTCTTCATGTTTCAGCTGAATAACGCTTGTCAGCAGGAAAATAAAATCTCCTGGTTGGAAACAAAATAAAATGACAACAGAAGGAATCGGCTGCAGGTGGTGTTCTGGGCTTTTGTGAGACAAAGAAAATGATTTATTTATTTTCATAATAGGGGATGAAATTATTCATTATTTTGCTTCATTGAATAAAGAATACTGTATGTATTGAAGTCGCTGTGGATTCTGTCCTTGTAGTTATATATAAATTGCTTCTTTTATAAACAAAATGTTGAATTTGTCCACAACAATCAGGGCATTATTCTTAACTAAACATATCTGTAGTATCACATATGTACCTTTCAAACTAAAAAATTATTTTAGTTGTAATTATAAATGGGGTTTATTAATCTCCACTGATGGCGTAATTACTTATGTTAGCTGTGTTTGAGTAATAGTATGAGTCTAAATCCCCCCAGCACAACACCCAACTTTCAGACATTTTAGAGACACCAACTGGATTCTGTACAGTTTTCTTAGTATCTAAACAAAATGACAAGATTTTAGCTAAAAACACATATCGTACCCTCTCTGCAAGTATGCAGTTAAAACAACAAAACGGGTAATAGAACAATGGCTAAGAGAATAATGAGTTTGTCAAAAAAGAGCCTATTAGGTGTGTATGATTGTCAAAAATTAAAAGAAATTGTTTTATACAGAGAATTGTACAAAAGGTTTCTATAAGGTTATCTCTGATGTAACATTTACAGGAAATCCCAAAAGAAAGATTATCTAAATCACTTATTTTACATAAACTTCCTGCAGTATTACCTGAACTTTTGGGCTCCATCTTAATTTAAAAAGTAAGTGTTACAGAATAAATAGACTTTATGTTACCACAAACTACATTTAAGTACTTTCCTCCTTTCAATTTCCTATTCTGTTTACTTGTTTTGTCCTAAATTTCTTGGTGTTTTTTTTTTAATCCCTCCTTTATTTCTTTTCCCTTGTTTCCTATCATTCTTTCCTTGTCCTTATTTTCCTTCACTCTCTTCATCATTGTTTCCTCTCCTCCTTTATTTTTCTGATCTCTTGTTGAATTCCTTTGTTCTCATTGTTGTGCCTTCATCTTCTTTCCCCCTCTCGATCTTCACTTGTTTTCTCTATGATCTCACACAAGGTCTATTAGATGTCACATCACATCACCATCACTGTGTGTGTGTGTGTGTGTGTGTGTGTGTGTGTGTG
>NC_048411.1:16321077-16327126 GCF_013103735.1 Etheostoma cragini
TGTGTGTGTGTGTCTGTGTGTGTGTGTGTTGATCATCAGTTGCCATGGAAAAATGCTAGGGATCACAGGAGCACCTCCTCAGACAAGCAGACTGTCCGTTTATACCGGTGGTCTACTCTTAAACACACACACACACACACTCTCTCTCACTTACTCACTCACTCTCTCTCTCTCTGAGTTTCTTGACAAAATAGCCCTGATGATGTCATAGTGATGTCATCAGGCTTGGAGACTATTGTCACAAAGTGAAGGTGTGGACTCTGTTGGAAGATGGCTCCTATCCGGTGCATTGTGGGAAATGTAGGATCTTTTTGGACTAAAACGTTATCTCTACTTTTGTTTAATCCAACCACTGTGACTTTTATTTGCAGTGTTCAGGTGTCAATCTGGATTAGATTGTTATGATCAAATTTGTAGCTACCAAAAAACAACAACCAGAACTCCTATTCTGGAGCAACATGGCCTGACCCCAGCTTTACTACGAGTCAGTTAGTTTGTGGTAATTTAATAAAACTAAACTGTATTAATAAATCTGTACAACATAAGCTCAGTATAAACTGAAGAAATAAAGCTCTTCAAACTACATTTTGACCTTTTTACAAAACAAATTAGATAATAATGGACCCAACTTAATTATTCATTAGTGTCTGTTTTCTAACTTGCTAATTTGCTTTTAATCACACTTACAAAACTGTTGTCATGAATTGAACCTGGCCTACTTAGCCCAGTCACTTAAGACTTTACAAGCCATAAATGTTGGGAACAACTGAGTACAAGTAAAATATGTTGATTAAATGAAATAGTATTTTATTATAAACAATACAGGGAAGAAATCTAATTACATAAAAATGTACTTATAAAGATCTACTCCATTAAAGTGTAAAGAGATGGGTTGCATTGCAACATTGTAATTAACTATATAAATGAAAATAGGTACACTTTAACTTTAAAATACACACAAAAATCTGAAATGTGTCTTAATAAAGGCCTATAAAGATGAGTAAAGATAACTCAAGAGGAAAAAGTGTGGACATTGCCAGTAAGAACTGTGTAAACAGTGTATTTCGAGGTATCTGTTCTGCAAAGTGTGTCTCTAAAGAAAGATCAGCACAGTGCAAATAGCCAGTGCAGGAACACACAGATGATTGACAGTCTTCTTTTGGGGTGTTTACAGTATGTCTCTGTCTCGTGGTATAATTGGCAGGTAGTTGCAGCTCGGTTTTCAGTCCTCTCTCCCCCAGTCTGTCTGTCTGGATCTCTCTCTCTCTGTGTGGGTGGGTGTCTCTCTCGCACAGTCCCCCCCCCCCCCCCCCCCCCCCCCCCCACACACACACACACACACACCACCATCACCCCCCCCCTGCCTGATTTTTCCACCGGCAACGATGCAGAGGAAACACACTGAAGCTAACGTCAAACTCCACACAAGGGTTAACCTCAGTTATTAATTTTATATTTATTTCTACTTTAATAATCCTGGAGCTGCGGGAATGGTGTCGCCTGCTGAAGCCGGATAATCAGACGCAGAGATCGGGTGGCAGGGAAGGCTAGCTGGCTGGAGTTACAGCCAGGAGTCTTGGGTTGAATCTTGGCCTCCTTGCAGGATTTCATCGGGATTTTTGTGGATGTTTTGGGGGGTCTTTGAGGTGGTTTCTCTCTATTGTAGTGGTGGACTGTACTGGCTTTAGGGGCGCTCGGTCCTTGATGCCCGGGAGGCCCGAAGGAGCTCAGACTGCGGAGCCCCGGAGCAGGGCTTGGACACCGGGGAAGTACCGTTTACATTAGAGGAGGTAGGTCTGTTCTCGGGAAAACAGCATTTCTGCTCACCGTGTCTTTGTGTGATATATACATATATATATATATATAGATGTGTGTGTTTAAATAACTGAGAATGTATCGCTTATTAAAACACTGACTGGGCTGCTTAGTGGGGCTAAAAATGTTTTGTGTTGGAAGAAGAAGCTAGCTGGTGGCTAATTGTTAGCCTCGTAGCATTCCATTGTCACAACCCGTTGATGCTAGATAGGCTAACAGGCTAGCTTTCTAACAGCTGTTAAATTGTTATATATAAGCAATGACTGCGGTAGATGTAATACATCATCTCATATTAGTGTTCTCGTATCGTGAACGTCTGAATAGGTGTTTGGTTGAGTATTTAGGCTGACTTAGACGCGGTGGGTTGTTGTCGTCTTGTTAGCATTTAAATGCTAACAGCGGGGCAAGGAGAAGCCTCATTTCTGTCTGTTAGCATGATAGCATTGGCTTCTACCTGGTTGCAACACTACAAGGAATCTCAAAATGTCTCCTGTGACTCTGTCATTTTGTCGAAGGAGTTCACCAAGACGGACACATGAGAACGAGATAACCGGAACAGAGCAACACCTCTCAGTTTATCTCGTTATTTTTCAAACATTGGCCATAACATTATACCAGGTGCGTGCTTGTGTATAGTGCTCGCGGCCCCAGGGTAGGAGGGGTTGGTAGTTTAAAGGCTAGCCAGTGAAACCTGTTTAGTTCACAACGTTACACAGTTTAACACAATGTATTATAATTTAATAAGGTAACGTTTATTATTATTATTATTAGGAATTGTTTAAAGTACGAAACTTAGTGACAGGCTGTTGTATAGATAGGCTTATTCTTTCATTCAACAACCTTTTTAATAAAAACTTTCCCACAATGTAACGTTAAGATTTTCACGTTACAAAAACCGTATCACGGTTTCGCGGTCTACAGTGTTATACAATAACACAAATGAGTTACAAAGATCCTAGCAATACAAACGTTTTTAGTTTAACAAAACACTTTGAATTGAGCAATAAACAATATCTTAATGTAAATATGTGTAGATTTCTCTTTTAAAATAGAAATGTGTACGAATTTTTTTTCTCTCCTTTCTCACATGTAGTACACGACAGGAGATTGTCCCTGTCAGACCCATTTGAACTTATTGGAAAGTCTGTTTGGTTCAGGTGAGAGTGGCGCCCTTTACGTGCCTTCAGGAGGCAGAACATGATGCAGTCACGTAGCCAGTTTGTAATTTGATCATCAACAATTGAGTCTCTTAATGTTCTTGCTGAAATTTGTCGGACAATTTTTGGGCTCACATACAGTTCCTCCGAGTAACACACTTAAATTCTAGATAAGTTTAGGGTTGCATTGCATGTGTGGTAGGGGCTTTTGTTTAGTAGATCTTTGCAAAAATCACACCATGGTCATTTTAATAGGTTTTTAATGAAGCAAAAATAATAATTACTGCCAATAATGTGAATCATATTGCAATTGCAGTATCAAGCATCCTTCCTAACTAAATTTGCCACATAATTTCAGTACCGTAGCTAAGAAAATTTGCTATGATAATAGTTTCTCTGTATCGGATGTATTTTGGCTTCTTGCACCTTATAGCATATCCCCACGTCACAATTATTAGAAAAGTTGCTGATTAATTGATCAGCTTATTGTTGCAGATCTGAAATTAAAACAATTCTACTGAAAGTATTCAGTATTTTACAAGAAAAAGGCAAGCAAAAAGTTTAAGTTTAATTCAGGAGTCAAAGTTGGGGACCACTGTGTTCTGTCATCTGATTGTTCAAAAGGGATTTTAATTTTCTGATTGCTGATTTAACCATATTTGCGAGTATAATGGTGTTGAACAATCTTATAATAAAAGTGTTAAAACTAAAGAAATAGTGAACAGTGTTTTAGTAGCTCAAACAAATGAGGCAGTTTTCCTGAAAAGACTGTTTTCACTGTCTCATAGTGAACATCATACCAAAGTCTATCGACACATTGGGCAATTAAATGTGACCTTTATCAGAAGCTACACGCCCAGTAAAAGTGATTCCAGTTGTGTTTTGTATTCTCAGTAGTTCTTCAGAAACTCCGGGGAAAAACACCAACTTTAAGAGTGCTCTCCCCAAACTGCTTTGTTTGTATTCAGCCAAAGAGGAAGAAGTATCACTCTGGATTGTTTTGATATTTTAGAAAGTTTACTTAAACCAACACACTGGTGAGTAATTAAACTGAGCTCTGAATGCTTTTATAAGTTACTCAAATGTGAATCTTTGTCAGTTTAATTAATCAATCACCAATAACTCTGAACATTTCCCACTCTCTATTTCAAGCCAGGATCTCATTGAACCTTAATTTGGAAAAAATACTGAACGGGGAAAGGACATTTTTTTTAAATCCTGTTTGAATTGATCCATGGATCACAAATATGATGTTCGTCAATTTAAAAGATAATTTTTCAGCCTAAGAAAGTCTCAGTTAGCCGTAGGTTTGTCATAGTACCACTTAGTTTTCAGTGAAACCGCTCAGTGAACTACATCTTTCATCTTACACAATTTCCGTCACCTAGCTTGATGCTCAACTTCCTTGCTAGACAGCAAGCTTAGCTCTGTTCCACAACACATGTAACGTTATCTTACCTGATGTGTTTTTTATCCAGTGAAATGTTTTCAGCCGATAAGCAAAAGAACAAGCAAGCTTCTCTGCTCATTTGAGTAACGTTACATCCCTGGTACGACACACAGAGACATCGTAGCTTCAGCGAGACGTCATCCATGCAACAGTCTTCTTTCACAGTCTTCTACTTCAACAGTTTAACAATAAACTGAGACTTTCTTTGGTTGAAAAATTATGTTTTAAATTGACGAACGTCATATTTGTTCAAAAGATTGATCCCGTTGACCGGAAGTAGAAGGGCGTGACTATGGCTCTCTATTTGAGGAGAGAAAAAAATTCGAAGCTTTTTTTTAAAAAATTTGACAATAAAGTGCGTTATCATGGTTACGGAATTTGACTGATCCATAATTAAAAGTGAATTAATTTAAGCTGGAGATTGTGAATTCATCTGCAGTTAACCAGTGATAGAGGAAGTATTCACTAAAAGTAGAAATACTGCAGTATACTGAGATCTTTATCATGATGTATTATCATCTTATCAAATACCAGTTTCAGTTGTGTCTCAGCTGTCTGTCAGAGGAAATCCAAATATCGGTTTGATGATGAATGCGATAATGCATTCAATGACACAGCAACATCCAGGAATGTTGAAGCTGAGTGAGTCACCTGTTGGTTAATCAGAGTTTAATAAACCAGTTGAAGTGGAGAAATTATTACAAAGTGATGAGTAAACTAGTTATATAATCAAAGAATCTCAGCGATGTCAAAAGTGTTAAACTATGCTAAGTGTCTGATAAACCGTTCAGTGCCTAGGTTAGTGAAAATTGCTACTGAAGTAGTCAAAGTATTTATGTTACAAAGATTTTGTCTGAAGATTTCAGCTGGCTATCTCCACAACACTGTGGAGTAGGGTCTGGCTACACCACACATACATTCCGGGGATAGGAGAGAAAAAAAATACTCCGTTGTTTGCATTTATTTAAACCAATCACTTCATCACAATCATCTTCTTGGGCAGGGCAAAGTAGCGGACACAGCAACGGTGGCTCTGCTAAATACTGGTACTCTCAGGAAGGAACTTGTTTTGGTGAAACATTAGCACCCCGTAATAGAAAAGGCCACATACATTATTGAATGAAGTTAACTGTTTACACAACACAGTAACATGAATTATTTAAATTTGCTGGATACATGGTAAAACGTATTTCACCAATGTTTGCAAATCAATTGTTAGATGATATGATGATTATGTATTGCAAAAGTTGTGAACTCTGAGCTGACTTTCCTGCAAGGCATTGTGGGAATTGCATTTTCCTAAAATTTTATGTTTTCAGTTTAACTTGCCAAATATCAGAAGGAACAATAATATACTATGTTTCATCTTTTTCATTATTAATAAATTTAGTTTAGATAATTAATCAACTGTCTGACTTTCTTTCCAGGAGTCTGTCTGTCTGTCGAATTGAACCCCGGCGAGCCTTGAGCCCCTCCCACCATGAACCCTCTGAACCAAATGAAGGCTGGACTGACTAACAACCCACACAGGTATGCGCACACACACAATGATGTACAATGATTGTATTGATCTCTTAATCCAAGTCATTTTAGTTTTACTGTGACACTCACTCACTCACTCACTCAC
>NC_048411.1:16327226-16333156 GCF_013103735.1 Etheostoma cragini
CGTACGTGTGTGCGTGCAGTGAGGGTTCGTACCAATATGACTCTTCCAGCTGGCAGCAGCCCACCAATCAGCCAACAGGATCTCTCTCCGTGGTAACAACCGTCTGGGGAGTAACCAATCCTTCGGGCAGTCAGGTATGACATCACCAAATAGGAAGGAAAATAAGTTGGACAGATGGAGATTAATAAAAATGCACACTTTTGATTTTTTTAGATGTTTTTTTTCATAAGTGCTGTTTAACTTTTTTGGTATTGTTCAACTGAAGAAGGCGTGTAATGTGAAGTGTGTGTGTTTTTCTGTCTATCAGGGTATGGGTGGAGGGGTGATGGGGCCTGGAGTCAACCCAGGCGGGGGGCCCATGATGCAGGGCCCCGGGGGTCCGGGCATGGCCGGCGGTCACGGAGGCTATATGGGTCAGCAGGGCTACGGAGAGCCAAGCAAAGGCTACATGAACCAGGGGATGTACGGCCGGACAACTGGGGGATACGCTGGAGGACCGGGGGGATACACAGGGAGGTGAGTGTCTGTTACCAGCCACATCAGTGGCACTGATATTGTTTTCCCGTGTGTGTGTGTGTGCCATCATGGCAATTTGTGGTCCTGGAGACACTTACTCTACTGTAGTGAAAAAAAACACAGATGTGGTTTTGAATAGACTGCCAGGTGTTTATATGTCTGCAGCTGTAGTGTCACACAAACATTTTCCTCCTTCACGTTAGCCCCCAAAGAAACGTAGCAAGCTATGCTACATCAACATGGCAATAATAGATTACTACATCAGGGCTATTTTTTTTAAACATCCAAATCCGTGTGTGGCGGGAGCATCACTGACTTTGGCAGTTTTTTGTCAGACCGCAGCAGAAAGTTTAGCTGTGCTTGAGCTTCAGAATGCTCGGAAAAAGCTCGTGTGGAAACTACAGCAAATTTACACGACAGCTAAGCCACTGAAAAGCTATTTGATTCAGAAAACATCGACACTATTACTACTGTCAGGTACTTTTTTAATTTGCCAGAAGGTGTCATAATGAGAAATACAGATTTTCTGTTGGCATGAAATCAAACCAATTTAGCCTGGTACACTGGACCTGACCTGTGAAACTGGTGATTGACCTAACTCAAGTGCACAGTTGAAATGAAAAAGACTAAAATTAAGGATCAGTCCGGGCAAATTTTCTGAATCAAATAGGTTTTCAGTAGCTTAGCCGTTTTATTGGTCATTGTAGTGTGGTTGCGTCCAAATTATATAGTTCTATGCAGAAAGCTTCCTAGGAAAGTTTTAAGAAGTAGAATAAAATAAAAAAGGTGTAACTCCGACAGGGCAGAGAAATCTGAGTAGTTGATGATGAAGAAAGGTGCAGAATTTTAATTGTATTTTACAGTAAATTTACATCTTCAATCAAACTGCAGGTTGTAATGTACCTTACAGTATTTGTTCTAAGTATTAAGCGGTAATAAAGATGACTTGTCACTTTTTCACTGTGTAGGAAATAAAAAAACTAAAGTTATCAAAATGACAAAAAATATAAAATGGCCTTCTACTCACTCCATCTTCAGTTACCAGTCAAACCCCAACGGCTCCAGAGGTTCTGCTGACTTCACTCAGGCTGCTGCTGCCGCTGCTGTTGCTGCAGCTGCTGCCACGGCAACTGCCACAGCCACGGCAACCGTTGCCGCCATTCAGGAGAAACAAAACCAGGAAATGAATTACGGACAGGTGAGGAGATAGGTTGGGGGGAGGGTAACCCATTTTTTCCACACAGACAAAAGAGTTGAAGCCCACCACAAGATGTCACCTATATTTGCAATATGTTTAAGAAAAATAGCAAAGACAATAACACATTTTTGGCAGAGGTACAGGATGTGACAATGGCTTAGCTGTTGTTTCAGAACAATGCACAGCACGGTTTGTTTTCTTACATTTTGTGGTTGTTAATCGTAGCAATCCACTGAGAGATGGGAAACGCTGCAAGCCACAAACAGCTGTTTCTAAGCTCCTCCCCCTGTTGAATTTTGACAGAATTGTTCGTACATGTGAAAAAAGGGCAATGTAACACTCTGCTCGTACTACATTCTTATGTGACTATGGTGATTAATGCATTAATTCCAAAGTAGGCTATGTATCATGATTTATTGGGAGAAACCAAGCAATTCTATGTAAAATCAGACTTTCAGCATCCCAATATAGCCCGCATGAGATGATCAATTCCATTGTGAGAACTTGATAGTAGATACGTAAATTCACTGGTGACTTTATTATAAACATGAAGAGGAAAATAGAATATGTAGTAGAATACCAAGTTAACTTTTTTTTGTGTGCCAGATGGGAGGTCAGGCCTACAACAACCAGTTCATGGCCCACTCGGGCCCCCGTGGCCCCCCTGGCATGGCCCCCGGAGGTATGGGCCCAGGGCATGGGCCCACTAGAGGCTCTCCCTCAATGGGCCCCATGTACGGACCTGTAGGCGGCCCCCAGAGGGTCCCTCAGCACTCTCAGCACCCTCAGCACCCTCAGCACCCAAACTACGGCCCCGGTCTACAGCAGGGCCACTTGAGGCCCCCACAGGGCCTCAAACGGTCGTACAACTCTGAGGTAAGCCTGGGGGTTTGATAAAAGTCCAACGTGGTTAAACCTTTTTCTCGCATTTTGTTTTGTGAATATAAAATTTGCTCCCTTTTATTCCAAACATTGTGTAATAAAGCTTAATTATTTCAACTTAAGAAAAAATATATATTCTTCTTTTTGTTCCTCTCATTCGTCTTCAGTCTTTCCCAGGAATGTCTCAGCAGTACGGCGTTCCAGTTGGTCCAGGTGTGAACGTGATGTCAGGTCCTGGTGGTGGCGGCGGTTCAATTCCAGGATCAGGTGGAGGCGGTCACGCCGGCCCCGGTCCCTACACCAGCCCCAACATGCAGTACCATCCAGGTAAGACTTTGCAGCTGGTCTATTTTTTTAAATTTAAAACCATTTTATGCTTTAACATCTGTCTCACATACAGAGACTGTATGTGAGACAAATGTTTTAAGTGTGATGGACTTCAGGTGAGAATAAGCTTAACGCTAACTCTGTTAAAATACTTCACTTTTACATTTATGTTGTATTTGGTCCCTTTCTAACAGTTGTATAGTAGCTCAATTAGAAAAATACCAGTTCTATTGTTTTATTTTTGCTTAATTTATTAGGCTTTTATTGCCTTGTTAAGCACTTTGTAATTTTTGTTTTGAAAGGTGTTTTACATTAAAATATATTCATTTTAATAAAAAATAAATAAATGATAATTTACAAAAATAAAAACATGTTTAAGACGAAACCATATAATATAAAATAATCTGTTTACCTGCAGGTCCAGGCCATGTCCCCCAGCGCTCCGGCTCCTCCCCCTCTTATCAAACCCATAAGATGCCCCTCCCACAATATCCCCCTTCAGGACCCCCCAACCCACAGTACTACAAGGTAAAGAGCTTTAACAGAGCTGTTTACTCAGTTAGCATCAATGGGTTTAAATCTGCAGCCTTGTGGTTATGTGTGTGTGTCTTATATTTACACATTGTGTGTGTTTTTTATATTTTTGTATCCAGTTAAACATTAATGGGAAAAGTGTTGTTTGTGCAGCAGGAGCAGTTTAATGGTCAGGGTGGAGGTTTGAACACTCTGACAACAGGGGGCGCTGGTGGTGCATACAACTCCTTCAACCAACCTTCTGGGGTAAGGTGTGTGTGTGTGTGTGTGTGTGTGTGTGTGTGTGTGTGTGTGTGTGTGCGTGTGCGTGTGCGTGTGTGTGCATGCGTGTGTCTGTATGTGTGTGTTACAATAACTAGTAACCTAATACTCCAAATTACTTAAAGCAACACTCAGGGCGCTGCTCCAGCACTGGCAGCCCAATCACTCTGACATCTCTCTATTTGTGTATGATGAATAGGTAGTGTGTGTGTACTTTTACTCGACAACAACATCCCTGTAGGAAATATTCTACTTTTAATCTGACTAGAGTTACTGGTTACAGATGAATATCACATATGTATGTTGGCCAACAGGGGCAAACGTACTACAACTTAATGAAACACACGCCAGGCCAGTTATTTAATGGATCCAGGATCCTATGCATCCTGATACAGTTCCCAAACCCTTTTGAATTAAAATAACCCCACATCATGACATACCCTTCACCATACATAGAGATTGACTAGATAGGGGAATTTAATATATGGGTGGAATACTTATGTCCCCTGTATTTTAAGGAAGAACATTTATTTATTTACGATACATTATTCATTCTCAAAGAAAATTGGTGTCCTTAAAGGTTGGATTTTTTCTAATTAAGGTATTAAGATTAATTTCCAAAAGATAATTTTTTAAGTCAACTTAAGCAGGGGTTCATATACTCATGAGCACTATAAAATTATTTTGTGGGAAAAGAGAGCACTGATATTGGAATCCGCAGATAATCTAAGTTGAGTTTTTTTGGGGGGAAAAGTTGGATAAGTGCTCAAGGGGAGATTAAGGGAGGTTAAATTCTTCTTTTCCGTTCTGGCAACATGGCATCCATGCAGGATCTGTACATCTCTCTACATGCAAATATCTCTCTTAAAGTTTACTAAACCAAACATCCATGTTTAGTTGACTGAACCATCTCTCTTTCTCTCTCTTGGTCAGCCTGGTCGAGGGTTGCCAGGTTACCCCTCCTCCCCGGTTCCTGGAAACCCGACCCCTCCCATCACCCCCAGCAGCTCCATGGCCCCGCCCTACATGTCGCCCGGTAACAGTGACGTCAAGCCGCCGCCCTCTTCCTTCCTGCCTGACATCAAACCCAACATGGCTGGCTTGCCCCCGCCTCCTCCTACTGGTACAAACACACCTAAATACCTACAAACACACACACACATGTCATCAATAATAATATAAGTCACATGTGTCTTCACACTATCAGCTTAAGTCTCCAGGACAGATGAAGACATGAAAGGGTAGAGAGAGGGGTAACGACATGCAGCAAAGGGCTATAAATGTAAATGTAAATGTGCTGTATTTATATAGCGCTTTTCCAGTCTTAACGACTGCTCAAAGCGCTTTTACATCTACAGGAAACATTCACCATTCACACACATTCATACACTGTGGCCGGGGCTGCCGTACAAGGTGCCACCTGCTCATCAGATAAACATTCACACACATTCACACTCCGATGCGCAGCTGCGGGTTGGACTCCCACTATAGGTGGGAGTCCAACCCGCAGCCTCTGCATTGAGGCGTAAACCTCTATATATGTGCGCCTACTCTACCAACTGAGCAAACCCGGCCACACCATTTTACAGTTTTAAGTAATCAAAGTATCAAGTTCCTTTTTAAAAACTCATTATTATTATTTAAATAACCCCATTATGTGTGAAATAAGCAGGATATTGCAATATTCCACAAAACAAAAGACATTGTTCATCAAAATTCATGACATATATTGTTCATTACCTACTGTGTGAAGGTTTGAGGAAAGTGTGTGTGTGTGTGTGTGTGGGGGGGGGGTAATTCGTTGCAAAATTGATAGTGGTCACTAAAAATAATTTGATACAAGGCTGACCACACTTCCTGGGGGCCTGAGGCCTTACCTTTTGTTGACTTCCTGTTAATAGGTAACCCTAGCGATGACCTGCGGCTGACCTTCCCAGTGCGTGACGGTGTGGTTCTAGAGCCCTTCAGATTAGAGCACAACCTGGCTGTCAGCAACCATGTCTTCCAGCTGAGAGACTCCGTCTACAAAACTCTTATCATGAGGTACACACACGTACACTTAGTTTATCTTACTACCATTGTCAACACACAGAGGTGGAAGAAGTACCGGGTTTTTTTCATGGTTAAAGTCTGCATTAAAATTTTTACTTGAGTAAAAATACAAAATGATTACCATCTCTATATACTGTGTGTGTGTGTGTGTGTGTGTGTG
>NC_048411.1:16333256-16374047 GCF_013103735.1 Etheostoma cragini
TGTGTGTGTGTGTGTGTGTGTGTGTGTGTGTGTGTGTGTGTGTGTGTGTGTGTGTGTGTGTGTGTGTGTGCGTGCTGCTCTCTCTCAGACCAGACCTGGAGCTCCAGTTTAAGTGTTACCACCACGAGGATCGACAGATGAACACCAACTGGCCTGCCTCCGTCCAGGTCTGACCTCGATCTTCCTCCTCCTCTTATCTCCACGCTTTTCTTTTAGCTTTAGAAACAATCTCTGAACACGAGATGTGAGATGTTCTGTTTTTATTATCCTCTTTCTCCATCTCCTTATCAGGTGAGTGTGAACGCGACTCCTCTCACCATTGAGCGAGGTGACAACAAAACTTCCCATAAGCCTTTGTACCTGAAGCAAGTCTGTCAACCAGGAAGGAACACCATCCAGATCACCGTCACCGCCTGCTGCTGCGTAAGAAATCGCATAGATATTTTATTTATGTAAATTTCAGTTCCTGTTCAGATTTAATTTTGTCTCTCTCTCTCTCTCTCTCTCTCTCTCTCTCTCTCTCTCTCTCTCTCTCTCTCTCTCTCTCTCTCTCTCTCTCTGTAGTCTCACCTGTTTGTCCTCCAGCTGGTTCATCGTCCGTCGGTCCGTTCAGTGCTTCAGGGTCTGATGAAGAAGAGGCTGCTGCCTGCAGAGCATTGTGTCACCAAGAGTAAATTAATTAACTTAGTATCTAATTGGTCAATCTCATTGCCAGTCAACATTAATAAACCTGGTCTTCATAGACAAAATTAACTTATCATGCTTACTTGTAACTCTTCCTTGTGTGTTATTATGGGAATCACATATTCTTAAATGAGTTGCTCTCTCTCAGTAAAGAGGAACTTCAGCAGCGGTTCAATCCCTGGAACTCCGGGGTTAAACGGAGAGGACGGCGTGGAGCAGACCGCCATCAGAGTCTCGTTGAAATGTCCGATTACTTTCCGCCGCATCCAGCTGCCCTCCAGAGGTCACGATTGCAGACACATACAGGTCAGAGGCCACAGCCAATCAGAACACTCCACACACTGATGTCTGAGCATGCTTTAAAGAAAAATTATTGTTGTGATTCAGAATCACAAAAATCTACATAAAATGGCTGTTACATTTAAAAAATATATATTTTATGAAAACGCTGATTGATCACTGTCGGTTCTGTCTGCAGTGTTTTGATCTGGAGTCATACCTGCAGCTCAACTGTGAGAGAGGAACATGGAGATGCCCTGTGTGCAAGTATGTCACTCACACCCTATAACAAAATGTTTATAAGTATTTCTTATGTCTTCTATAATACATATTTCTTATGTATTTTTAAAATGTCTGTGTGTGTAGTAAAACAGCTCTGTTGGAGGGTCTTGAAGTGGATCAATACATGTTGGGAATCCTAATCTACGTTCAGAAGTAAGAAACTGTTTTTATACTGTTTTTCAACTTCACATTTTACTTTGTAGTGTGGTAAAAATCTGAAATATTTAAGTACTGTAGAGCAAGTATATTATTTTAAAGTAGCAGTCCTTAAGATTTGAATCCTGATTAATTTGGCAACACCCTATTTTCTAGGTCTCAAAATAATGGGGGCAGCTAAACAAACTATTGTCGTTTTTTAATTTTAAAAAGTCAAGCAATAATTGACCTTTTTTCATCATTCTGTGAGCAATCGTAATCGAATTTTGATATGTTGCTCTGGCCCCCCCCCAGTTCGGAGTACGAGGAGATCACCATCGACCCGGTGTGCAGCTGGAAGCCGGTTCCTGTGAAACCGGACATCCATGTGAAGGAGGAGTCGGACGGCCCAGTGTTGAAGCGCTGTCGAACCCTTAGCCCAAGTCATATGGTCCTGCCCAGTGTCATGGAGATGATTGCATCACTAGGTCCCGCCTCCTCATCAGCTACCTCCCCAATGCCCTACCCCCCCCTACCTGCAGGGGGCAACAATAACAGCAATACACCGGACTACCCTGGACCAGGTACATAGGGTGGATTTTACAGAGAGTGCCATTTTAATACTTCTCAGTACATACCATATTTTGTAGAAGAGGCATTTAAGTGTAAGTGAAACTGTTCATCAGGGGCAACCTCTATCTTAGGCTTAAGGAGCGTGCGCCCCGTGTAGGCTGAGGTCTTTGCAACGGCCCGTGTTTGAGTCCAACCTGCGGCCCTTTGCTTAGTGTCATCCCCCATCTCTGTCCCACCTTTCCTGTCTATCCACTGTCATTCTGAAATGGAAGGAAAAAAGCCCCAAAATAATATTAAAAAACAAATTAAATAAAATGTTCATCTTCTTGTGGCTGGGTCATTGTTTACTGAGGAATTTAATAAAAAATGAGCGATCTGATTGGAGTAATCCAAGTGGGTGTAGCTTAGGGGAATTGATTGACTCCCTCACCTGCTGAGGATGAGGGAGAAATTTATAAATCAGACCTCAATCACACTCATTAAAAATCGAATCAAAGTTTCTGCCAACAGAAATCCAAACACACATCTCTGAGCGATGATATTACTCAGCTTGCTGCTACAACATAAAGGAGAACTGGATGTGGCATTCAGAGATCATTCCTATTAAGTGGCTCGCTGAGTAATACGGAATAATAAGTTATAGGTCCCATGGCATGAAAATTTCACTTTTGAGGTATTTTAACATTAATATGCGTTCCCCCAGCCTGCCTATGGTCCTCCAGTGGCTAAATATGGGGATAGGTGTAAATCGAGCCCTGGGTATCCAGCTCTGCCTTTGAGAAAATAAAAGCTCAGATGGGCCAATCTGGAATCTTGCCCCTTTATTAGGTCATAAAGGGAAGGTTACCTTCCCTTTTTCTGCCCACCCATGAGAGAGAGACATCATGGCTTCCAAACAAGCAAAGTGGCAGTTGGTCAAGGCCACACCCACAGCCTCTACCCTGCTGCTAAGGTCTATATAAAAGCATCCCAAGAGCACCATGTCATGGGACCTTTAAGAAAATGCCTCCAATGGTTTCCTCACAGGTTTTTTGGACCCATGCTCAGTAGAGTCATTCTCAAGCCAAGCTAGCTGAAAGCATGGAAATCAAGAATTCCTCTGGCCGAGAAACTTCCTGTTGGCTCCCCACAAATACTTAAAATAAGTAATTTTTTTGTGACTCTTCTAGACTTTCAAATTCTGATATTGAAGAGTTAATTCAGAGAGTTTGTGATGTTTAGAAACATTTATTTATCGTTTTAGAACCCTCTACATATGAACATGGAAGTTGCAATACAAAGTGTGGCCACCAAGCAAACATAATTACCCATCTCCACTCCTGGATAGATTTATTTAAATGCCCTTAAGTATAAGATGAGTCTTCTAAGACATAATCTTTTACAAAAAGAGCAAAGAGAGGGTAGCCTGACAAGCCAGACCAACATCATCAAGATTACTCCTGTGTTTAAACATGTGAAAACAGTGGAATAATGCTTTTAATCCAGAAAGTGGAGAGAAATGTGACTAATATGAAGTTATTAAATGTATGTGATCGGATGTATTGACGAGTGTTTGTGTTTCCTCCTCAGCTCCGTCCTATCCCAGTCAGTCTGCTGCTTTCTCAGACTTCAGTGGTCCTGGGACTCCGGGGGTTGGGGGGGACTTCTCGTCCCCCGGTCCTCCTCCTCTCTCCTACCAGTCTGAGCTTTCCAGTGCCCTCCTCACCCCCGACAAACCTCCCCCACACCCTCTGGCTGGACAGGTACAGTAGCATCTTCATCATCATCATCATCATCTTGATGTTTTGTTAGTAAAGACCTAGTCCGGATGTCCCTTCCCTCTTGCTATCTTTAAAAAAAAAAAAAAAAAAGCAAACCGGCAAGGGCCAGAATGGATAGGTGATGTAACCAGACCATACTCCAGTGCTGACACAGCGCTGTGAAGATTAACATTCACTCAGTTAACCCAAGAACCCAAATAATCCCCCTTCTCTTCCACTTTTCCCCTTCCTTTATCCCTTCCTTGCCTTCTTCTTTCCTTCTTTTCTCTTATTTTTCTTTACCTTTTGCTCTCCCCTCTTTTCTCCTGTTTTTCTTCTCCTCTCTTTTTTCCTTCCTCTCTCACTTACTTTCCTTTCTATCATCCCTTTTTCCTTCTTTCCTCTCCTCAGATGTCAGTCTCAGGCCGACTGGACTCCACTTCACATGGTGCTTCTCTATCCCAGCAGCAGTCACAGGGTCACCACGGCAACTCCCAAATGGGGTCGGGCCACCAGATGATGCAGCGTAGCAACCAGAACCCCCGCCTCCAAGGCGACGGCTCCTTTGGCCTTGGGTCTGGGGAGGTTCCTGAACCTTCTCTGGACGTGAGTGGAAACCAGTAGATCCTATTAAGTTTCTAGTATTTAATCATGTAACCAAGGTTAACTAAAATAACTAAAATAATTATTCTATTCATGTCATCTTCAGGAATGTTCAATGTTTCTGCCTCTGTAGGTTTCAATACGTTTACTAAAGTACTGTCCTTAAAACGTACCCTACCGGTCAAAAGTTTGGGGTCACTCACAAATTTCCATTGGACTCCATTATAGAAAGAATCCCAGCTGGGATCAGTTGCCTTGTTTGTTTTAACCAGGGCAGCAGTTTCCAGATTACATTATGTGCTTACATAATTGCAAAAGGGTTGTTTAATGTTTTCTTAGTTAGTTTTTTAAAATAATATCAGATTAGTAAACAAAATGAGCATTTGGAACATTGGATGAATGGTTGCTGCTAATGGGAAATGTAGATATTGCATTAAAGATCAGCCACCCACCCAGATCAGCTGGTATCCTGTCTATAATGGAGTGACCCCAAACTTTTGACCGGTAGTGTAGGTCTTGACAAAATGCAACCCAGGGTCTTTTTGTAAATATACCTGAGTTAAACCTTTGTTTAAAAGTATAATAAGGACAGAAAGGACGCTTTCACCATATTTAATTTTTTTGGTCAAGTGGCCTTTTAAATTACCATCAACATCACTATTTTTAAAACACTAAGAAGGCTCAATACATCATGAAACTTTGCTCAAAGTATTAGGGCAGCATACTTAATCAAATCTTAATCACGATAAAAAATGTTGGCTTCCCACGATCAAATTTGCGTAATAAAGCCATATTTTAAATACGTCATTCTGTTCATAGAAAGCTGCAAGTTCTTTGGCAAAGCCAATCTACTGCTCCGTAACTGTCTGATCATGTGCCAGTCAGAGTTGTTCCCTGCACCGCGCAGCTTAGTTTCTAGATGTAGACAGTCAGAGAGGACAGAGTAACGTGAGGAACATTCCACAACAGATAGCAGTCGGTCATACGTCTGTAATATTATATACATATTTCTTCTGTAAAGCCGTGCCTGTGTTTGGATCCCTCCTCTTACTCTCCTTGCAGCCTTGGCCCCATTCATTATTGTTGAAAAAAAGTAACAGGAGCTTTCACAGAGATACATTTTTTTTTTTCATAATTAATCATCCCATGGGCCCACCACCTGTGGGAGGAACTGCCGGGGTTGGGTGCGCTGCCACATGGGTGGCAACGAAGGTCAGGGGCCTCAACGGACCAAACCCCGGCGGCAGAGGCTGACTCAGAGCCAGCCTCGGGGAAGACCCCTAGGTGGAGAGATTATATCTCCGACCTGACCTGGGAACGCCTCGGGATTCCCCAGTCGGAGCTGGTTGATGTGGCTCGGGAAAGGGAAGTTTGGGGTTCCCTGCTGGAGTTGCTGCCCTCGCGACCCAATACCGGATAAGCGGATAAAGATGGATGGATCATAATTAATAATAAATAATATAAGAAATCTATATTCTAGGCTATTTATTTCAGATAATTTTCATTTACATGGGTTGCAGCTATATACAACATACAACGTCAGCTTAAGAAGAAGGTAGCACAATATGGATGTGAAAGCAGTTATAAATAGCCTATGTGACTATAACATTTGTTTTGGTTAAAATCAACAAATAATTGTGATAATTATGTTATCTCAATATTTATCAAAGTAATCATGATTATCATTTTGGCCGTAATCATGCCACCCTACCAAGTATCACCTACACATGAACTCTACCTTTGAGAACATTGTTTGTGTTCACAGAGTTTGCTAAAAAGAAAGGTTTAACAACTCACTGTTGCTGTTGTTTTTCCGGTCGCCATCCATCTATCAAGTCAAAAATAGTCAAGCAGGGAGAGTAAAGATGGAAAGCTCCTAAAGTTTAGTTTCATATAAATGCACAGATAATTTGTTGTTAGTGAAACACAATATTGACATTGTAGTGGAAAAAGGAGCCTAATGAGAATGACATTTCCTCCTATTGAGTTTGTTCATTCGCATTCGGAGATCCCTTATTTTTGACTGGCAAAGATGGCTGTGAATTGAAACTACAGTGAGTTGTTAAACCTTTCTTTTTAGTAAACTCTTTGAACACAAACAATGTTCTCAAAGCTCGAGTTCATGTGTAGGGCCCCCGGTGATACTTGGAGCAAAGTTTCATGTTGTGTTGAGCTTTCTTAATGTTTTAAAAATAGGGATTTTGATGCTATCATAGTAGTGCCCCTAGCACTCCCATTCAAAAGGTAATTTGACCGAAGACAATTATACAGTAAATCTTAAAAGTGACGCTTCCATCCTTATTATGCTTTTAAACGAAAGTTTGACTCAGGCATATTCACAGGAAGACCTTAGGTTGCATTTTTGCTAGAGTTCCACTTTAAGTAAAAATTTGAGGTGCTTTACTTGAGTAATTACATTTTATTCTACTTTTTACTTCTCTTTCACTACACAACAGAAGGAAATATTGTAGTTTTTGCTACACTGACCGCTTTAGAGACTTTGTAGATGTAATTTGTCCATCAGCTTCTAGCTCACATTAACTCACCTGTTTGCTTGTGTAGTTGCTTCCGGAGTTGACCAACCCAGACGAGTTGCTGTCGTACCTTGGACCTCCGGATCTCCCGAACAACAACAACGACGACCTGCTGTCCCTGTTCGAGAACAACTGAACACCTCCAGAATTTAAACAGAACTTTACTGTAAGATATGAACTCTTTTTCTCCTCGCCCGCCAATATGACCAGCGGTCCAACATGACCGCCGTCTGCACAGGATGGAGCGAACGATAAGAAGGAAACAAAAAACAACAAACAACCATTTTTACATATGAAAAACTCTTTAATGTTTGACGATGACGGTAACTTTATTTTATTGTTTTTTTAATCCTCTGAAACTGTATTTTGATGCTTCATTCTTCATTCCCCGTCATGGTTCAAAGAAAGCCATTCAGAATATTTAAACTTGGTGTTGACCACACAGCTGCTTTAAACACACACACACACACACACACACACACACACAGTAACTGCTGGGCTAATCATTCATTAGCTGTTACACTTTTTCTTTCTTCCAGACAGCCATCAAGTTTGAGGTCATTTCTATGAAAATGCAGAGAGACGATTCGTCAGTTTTATTTAGATCAAAGCCGCAATGGCGAGACATAAATGTAATTTGTAGTTAATGAAACGTGTGGTCCTTTAAAGCCAGAATATTTCTGGACCAAATAAGTTTAAATTGTAAATGATATAAATCGTAGAAGATGAGCTTTAAAGGGGCAGTCTGCATCTGTTCTTACAGACATGATGCTTTTTGTTTTCACCTGCGATATTTGGAGACACTGAAGTCTAACTGACAAGAACTGTTAAGTCCAGAAAATGTCTTGGGAAGAGACAAAGATGCACCATATACACTCAGCCACAGTGTCTCATGGAGGGTCGAAACTTTTCCTACCGTGGATTATATTATTGTTCTCTAGGAGTTGAGGTTTGATTTTAAACAGAACTACACATAATGAATCTGTTGAGTTGAGTGTTTTTTTAGTTGTTATTCTTATTTGTAAGATTATGTGGTAATAATATTTTAGTAGAACAACAATTTATCTTATAAGTGACTTAACAACACAACAAATCATTGGATGTGTTTTTAACTGTTTCTGAACCTCAGAAACAGTTGACCACCATGCAACATGTCAGCCTCCTGGGACAAAAAATGGTGGCCGCTAAAAGATGGGAACTGTTTATGTACCGCCCAACCAACCAGTAGAGCTGCTTGTTGTAGCTACAGTCTTAGTTGAATGTGACGTCTTAAAACATCTTGTTTTGTTCGACCAACAGCCCAAAACTCAAATATCAGTTAACTGTGAAATAAAAAAGAAAATCTAAGACGTTGGAAGAATTGGAATCAGAAAGTTGGGAATTTTTCCACTATTTTTGCTTAAATGCCTGACTGTTTTTTCGTGTCCTCTCACTGTTGTGCAAATTAAACTACCAAATTGTTTCTCGTCTGCACCAGAGACAGAAATACCCTTTACTAACTGCTGAGATAGGAAAATATCTGCTCATTAGAAAGAGTTCCCCCCTTAAGAGCTTAGTAATATTTTGTTTGCAAGCCTGCCACGTTATTCTTCTTCTTGTCTTACCTAACAGCTTCTGGTGCATTCCCACCCTCTGCCCAGCAGCATACATGTCCTGCACTGGGACTTGACAATAGATTGTTTGGAGGGCAAATGAATGGGCCTCCAATTCTCATGTTACCACAGCAACCCATGCAGATATAGTTTGGTGATGTCTGATTACATGCAAATAACAGTGTTACGGTTATCTTAAATGTTTACTTACAGGAACAAAGTATACTCCCAATGGGACGCATACACAACAGCTGTGGACCACCATCATCATTGAAAGAGAGCAAATGAAGGATCCTTAAAAGTCGGTCAGACACGGAGCGTGTTAACATGTGCACTAGTATCCTGTTTGGATCAAGTTTGTTTTAAATAGTTTTTAAGTATCCCGTTTATCTGTTGCATGTAAACATCAGATCCTGGGTTCGGAACCTGGGATAAGCTATCTGAAGTCCTCTGATAGAAACCAGGGCCCTGTGTTGTCTAAACCCCTGATCGGGTTTCTGATCATTCTGTGATGTTACAGAAAATCGAGGCCGACATGGTGAGACATCAAGACCATCTAATACCTAGATACTGTTATGATCACGTGAATAGTGAGTGCGATCAATAACCAGGTTTCTCATGTTCCATGTAAATATCCCGAATATGATCAAAAACAGGAAGGGTGCAGTTTGAATGGGTCATAACAATCTGACCGTTGGCTGATCGGTTACATTTCTGGCAGGCCTGATTTCCAACATGGCTGCCGTCAAAAGAGCTGCTATAAGCTGTAGTCAGCTGGAGGCTCATGGTGGAATAACATTTTGCTAAAATTAATTTATTTGTACATTAGCTTTAAACAAAGAGATTCAAAGTGGTTTACATAAGACAGGAAACAAGACATACAGTCAGTATGAAAAGACAAATAGGATTTAAAACAAATGAAAATAGACACAACTTGAAGTACATGTGGCTGAGTGTAAATGAGTGTATTAAACCATATCTGGATTTTATCAGATATGAGGAACTTCATATGAAAGTTACCCAACTCATGAAACCAGTTTTTGCAACGTGTCACTTTAATGTGAACTCTGTTGCTTTTTACAAGGAAGGTTGTGGTCGTCTTCGCTCTTGCAGGCGCAAGCCTTTTAGTGGGGTTTTAACTCACTCCCACCCTCCTCTGAGAACAAAGATGGACTACAGCAACTTTTTAAACAGGAGAAGAAAAAGATGTGACAAAAAAGAACCTGCTGTGGGATGCTTGAAAAAAATTGCCCTGAGATCTCAGAGCTCGATCAACACCAGTTTGTATATGTGATAATTACACAGGGTTCATCTTAATCCTCCTCCTCATTATTCTGTATGTTGTGAAGTGACTAGAGTCCAGACAGTTGTGGTGTCTCCTGGAAAAAAAAAAAATCTACATGATCACACTGTATGATTCAGTAATGATGCTAATAACAATAATAACCTTTGTAATTTAATAAACACTGGAAAGGCGCACACGGAGGAGAGCCTGTGGTGCTTTTAATTATGTATAAGCTGTATGAAATGTTTGGGATGAGTGTGGAAGACAAGGCTGAAGAAGGAAACTTGGAAAAAAAACTCAAATCATCACATTTTGAAACAAAAGATCAATTATATGAAATAACTGAACCCATGCAGGAAAATGAAGTAGCAGCAGAGGCAGCGCTGCACCCACAGAAAATGAAATGAAAAGGCTTTTTTTTTAAATTATTGATATGTTTCTTGACAACTGAGGATTAAAGAGCATTACATACTATAAATACATACTCAGGCAATACATACTTTGGTGTGAAAAAAAACAACTATTCCCATACTACAAAAACCTTTGGGTAAGAATACTGGAGATATCCAATGAAAGACATAAAAGGCTCCCACGTTCTGTGATTGTATTTTGAATGCCGCATACAAGTCATGTAGTCTAAAGAAACGTTTAGGTATGACCTTAAGCCACTGTGCTTTAATTGGAACTGGTTTTCCAATTCAGAAGTATACACTTTCTTGCACAGAATGTTTACATTTCATAGAGTTTACCTTTATATTTAATTGTAATAAAACTATAGATTAATGGCTAAGATTTTATAAATGTACTGCCCTGTAACATCCCAAAACCTCTGTAATGGGTGAGACTACTTGTCTCTATTTTGCACTTATTTGCACCACAGTATAAATTATGATGAAATAATAACTGAGGTGTTTATAACAGGTCCAATATACACATGCAGAGAAATGCAGATGAGATAATGACAGTGAAAAGAAATCACACCAGCAAAACAAATAAAACACCTAATAGGTGAAGTGAGAATAGTAGTAGCCTAATAAATACTGAACACAAATACTGAATTTTGCTCCATCTCTACTGTCAAAAAAACTATAAATTGCCTATAAAATATTTATAAACAACTTAAAATATGTAGAATAATCTTATACATGTGCAATGCTGTGCAGTGGTAGCCAAGTAAAACCAGGTGAGGTGGACATATCGGACGTATATATACACATTAAATTCAGTACAATTCAATACACAGCTCTGCCATTCATTCTATTTACAAAGATAATGTTCCATTTTGTTGGACACTTTCAGTGAGCTGTTCATTTACTAAATGTTTATTATTGAGGCCTTATTCAGTGACGGGATAGTGCTGCTGCATTACTGCAGATGCACTTTTCATCTAGGGAACCACTGCACCCCATTTTACTGAGAAAATATGCATGAGCATCTGCTCTTTACGTGAATTTCCCCCTCATGGTGTGCACCACTGCCTCTGTGAGCATCAACCAGAGGTATTTAAAGGTCATTAAAGGCCACTGATCGATAGCAACCCCCATCACCCACCTCAGGATCTACACTCACCTCCTGAAATCTAGAGAGGAACAACCGCCTCCCAAAATGTCAAAAATAAAACCTTTCAAACTGTAAACGTTGCTTTTTTCATGCACTGGTCAAGTTTAAGCTTCTGACACATGTCTTCTTTCAGATGAGCATTTCAGATGGAGT
Source organism: Etheostoma cragini (assembly GCF_013103735.1). Taxonomy (NCBI): domain Eukaryota; kingdom Metazoa; phylum Chordata; class Actinopteri; order Perciformes; family Percidae; genus Etheostoma; species Etheostoma cragini. The sequence goes on from NC_048411.1 coordinate 16,344,676, forward strand.
GTGATTACAAAAAAGCATTTAAACATGTAGAAACCAAATACAAAAATTTACAAGTAGGCAATGAACCCGAAAATGAGCATATGTCCTATTTAACTCATCAATAATAATATTTTAATTACTGTTTATAGCCAATAATATCCATACAATAGGCCTAATATAACTCTGAAAGGGACCATTCTGCAGAACGGGTACTTTGCTATTTTAAGTAGCCTAAAGTACTTTCGTACTTTGAGTAAAATCTTGACTGTAGGACAAAGTCTTTTTTTACAGAGCAGTATCGCTACTTTTACTAAAGTATACCATAAAAGTACTTCTAAACTAAACTACGAGTTCCGGTTTTCCCCTATTTTTTTAGTTTTCCTCCTCGGGTAAACTATGCCGACCAAACGCGGATACGTGACTTTAATGTGATTTTAATTCATATAACTAATGACATAAACTTCCCTGTTGTTTTACTTGTTACTTTTTTTTATGCGGAGAACCGTACGGACCGCGCCCTGACCGCGTGATCGACACCCGCACCCCCCCCCACCGGGAACGCGCGCTGACTGTGGGGTTAACGTTTCCTCATCCGCGTGCGCTGCACCAATTGGACGCCCTAGTTGTCAATGAGCTGTGGCGGGCGCTGCTCTGGTGTTCGTGAGTTCAAGTTGTCTCGAACGGGACACCGAAACGGGGCGGTGTATAGCAAGCCGCTTCACATAAAACATCCAACCTCCGCAGCGTTAGCTCTCCTCTGCTTTACAAATCAAACACCCCATGAAGTCTGTCTGTCTAATAAAAGATCAGCTAAAGGGGCGGTCAGCTATTCTAGCTTCTGATTCGCTAGAACGGTTGCCTATCAAATACTTTTGCGTTACCCATTGGCTCGCTGGGATTTTATACCACCCACCGGCGTGTTATATAAAATTAATTCACATTCCTCCATCTTTTTCGGTTCCTTGTGGCCACCTGTGTCCCCACGCAGAAATCTCCGTATAGCTCTCGCTCTCCAGTTTAGCCTGCTAAAATGGCAAAACCAAGAGTCTTCTTCGATGTCACCGCTAACGGTTCACCCATAGGCCGGGTGGTGATGGAGGTAAACCTTCTCCTTATTGTCAATGATAGGCGGGTAGCGTTGATCAGTGCCAGACGGCCTGTTAATTTTAGCCTGCGGTCCGTTAAATACTCAGCTTGATTTTTAACGTTGTGCGTTAGCTATGATATGGCAATTAGTCATTTGGGCTGCATTAAGTTAAATCCTGGTTTAAAATGCTTAACGTTACCGATTAGCCTACGAGCTAACAGTAGGAGAACTGTCAGGAACAGTCTTGAATGGGCCATGTGCACGTGTAACGTTATGTGGCTCGTGGTCAGCGATGATGGGACCGCATAATGAATCCTTGCTGTTAATACTGGTGTAACGTGAGCGGTAAACGGTTCTAGCCGCAGAGGGCATTAATCATGTTACATTTTAATTTAAACTTAACGGTAGTATTGCTTGTCACAGAGTCTGTCGTGTGATGTATCTTGGCACTGTGAAATGTTTTAGCCACAACGTTAAACATTAGCGTTAAATAACGGTAGAGCTGAACTGCTAACATAAACTTTCATGACGCTGAGGTCCACAAAAGGCCCGCGGCCCATGTTTGAGTCGTAAAGGAGCATGTTGCCCGGGCGGGGATTGCCTTCACCCGCTAAACGGGCTCAGCTAGCTAATGCTAACGGAACATTAAGTAATTTCTTTGTTACAGCTTTCGCGGCCTCCTCAAGCCCAGGAAACCCCTGCTGCTATAAAAGAGTCTTCAATCCGCGGGCTACTTTAACAAATATATTTCAGTCTCAATTAATGGGTACGTAAATTATTTGGTCACAATTAAGCTAATGTAAGAAACCTAATACAAAACGTATGACCTGCGGAGTTTAGCATGTTAGCCGCTGAAGCTAACGGCCCCGGTTCCTGTTATGGACGGTGCGGCAGTTCTGGAAAAGTCCCACTGAGGGGGAGGGAGGGGTGGTGGGGGCTATCTGCATGATTTATTCAAAAATGTAGCGAAATGGCCGAAACAATATCTGCACCTGTAGTCCAGAATGACTAAGCCTAATGTTGCATTGCAGACAATGTGGACTATAATGGCGCCACTGTCGCGCAGACTGTCCATATCCGCAATTTTTGTGGCAAGCTAAAAGATGCTAGCGTGCTTGCTAACAAAGTCCAGCCATTTTGTGCACATCGCTGTAGCTGTGCCCCATTATGGGCGTTACCGATACATAGTCCAATCTGAACCCGAATACCTCCAGTTTAAAGGATTCCAATTCTGACAACAACCGAGATACACAGCAAAAGTAATTTATTTTGTATGTAATCGGAGCCTCCCAGCCTTTCAAGCAGACTGCTCATAAATTACAAAGGTCTAGTTGTCTGTTACTACTAAAAGATGTGTTAGGCTACACAGTGCTGTTCTGGGATTGACTGCAGCTCTCACTACACCCCAGACTGTCTGCTGCAGCACCCCCTCCCTCTGAACATACTTGCATGGCAGCGTCACTGCTGTGCAGGGCATGCAGATATCTGTGGTGCAATGCTGCATTCTTGTTTCACCATTACACGGCACAATTACTACACACTAATCACAAAATGACCCTTATCTGCGTTTAAATGGGTTGGAATTGCTAAAACCGAGGCTTCATTAAGTGACTTTTTATGTGTGTTAAATGCAATGTAATCGACCACAAGACTTATTTGCAAAGATATTGCTTGCAGTTAAGTAGTTTTCCTACATGTCACAATAATGTGTTAAGAATGTAAGCAGCTCCCTCACCTCCTTTACAGTTGGACTATAAGCTACTGATGTGCTGAATTTCCTTTTGTCTAGATGTGGGGCTGTTATACAGTCAACTGCTTCACAGAACAAAGTGCACAGTATTAGCTGCTCTGGTTTTGGCTTGTTGGCAATGAGCTAAATCTTAGTTCACTGACTGTTACTGATTTTACTACTTTTATCCTCCTATAAACTAATTATTTTATCAATCTTGGAAACCAACAGTTGGACTTTGTGTTGATAACAACTTACTTGGCAGTGTTTATTTTGTTTCTGCAGCTTCACAACGATGTGGTCCCCAAAACGGCTGAGAACTTCCGTGCCCTCTGCACCGGCGAGAAGGGCTTCGGCTACAAGGGCTCCTGCTTCCATCGCATCATCCCAGAGTTTATGTGCCAGGTGATGCAGCCATGAAACAGTTTACTTTATATATATCTTCATTGGTTTAAAGTAGGTTGTTAGGTTAGTGCTGTCAAAGAATATTCCAAATTGCTTTTTATATCTTAAAATTGTTTTCTCTTGTAGGCTAGTCTGTTTCTGCCCGCTCAATCAGCCAAACTAGGTGGCAAGTGTCTTACACAAACAGCACCCCGGTTAAAAAAAACGATGGTTTAGAGAATTCAAAGCGAGCAAGAGGGAATGGTTATCATGAGGCTGCATAACTAGATTGAGTGAAAAAGACTGCACAAAGCAAACTAATGGGAGAAAATATGTTGTTTTGTTTTTTTACTTGTCGCTAAAGTTAGACAAACGTAGGTAACGTCAAGAGACTTTAGGATAAATAACAAATTGGATGTGTGATCACAGTATATTCTTTAAATTGTCTTGCATTACGCAGATTACTTGTGTTTGAATTAAGTTTTACATTATAGACTGGAGTAGGTTTATAGATCTTTTAAAGTGTACATGTCTTTTGGACATGATGCACACATAGTTTCCTAACTGAAGTGACCAAATCTTCAGATTTTGCTGTATTTTATCCTTTTAATCTGAGTATCTACGTGCAACACATAATGCACATTGACAGACCATTGGCAGCCAGACTGAGAATTGTCTGATTTCTCCTGTTGTCAAGACAGTCAGGTTTGAGTCAGTTTATTGAACTCTAGTATCTTGCTTGTGCAACATGCAGGGTGGTGACTTCACCAACCACAATGGAACTGGTGGCAAGTCAATTTACGGCAACAAGTTTGCTGATGAGAACTTCACCCTGAAGCACCTTGAACCTGGCACCCTATCCATGGCCAATGCTGGCCCAAACACCAACGGCTCTCAGTTCTTCATCTGCACAGCTAAAACGTCATGGTAAGCACGCACAGACGCTGAACAGCAATGCAGGAGAAATAAATACTTTTTGTCATGTAGACCTGTGAAAAATAAAACCTTAAGTTCTTTGAATGAGTACCCCCATATGCAGCATGTTTATGGATGTTATCACTAAAAGATGCTGCTTCCATTTCTCTGTACTGCTGGTTATATCCTGTCAATCTGTCTGCTTGCAGGCTTGATGGGAAGCACGTGGTGTTCGGGAAGGTGGTTGAGGGGATGGACGTGGTAAGGAAAATGGAGGCATCAGGCAGCCAGAGCGGCAAAACCTCAAAGAAGATCGTCATCGCCGACTGTGGGCAGCTCTGAGCGCCACCACTTAACCCTTTCTGCTTGCCACATCCCCTTTAGGCTCCACCCCATGCATTCAACATTCCTATTGCTGGAGATTCAACTGACCCCTTGCCGTCCCCTTTTTTATTCTGTTAAACATGTTGCTGCATTTGTGACTTTGCCTTTTTGAAGTTTCTTTTGCATTAACTTTTTCCACAAAGTCTAAACATTTTTTTTTTTGGGTTAAGTCAAATGAATAAATAAAAAAAAGTTGCCTTGGCAATTGGAATATGTGTGTTTTTTGTTTTAACTAAAAAGTTAATGTCTCAAGGCTAATACAATGTGTTCACCGTTTGAGCCAAAATGGTAGGATGCTGAAACTTTAATTCTATTTGTTTTGATTTAAATAAAAACACTTGACAATCGCTGGGTAATGCTGTAGTGTTTAAGCATTCAGTTTTTTATTTCAGTAAAGTACTGACACCACAGAACATATTGCATAGTAAAAGTTATGCATTAAATGTCAAGTGAAATGAAAATTTGATAACTCATTGTTTTTTTAATACTGAATTTAAAATCTCCAGCAGAGGGAGCACTTGAGCTGTACATAGTTCTGTTCAGTCATTTTAAGCATTCGCTGACTACCAATCCTTGAGTACACTGGACAAAGCAGTTGTACTGTAAAAATCTATTTCTCCGACGCTGTTGGCAGAGGGGCTGTTGGCCGATCTGTCATCCAGACTTTAAATGAATTTTTGGAAACATTTGGGACAATGTAAGTAGGAAAGCTGTAGAAGTGTTTAATTTCTAGGCTACTTTAAAGGTGTGTCTATAGTATTGGAACAATTTGTTCACATCAAGTTCTATTAACTTGGAGAAATCCTAGATGTCAGTTGGATTTTGCATATTTAACAAACCTTTAGACTTTGCTGGCCTGGCAGAAGCCCTGCAACCTGACTGACTCCTGCAGTTTAGTTCAGGAGAACTTCTAATTCTGATATTCATGTGTCTGGAACCCATTTTAAAATGCTGATGATTCTAAAAGAAGATGGTGAGGAAAGAAAAACTTTCTGATGACATTTTTATTTTGGAAAAAAACAAGCGAACAAATAACTCTGTTTCCTAAATGCATTCATGAAACCTCAACCCGTCGGCTCCCTTCACTCAGGAGTAGGCTACAAATAGCTACAATGACCCCATGGACCCCCTGCTTTTGGCGTACTTGCCTTAGGATAGCTGTCCCCCGCTTCTAGTGAAAGGAAGATAAGGCTTATCTTCCTTTAAAGCCAGTAAAAGAACACTATTTCTCAAATTTTCAAACTTTTCATTTAATGTCTGTTCAAATGTGATACTGGCAAAGTACATGTGAACGTTTTACTCAAGTTTTAACACATTCAACCGGCACAGTTGTCATTACCTCGTTTAATATAGGTTACTATAGTGACTTTTATTGATAAAATATTGTAACTTTTTTACTGCCCTTCAGCTTGGGTACTACTGCTGTGCTGTCTTCTGTGGAGAAAACACACGTTTCACCAACAAATTGAACTAACGTTTATATTAAATGTGTACAAAAGATACAGAGTTTATAAATAATCTGTCAGCAGCTTCTCTCTGCCGTCCTCCTCTTCTTCCCAGAGTGCCTTGTGTTCCTCTGGCCCTGTCTCTGGCGGGGCTGACACACCCCCTGGCCTTTTGCTTTCCCTGACTCCGCCTGGCTGACTGCGATGCAGGACAGCCCCGTGTCACAGTCGCAGCGCCCCAGCTTCCTCCTCAGTTTGCTGGACCCTCTCAGCAGACAGGCCTCGCCCTCCACCGGGATCCTCTGACATCGTTTGCCGGTCAGATACCGGACACAGCACAGCCCGGACGCACAGTCACCGGACCGCACACAGCTCGACATTTCTGGAGCTGGAAGAGATACACAACACCTCAACACAAGTCCTTATACAGACAATGCAGTAAAAGTACTACACACCAAAATACTTCACTACAAGTAAAAGTCCTGCATTCAAAACCAGTAAAAGTATCAGCGAAATGTAGTTACAGTACTTAAAGTACAAGTGTTGATTGTGCAGGAAAATGTTCCCTTTCAGTGTTTATATCTGATGCTTCTGAATTAGAATAACTGCTGTATTAATGTCTATAGTGCCTTTTAAAGGAACACGCCACCGTTTGTTGAAATAGGGCTTATCACGGTTTCCCCAAGCTGTGGATGCGTGGGCCAGCGCATTTTTTCTCTCAGTGCATGCATTGTTTTAGTGCGATGCGACTCTGGCCGCGCTGCCGCCTGTTAGCCTAGGGTAGGGAATGGAATCCCATGTTTGCAGTTAGCATGTTATTACGAAAAGTGAGCCGACAAAAAAAAAAAAATGTTAAAAAAGCATGTTAAGACTAGACAATTTCCTATGCAGATATTGATTTGGGACAATATTGGGTGGAAGCACACCCAAACCACTGTCCAAAGGTAGTATCTGCCTAGAAAATAGTCTAGTCTTAATATACATTGCTATTTGTACTCGTTGTGAATTTGCAGGCCACAAGAAGTAATAAGGTTGCTGTTTTTTTGTTGGCTCACTTTTACTCACAACATGCTAACTGGCAACATAGGATTCCCTTCACAGAACTAAAACTGCATGCACTGAGACAAAAAATGCGTTGTCTCAATTTCAACCCACTTTTCTGTTGAGTAGTTTAATCTACAGCAATGCATCATCTTCTATAGAATCAAGTGTTTGTACCGTCCCTTTCCTAAGAGAACCACGTATCTATAAAAAGCCAATTTTTCATGGTATCAGACTTTTGGTTTCAGCTTTTGTAAAGCTGTCAGACAAAAGTAGAGAGTACAAAGTACAATAACCTTGTATGTGGGACAGGAAATGTTTGACTCCACTACTGGTTCTAAAACAGTGTCACTGGATGTTTCCCAAAGCAGTGCTGTCTGGGAATTGTAGTTGACTCCCAATCACTCACCTTTCGTCCTGTTGAAGCCGTCAATGTTTATGTAGCTGTCTGTCTCTCTGTCTCGCTGCCTGTCTACCTGTCTGTCCTGCAAGGACGGCCTCCTCTGAGCTCTGTTACTGCAGCCTCCCCTCTGACAGATCGATAGACAATTACATGGATCATTACAAGGAATTCTACTTCTTGATTAAACTCCCCAACGGTTTATACAAGTACAGCTGCCAAAATCAGTAGATTAATCGTTAGTAGAGTGACAGAATAAGTTTTGCCCCATAGTCCACAGCAGCACATTGCTTAGCCTTTGTGTTGGTAGTCCTGTCTGCTTCTCCAAACTGGGGGCGTGTTGACCCCCATCTACTATAGTTAATACACTGACTATGGATCATTACCTCATACAACCCCATTTCAAAACTTTCCAAACTACCCCTTAGGTAGCCTACAGTACTTGACGAGATGTACTGAGATGTGAATAATGTAGCTTATGTCCATGATTGTGTTGGTTTAAATATTTGTCTCTCTGCCTGTCACTGACCTGGGGTACGGAGCAGTCAGGTGTAGAACATGGAGGCGTTTGTCCTCGATTAGAGTTGAACGTTGTCTCCGTCCGGCGCCGTACTGGACGGTCCACCGGGTTGCCGTAGGAACGGTCCTGATAGACAAGGTTAGAGGGAAGTCACAGTTAGGGCCTCAGATATAATAGGTCAATGATGCCAGCATTTATGTAAAAAATTAACATCAAAGTTGACTAAATATGTTGCAGGAACTATGGTTGTAATCCCAATGTTTGCACAATATTACAGATATCTGATCTGATGTATTTATACAGATATACATCAAACACAATGAGCTAATACACCTCTCACAGTAAAGTATAGTTAGTTCACTGTATAATCTCATGTATAATATTATTGTTATTCCATAAGAAATTATACAAACCTAAACTGAAAAAACGTAAAGTCACTATTGGACAGGCAGAGAATATTAATCTTAGTGTTCTTTATAATATCTTATAAAGAAACTGATATGGAATTGTAAATTCACAGAAAGGTTTGTAGAAGGTGATTTGGTGCTAATCATAGGGATTAAATGCCAATTATATGCTAACGTGTCTAGTCGTTTAGACAGCACACAGCAGGTCAGTTGAATATCTAATGATGTGAAATATGTCAATTCAACAGATATGGAGATTACAGTTTCTGACAATATATCAACAATGAACCCAAACTTGAGTCATCTCAAGATAATTAATGGGAGAATGTGTTACACAGAATTATTTTTATTTTTCCTGGACTTTTTCCTCTTTTTGTTAAACACTGGATACTTTCACCTCTTCCGACTTTAACAAATATTTCACATGAAACAACACAAGAAAGAATAATCACTCTTTGTTTAACCTCACAAAATTTAAATGCAGCAGGTATTTAATTGAAATGTTTCTGGAAATCAAAAAACTGCTTAAAAAGAAAACACAACTTATTAATGGATATATATAATAAGTACCAGATTCTTTCCAATACACCTTGCAAAAATTGTAGGCTTTGGGCTATATGGTTAATATTGTATATTATGGACTATGATTGGACAAATTCTGTATTTACCCTATATTGAAACTAACAATTATTCATTTTACTCGACAATCTGCAAATTTCCTTCTTGATTATTAAATGAATTGTTTGGTGACAGCTTTAAATGTCTACGTCTGACCAGCCTAATACCTAAGAAAAAAATCTATTCTCAGCTGACTTTGATTATTCACTTGTCATCAATCACACACAGGAGTGTTGACAGTCGGATCTCCTAAATCTCCAACAACCTGTAACTCCAGCTGATTATCACAGTGGAGTAAAAATGAAAACTAGAAAGTTTAAGAGAACTTTTAAACTAAATGACATAATAGAACTTACTCACTACCTATCTCTACTGACTTGTATATTGGTGTTTAAATAAGTGGAAATGAAACCTTACTGTTGATCAGAAACAAAAAAAGTTGATGTATTTGGGAATAAAATATTTTTTCCTGACAGTCATACAGTCATACTTAGTGAATAATAACTTTAGTTTTAAGGATGGATGCAGTGCAGTAAAAAGTGCATCATCTCCCACTGACATATGGTGGAGTAGAAGTATAAATACTACAGTAAAGTGTTTTGCTCTTACCGGCAGCTCGGAGCTCTGCTGCGTCGTCTCTTTGGAGGATCTGATGGTGTTGGAGTCCAGAGCCAGACCACAGACCAGAGACACACACAGGACGCTACGCCACATCCACATCATCCTCCAATCGATTGATCACTCACTCCTCTACCGACTATCGATCCCTGGATCCTCCTCTTATGTGCTTCTGTCCCTGAGGTCAGTCACACCTGATGTTTGAAATGTACAATTTCCTCTTTATTTTTCTGGTTTTCTGCTTTAAAATAATTTCACTTTACCGGCTTTATTTGGTTCTAATTATTGATCTGATTAGTAGAAGAATTGGTTTAAATCCTTCCAGGGTCTTTTATGACCTCCTTAAAATAAAAGAAAAAAGATCTCACCACTGCTTTTAAATAGTTTGAGAGAATAACAACACAAGTTTTCTGTAATTCTGATAATAACTACTGAATTCAAACAGCTTTCCTGTTTTTAGCCTTCAAATTAATTCAGTTATTAAAGAATACCTGCAAATTTTAAAACCAGGTCTAGCTTATTGTGTTAATAAATGTCTCATCCTCTCTGCTCTGTCTGTTTCCTCTTTCAGGTGCTTAAGGTTTGTTTTTTATAACCCTCCCCTCCCCTCTGATCCGTCCTGTCTCTCAGAAGTTTTGAAGGTGCGTTTGAAGCTAGACCGCATCAGTCGGCGGAGCCAGCGCCGCCTTCGCTTCCTTCCTGGAAGCCCCGCGGGCGGCCTCAGGTGAGGGTGGGTCGTTTGATACATGACACCGCAGAGACCACTGAGAGATGAAAACACACCTGGAGACACAAGACAGGTAGAGCCGTGTGTGTGTGTGTATGTGTGTGTGTGGTTGTACTTTATGTGGTTTGAATGTTGGAATAAAGACTCATTAGAGCTGAAGCTGTCTCCGTCAGGCGGGCGGATATGTGTGTTTACAGGTGATTAAAGCTGATTACCAGTTTCAGATGACGACACTACACCATTGAAATCATCTCAGCTCTCTGAACACACAAATCCAACACAATCAAATAGTAAAGAGAGTTTTAAAAATGTCCAGGTGTGTTTGTGTGACTGACAGGTTTCCTGGCCAATCACACAATCAAGAAAAGGTCATAAAACAAACCTTTAGAGGAGATTTTAGGTTAGGTTGCTTTTTCTTTTTCCTCCCAAAATGGTGTGTGAACATGTTCATTTCTTAAGTCATTTTGCATGGCATCAAAACAATTTTTTTGATAACTTAATTTATGTAACAAACATACTTATTTGAACTTAAAACATGATCTTTACGTAAACATAACAAAGTAGTCTTAGTTTGAATTCACAACGTTAACTACATGTCAGGGCTGGCCTGAGCAGGCGTCTGTATGTGACGAGTTGGGAATTAGAACGAGGCATTAAATGACACGTGACAAGTTTAAAATGCAGTCGTGAAATGTGGCGTGCTATTTATACACCTCCCCATAAAGTCATGTTGGTTCCTCAGGATCAACACAAGGAGGATTTTAATGTTCATGTTAATATGATGCTTCCCTGACTTTGAGTGAAAGAAACATAAATGTAAAAGGGGAATTTAATCTCTTTTGGCTGTATAGATGTTTTATAAGAGTTTGTTAAACTCATATTAAAAAGCATCTCTTCTCAGCTTACTTTTCAAATGTGTTAGTATTTTCTCTTAACTTTAAATGCTGGATAAATAACTCTACCGGCGAGGCTCATTGGATGTTCATGTCAGTTTTAATAAGAGATCCAACTGTCATAGTTGGGAGGTACGGGTCTTATAATTATGAGATATTAAAGGTGCCTTAAGCGGTGTTGGGTGACGTTACTTCTTGTTGACGTTCAAAGTATTTTCAAACAAAACAAGACTAGCTTACCCTTCCTCCTCCCATCCCATCCCTTTTGTGCTTTCCCACCCCACCCCCAAATCCTTCTTGTTGGTTATTGGCTGGAAAGCTGGAACACTGTTTGTGTATGCTTCGTGTTGAAGGTGGGCACATTTTGTTTTTGTTGCCGTTTGTAGACTCTGAGACCGTTTTTTTTACATTGTGTTCTGGGGACAGGCAGCTAGCAGATATTGGGGAGATGTTTGCTGTATGTGACAACAAATGTTCAAACCTAAAACGCGTGACATCGCTTAGAGCACCTTTAAGTCAAAATAAGGTGAATCCAATGTGCCTTGAATGACATCAGTCCCACAGACAGAGGAAACTTCCGCTAGAATGGCCTTTTTTCTTTTTTTCCCTTCTTCTTCTTGGTGAATAGGAGATAATGGAAATATGATCAATTTGAACATTTTATTTCATTTTATTTTATATTTATTGTTGGACAGAATTCTAGGAGCAATTGATGAAGTTAATTTAGTGAGAACCTGTTGCACCATGAATAAGTTATAGATGAAATGTGAATTTATTAATTTATGCATAAAACGCATTTGTAATTGAGCCAATTAAACCACAGAATTACAGTTAATAGAATTAAATCAATCCTAGCTAGCTAACTAACTAGGCCTGAGAGCTCAGCCCGTTACCATTAGACAAAACACAAGCAAAAGAAACATCTTCACAACCTTGTGACAACACATGCGCAAAAAGCACTGCAAAAAGTTTTCAACACAACAAAAATTAATATACACAGTGGGGAAACGCAGTGCTTGTTACCGTTTGTGGATGATGAAATTGATAATCTCCTAAATCTAGGAGAAAATGTTTACCTTGAAACGTAAATAAAAATGTTGTTTAGTTGTATGAAACTGTCATTTTTGGGAGGACAAGGTTGGGAAAAAGGACGCTGGCAGTTTTTCTTTTTTTTAACAAGATTTTGAGTGTTCATTAACAGACAAAAACAGCTACACATCATCTGCAGCCCTGAAACCTGCAGCTGCCTGAAGGAAGTCTGCAACAACTGATGGATGATTTGGAAAGATGCTTAGTGATGACGTGGAAACAGCCAGCTGGTTTCTGATCTACACACGCCACCACGCACTTATGTATGTACGCGCACACGCACACAGAAATATGAAATAACCTTTAATTTGTGAATATTTGTTTTGTGGATCATTTGAGCTCATATTTGAAGTGACTGCAAGAGGAGGACAAAAAGACATGAAACACATCATACCGAGAGACCTGCAGTGTAAACAGACCTGCAGTGTGTGTGTGTGTAGATGTGTGTGTGAGATAAGGTCTCCAGCCTGCAGGTTGTTCCAGGCTTCAATAAAAGGAAAGCAGATGCTCACAATTACTGACACACACACACACACGCACACAAAGCAAATGATACACCCTCTGACCTGTGTGTGTGTTTGTGTCCATAATGTCAGTTTTTATCAGAATAAAAGAGAAAAGACATTCTCCTCCGTCCTTCCTTCAGTCCTTCCTCGTCTCCTTTGCCCTCTCCTCTCTCCTCCCCTCAGGTCAGATATATAGTGTCTCCATCAGCAGCTGAAGAAATCAGAACCAGAGCTTCACTTGCCAAGTAGGAGCCACCTGTCTCTTCTTTTACACAGAAACCAGCTGTTTGTCGATCAAATCAATAAAGTGAGTTTTATTTTCGTTAATTTATTTAAATTCTGCTTTAAAAGTTAATTTTAGTCCGTCAGGTTTTGAAGTCTAGTTTTATTGGAACTTTTTCTTAAGATTGTAGCTTTCATTTATGTTTTTTTAATTCTTATACATGATATATTGATGTTAAGATTTATTTTATATATTTATGTGTATGTTAAATTTTCAATTATCTAAAGTTAGATGAGCTTAATTTACCATTGAGATTAATTTATCTATTTTCTTTTGCCAATAGTTAAATTTCACATGAGCTTTTATTCTTTCAAAATTAAGCTTGATCTGTTTAATAGTTTTCTTAATTTGGACTGATAGTTTATCTTTATTTTGAATCAATAAATGCTCGGATGTTTTTTTTAAGAATGTGAGAGGTTTTATTATGTTTTTTAATTCATTTTAATGTGTTTATTTAGCTTTGTGTTAAGTTTAACTTGGTCTGTGTGTCTACAGCTCTTGGACATGTATTGATTTTTAATCATTTTTAGCTTATGTATTGGTCATTGATTGTCATCTGTTAGTCAGCAGCATTCTGTTTAGTTATTTACTTTTTGACAGAAAGACCAAAGAATAAAGCATTATCACTGAAATGACTAGAAATGAAAAGTTTCACAACATAAATTGTGTAAAACTGAAGATGTTCTGGAAGTTTTGTTTCTCAAACTAAAGATTCAGAGGTAATTACATTTCACATTAATTTTCAAACAGGAGAGAGGGACAGACGTGATGGATAGAGATAACAGAATTGTGTGTGTGTGTGTGACTGATAGCTGTTGGAGATGGAGAAAAGAGCCTCTAAATCATTCAGCCGTCAACACACAAGAAAATATCTGTTACATTACACAAATTGTAATCATCTTTTGAGACCAAGATTATAAAATAATAATATAAAACAATGTGAGAAAATGGTTGAACAGTTATGCCAAAACTCAGTGAGGCTGCATTTAGACGCAGCAGTGCTTTCAACTAAATGCTGTAACATCATCCTGCTAATATACTCAAAATGACTGACATTTAGCATGTTTACCCTTTTAGAATTGTTTTAGCATGCTAACTTTAGCTAACTAGCAGACACATTGGTGCATTTAATGATGCACATGCTCCTCAAAGTTGATTCCCTGAATAAATGATGACGATGATGGTCCTATTTGATGATGGAATTTTCAACAACTATTGCATAGGTTAAGATGACATTTTATTTAGGGGCCATCCACACTGAAATGTTTTTTGGTGTAAATGCACATGTTTTGCATTGTTTTGGCCGATCGTCCAAATTAATCCTTTAAATGCACTGCCTGAAAACGCCACCCTTGTGTCTTTGTTTGGAGGGCAAAGCCGCATACTTGCGTGTTGATGATGTCATCGCCACACCCCTCAACATCTAGCCTTTGACCTCTTATCATGCGATGATGTCTCATAACAACAAAATTGGTGGACTACATTCTACAGAAGATATTGAGCCTATTAGGGTAGACAGCAGACATTTAAATGTGACCAATTGTGCTAATTTTCAGGTTAATGCTTATATTTTGGGCTTATATTAGAACATGTTTACATAGTTTAATGTTAAAAAACACATTTTCTTCATGTCTGAGTATACTTGTATTCCTCCTCTGTCTGAAATCAAGAGCTGTTGTGCCAGCATCAGTCTCTTAGCTTCATTGAATATCCCTAAGAGTACTAAAACTGGTTCTGGGGTAGTTTGAATATTTAACACCTTAGACATGATACTAAAGATATCACTTCAGTAACCTAGGATTTTGCAACAAAGAACATAACTATGAAGTAAATCACCGACATTAGTATCAAATGTTTCACATAGAGGAGAGAGTTTAGGGAAGATCATATGAAGTCTTTCTTTGGAGTAATAATATAATAATAATAGCCTATGTAGAATTTTAAACTATTAAACAATGACATGCGTTTATGGAGAACTTGTGGATATACGCTAAACCTCCGTTACTCACCTAGTCATTCAACTTATCTGGCCCTGCTTTCTCCAACTGAGGAAGGTATGTTATTATATAATGAATTGAAAGAATCTGAATAAATGATGTTTGGGTAAATCTTATTTTCGTTGTAACTGATGAAAAGATGCAAATGATCGTTTTATATATAAATCCCCTATGCTACGAACACTGAGTTCTTTCCACATATCAAAGGCCCTGTCTAGACAAGAAGGAGGGAAGGAAGAGTTTTTTGCCTTGGTAACCAGAGAAAGAGCGCTCTGATTTTTAAGTTCTTTGATATCTGTTTCCAAGTCCTTATTGTGTCATGGATTACTGGGTTGTGTAACATGTTCTGTTAAGAGGAATCGGAGATAAAATCACATCACCGATTGAGTTTGGCAGGCAGTCTTCACGCTCCATCACCAGCCCCTTCAACAGCAAAAGCAGTATCATCTAACACTGATGTAATGGAAGGAATAGATGTAGCCCAATAATAATTTATTAAATTTGGTACAAGTCCTCCATGTGATTCAGACTTACACAAGTGTTCTTTTTTTATTCTATGGGATTTATAATCCCAGACAAAGGGAAAAACTGTTGAGTCTAACATTTTAAAGTATGACTTTGAGAGGAATATTGGTATGTTTTGGAGGAGGTAAAGTAGTTGTGGGAGGAAAACCATCTTAAATGTATTCACCATGCTGGGATAATGGAAGAGTCCTCCAGAACTGAATTTTATTTTTGAGTGTTAATAAAAGGGGAAGAAAATTTTCTTTGAATTTAAAGTTTAATTTTTTAGTGATGACAATTCCCAGATAGGTGAATTTTTCTGATGTCATCTTAAAAGGGAGGGACTTGAACCAAACATAATCTTTTAGTTTTAAGGGCATCAGTTTGCTTTAACCCCAATTGATGCTATGTCCAAGGAAGGTGCCGAATAGCTTAATAACTACTAAAATATTTGATATAGTAACTTTCGGTTGGGATATGTATAACAGAATATCATCAGTGTACAGGGATAGTTTGTTTGCCGTCTTATATCAGGATGGCATCTAATGGTCTCCGCTAGTGGATCCAAAGCCAAAGCAAACAATAAAGGACTTAGGACGCAACCTTGCCTTGTGCCTCTGTGGAGTCGGAACTGGGCGAAAAGCGTTTGATTTGTGAGTATTCTAGCAGTGAGGTCACTGTACAGTAATTGGATCCATGCAGCAAACTCATCACCCATCTGAAATTTATCCAGAACGGCAAAAAGGTAGGGCCATTCTACTTGATTTAAATGCTTTCTCAGCATCAAGGCTTAACAGAGCCAAATCCCTTGAGATTCTGGGTGAATATATCATATTAAAAAGAAGTCTGAAGTTTTAAATGCCACGGCCTACCTGAGCATTGTTTCTGACCATGTCCATCCCTTTATGGCCACCATGTACCCATCCTCTGATGGCTACTTCCAGCAGAATAATGCACCATGTCACAAAGCTCGAATCATTTCAAATGGGTTTCTTGAACATGACAATGAGTTCACTGTACTAAAATGGCCCCCACAGTCACCAGATCTCAACCCGATAGAGCATCTTTGGGATGTGGTCGAGCGGGAGCTTCGCACCCTGGATGTGCATCCCACAAATCTCCAACTGCAAGACGCTATCCTGTCAATATGGGCCAACATTTGCTTTCAGCACCTTGTTGAATCAATGCCACGTAGAATTAAGGCAGTTCTGAAGGCAAAGGGGGTCAAACACAGTATTAGTATGGTGTTCCTAATAATCCTACAGGTGAGTGTAGTGTAGCCTCACTGTCAGATGTAGTGGAGGACCTCTATCATCCTGGCGCGTCCTCAGAGCTCTATGGTCTCGGTCTATTACCTGGTGTTCGGCTAAATCCAGAGCCTCTTTAAGCAGCTGCGCAAAGAAGTCTCTGGTAGTTTCCCCTCTTTCTTTTCCCACAGGTAGGCTACCCTGGCGATACGGAGGTTCTGTCTCTATGATCGTCCTTCCAAATCCACACATTAATCAGACAGCTCTACTTGGTTAGTGAGGCCTTTAACTTTGTTTTGCAACTCCACTACAGTATCAGACGAGTCAGAGGCAGACGCCCCCATCTCCATCAGTTTGCAATTCTGACTTTCCACTTTTGCTTTCACTGCGTTAATGGCTGAGTCGTTTTTCGGCTTTTAATGCAACCGGCAAATGGCTTAGAGTAGCTATTACGTCTGCAATTTTCTCCTCTATTTTGTTAAATATTTCGGATTTTACCTGGCAGAGTTCAGTGTGCAACGTTTCCATGGCGGTTAAGAGCTCCTGGTTGTTCGCGGTCTGTCATCGGGGCCTGCCTCCTCTGTTGTCCCCGTTTTAGCGGTTTGTGTAGACGGCATTTTTTGTTTGTCACAGCATATTTACTTTTTCATATTAAGTATTTTTTGATACAAGTAAAGTTAATTCTCTAATGGATTAGTAGTTCTTCGTTTAGAATATAGTTTTAAATAGGCTTACAACTAAGCAAGAGCTACCGACCGTGCGTGCCCGCACATCGTCCAACCAGAAATTCCCGGTACCTTTAAAATGATGTGCATCGTGCAACATGTTGCTAAAAGAGACACAAACTGACAGAACAATCTGCTGTGTTTGAATGTCACGAGTTTACGTGTGTTTCTCTCTCTCTCTCTCTCGCTCTCTGTCGCTGTGTGCAGACATGGCCTGGATCCGGCAAAGTCGAGGTTCTCCCAGACTTGTCCTGGTTGTGGTGTGTGTCGCTCTACTGCTCGACAACATGCTGCTCACTGTGGTCGGTGAGTATGTTGTTAGAGGAGGTTTCAGAAGCTGATTTGTTTTATTTATTATATATAGTATTTTATTATTATTATATATTTACTGTGAGCCATATCTGAACACTTACATCAGTGTTGGACCTCAGAGACCTCAGACACCTGATATCTTTCCAAAGAAAAAGTGGCTTTTTACACAATCCTTTTGACAAACAAACAAACAAACAAACAAACAAATTGATAAACCAAACCAAAAACATACTGGGACAAAAACACTATGATTGTTCTGACTTAAACCACAGAGAAACTACTCCAACATGATTTAAAAAAAACACAATTGTTTTTGTTTACTGTCCAGTATCTCCAAATTAATTATTCAGACAAAAATCTGGAAGAAATGCTGCTTTTATCATCAACTTCTTAAAAAAACAACCTTAAAGGCCTGTTTTTTTCTTTTAACTTTTTGGAGATACAAGGTTTTTCAGGGCAACAACATATTGCTCTGGTGTCTGAATCCAGCGTGGAGGCTGTAAGAGCTGCATATTAATATTACATATTACACACATATGGTCAGCTGTGTACATACTTGTGTCCAGGTGTTGTTTCCAGACATGTTTTATTAACAGATCGTCCTCTAATGTTACTCCATGACGGAGTCTCAGCTGCTGGAAAACAGATTTGTGACGCAATTAAAAAAAACAGGAGTTTATGGCTGTCGTCAGCAGTTAGACTCAGAGCTGCATCTAAAGTCTGGAGAGGTCGCACACACACACACACACACACACACACACACACACACACACACACACACACACACACACACACACACACACACACACACACACACACACACACACACACAACCTCCTGACCTGACCTTTAAAGTTGCAGTCTCAGTCCACAGTTGTCTCCTTTGGTCTCTTCTTAGATAAAATCATTTCCTCTGCTCTAATTCTCCTCTGATGGGTTTTATACGCTGTAAGAAGCTTATAGTGGGTTTAAATAGTTGTGTTTTTTACCTCCTATGTCATCAATCTTCACTCACTAATCAGCTTTATTCAGATGTAAAACTCCTATAGTAATTTCATTATACATGATCATTTCCAAGAAGGTTCCTTGACAGATACTTTTTTATTTCGTACATATAGAGAAAATGTATGCGCTTTGAGTAATTATCAACTGACATGCAATGCAATGTAATGAATGAATGTGGTACACGGATAAATTGTTGAAGAAGAAAAAGGATAATTAATTAATATTTATTTAGGTTTAAAGGGGGAAGATCTTTGGAACATAACTAACTTACAGAGTTATTTTCAGTAAACTTCATGGATGTTTTGGGGAAATTGTAAGGAAGTTATGAATCTATAAAGTAAGTTAATAAACAATCTTCCAACCATAGTCATCCATAATCTTAGTCATAAATTATCCAGTTACATGATCTGCCTTTAAGGGTTATTTCTGTCAGTGGAGGAAGATGTTAGTCATACACTGATGAACTGAACACACTGATTTGTATTGAAAATAAACTCATCTATCTCATCAAATACATTTCGGTTACTGAGCAGATCATCAAATTAGTTGTGGAAGAGTTGAATTACAGATGAAAGGAAATCTTCTTGGTGAGTTTACATGTGGAGGATGTCTTCCTCAGAATCAGAAGATTTATTGTCATTTTACAAAAAACACGAAATTTTTAGCTGCAGTTCACCCAGTAAACATAAATCTAAATTTAACAAACAAGAAATAAAGAGTAAAACAATACAATCATAAAATAGAAGAAATGTACAAACTAAAAGTACTAGTTATTGCACATGGTCTGTATGTGAAGGTGTAAATGTGTGTGCGTGCTAGTGTGTGGTGTTCAGTGTGGTCGTATCTATGACGGACTGGTGTGCTTATAGCTGGCTTCTGTTTTTGTTTTCACATTTCTCCGCCTGCTTTCTGACTGAATCCCTGAAATTTAGTTTAAAAACTCATGCACCAAGTTTATATTGACTTTAATGGACAAGTAAATAATGTTTTTTGTTACGTTACGCTCACTTCATTTAACTGTTATCTGAAGTTGTTGAGAAGATGGTCTAATCAGTGAGAACATGATGTTCTACCTGTAACAAAGTTTTAACCTCTTTGTGACTGAAATATTAAGAAATGTTTTGTGGTGAGGAACTTTATTTTTATCAAGCAACCAACAAATTAATTAATTTATCTTCTTTCTTTAGTGCCAATAATCCCGACTTTCCTCTATGCCATGGAGCATCCTAGACCTGAGCCCCAGACGGCCCAGCCATCCCTGCTCCCTGTGCCCACCCTTGGTTCATCACGCTTTAGCACTGTGCCTTCCCAGTCCCCCTCCCTGAGGTCAAACCTCCAGGCCTTCAGCCAGAGCTCCCAGAGCTCCCAGCTCCCTCGGATCAGCCATAGTGGACCTTACCACGGCACACAATCAAAGCAGAGTCCCCAGTTTTCTCCTCTGGTGTCTCTGTTCGACAATTTGACATTCAGTCTGCAGAAGATCCTAACCGAAACCACCCCAGACACCAAGCCCACAGACCAGAGCAGCCCAACCACAGACCTGCAGATTAACGAAACCACCAACGCTACAGTAGGTGATGTTTACCTTTTGCTGATGGTTCAGTGTTTACAAGTGAGTTCATACATTCTCCACTCTCTCTCTCTCCTTCAGGAGTCCTCCTGTCTTCAGGACAGTGCATTTCTGGAAGAGGAAAACGTTCGTGTTGGTTTGTTGTTTGCCTCTAAAGCTCTTGTCCAACTGCTCATCAACCCGTTTGTCGGCCCGCTCACCAACAGGTATCTGATTGGCTGATTCCACAATAGAAACATCCGTAACTTCCTAACATTAAGAACGTTTGTTGAAATTTGACCAGAGCTGCGCCGAAGGTTTATGGTTGTGCTGGGATTAAATATGGACAACAAAGCAATGACCAATGTTCACACAACACAACTATTAAAGGGGTTGTTACTCTGTACTGTTCACGCTGCTGTCTATCCTTGAAGTTGTTGTGGTGATAAAAAAAGAAGAAAAATAAAAGGTGTGGGTGTTGTTGTCGTTGGCACATATTTGTGCAACAACAATTTTGGTCCATATTGCATACACATACAGTAAAGTTCCTAATGTTACCGGTAACCCCCTTGCCCAGGTTTCCCCTCAACCCGTCTCCAGGATTCTCCACCATTGAATCATGCTTTCATCCTCAAAGGAACATGCACCCGTATCTGTATTTGTAGCCAATAGGAACGCCCTTTCTCTGAAATAATCTGTGATTGGCCAAAGTCTCTTATCATAATCTTGATTTTCTAAAGCCTTACAATATGATGAAATGTATGTATGTATGTACAGTACAGGCCAAAAGTTTCAACACACCTCATTCAATGCGTTTCCTTTATTTTCATGACTATTTACATTGTAGACTGAAAGCATCAAAACTATGAATGAACACATGTGGAATCATGTACTTAACAAAAGAATGTGAAATAACTGAAAACAAGTCTTATATTCTAGTTTCTTCAAACCCTTTGCTTTTTTTTATAGTGCTGCAAACCCTTGGTGTTCTCTCAATGAGCTTCATGAGATTGTTACCTGAAATGGTTTTCACTACCCAGGTGGGCCTTGTCACGGTCAATTGTGTAATTCCCGGCCTTATCAATGGGGTTGGGGCCATCAGTTGTGCTGTGAAGAAGTCAGGTTGATACACAGCCAACAGCCCTATTGGACAACTGTTAGAATTCATATTATGGCAAGAACCAATCAGTTAAGTAAAGAGAAACGAGTGGCTTTCATTACTTTAAGAAATGAAGGTCAGTCGGTCCGGAAAATTGCGAAAACTTTTAATGTGTCCCCAAGTGCAGTCGCAAAAAACATCAAGCACTAAAATGAAACTGGCTTACGTGAGGACCGCCCCAGGAAAGGAAGACCAAGAGTCCCCTCTGCTGCTGAGGATAAGTTCATCTGAGTCACCAGCCTCAGACATCGCAAGTTAACAGCAACTCAGATTAGAGACCAGATACAAACCACACAGAGTTCTAGCAGCAGAAACATCTCAAGAACAACTTTTAAGAAGAGACTGCACGAATCAGGCCTTTATGGTCAAATAGCAGCTAGGAAACTACTGTTAGGAGAGGCAACAAGCAGAAGAGATTGGTTTGGTCCAAGAAACACAAGGAATGGACATTAGACCAGTGAAAATTAGTGTTTTGATCTGATGAGTCCAAGTTTGAGATCTTTGGTTCCAACCTATGTCTTTGCGCGACGTTGAAAAGGTGAGTGGATGGATTCTTCATGACAGGTTCCCACCTTGAAGCATGAGAGGAGGTGTGATGGTGTGGGGGTGGTTTGCTGGTGACACTGTTGGGGATTTATTCAAAATTGAACTCAATTGAGATGGTTTGGGGAGAGCTGGACTGCAGAGTGAAGGCAAAAGGGCCAACAAGTGCTGAGCATCTCTAGGAACTCCTTCAAGACTGTTGGGAAACCATTTCAGGTGACTACCTCTTGAAGCTCATCAAGAGAATGCCAAGAGTGTGCAACACAGTAATCAGAGCAAAGGATGGCTACTGTAAAGAAACTAGAATATACAACATGTTACATCAGTTATTTCACACTTTTTTGTAGTACATAATTCCCCAAGTGTCCACTCATTGTTGTGATGCCTTCAGTGATAATCTACAATGTAAATAGTCATGAAAATAAAGCAAATGCATTAAAAGAGAATGTGGTTCCAAACTTTTGGCATGTATATATATGTATATATAAATGAGTGCCCAATGACGCCAAAAAAGAAAATTGTCTATTGCAGCTTTAAGACTGTAAATGTATTTGCCTCAGTTCTGTAATACATCTGAAAAATTTAGAAAATTTACTCCACAAGCGTACATTTCTTGTTAAACATTACAGACATTGTAGATGTGAATGTGTGTTTCTTGCAATGTTAATAAATGTAGCATTAGTTCATTTACAGCCTGTCTGTCTGTCTTTCTCTGCAGGGTCGGGTACCACATCCCCATGTTTGCTGGTTTCATCATTATGTTTGTGTCAACTATCAGTAAGTCTCATATATCCTGCACACACAGTGATGGCGGCAGGTTTTCTATAAAGAAATGTCTAATCGTGTGTGTGTTTGTCAGTGTTTGCGTTCTCAGGGACGTATGCTCTGCTGTTCTTTGCTCGCTCTCTGCAGGGAATCGGCTCGTCCTTCTCGTCTGTAGCAGGTCAACGCTTCAACATTGAAACACAAAACATTAAGTACACAGAGATCTCTTATTCATGCAAAGTTGGAGAAACTGTGTGTGTGTGTTTGTTTGTGTGTGTGTGTGTAGGTCTGGGTATGTTGGCCAGTGTGTACACTGATGATGAGGAGAGAGGCATCGCCATGGGCATTGCACTGGGAGGACTGGCTATGGGGGTCCTGAGTGAGACACACACACACACACACATACACACACACACACACAAACATGCACATTTGTACTTCTTTAGCATCAGTACAGCACTAATGATGGAAAGTAACTAAGTAGATTTATTCCATTACATACTTAGAATTTAGATTTTCTGCTACAATATACTCCTTTACATCTCAGAGGGAATAATGCACTTTTCACTTCACTACATTCATCTCATAACTCCATATTATTTGTTCTGTGTTGAATGTGTTTGCATTGTGTTTCAGTTGGAGCTCCATTTGGCAGTGTGATGTACGAGTTTGTGGGAAAGCGTGCTCCCTTCCTGATCTTGGCCTTTCTGGCTATGTTTGATGGAGGTAAAGATTTAAATAAAATCTCAAGATAAAGTGTTCAGTGTGGATATCAATTTATCTCAGAATAGATTGATCTAGAATCAACGATGATGATCGGCATCTATAAATTATGTTATTGCTGAGGGGCTTTTGGACGTGTGACCTCCTGTACACTAATCTGATCCAAAGGGCATAATGTTTTTTTTTAATGTGTTGCAGCATTACAGCTGTTCATCCTGCAGCCTTCAAAGATCTCTCCAGGGGTGAGTCCACTTTAAAACCACTACTGATCTGATCCGGACCAGTCTGACCTGAGTGATATGATCTGATGTGATTTCTTCTGGACCTGTCTTTTAACAATTTGTTTTATACTAAAACAGCATGAACAGCTTCAATTTGAGTGTTTGTGTGTTTCAGAGTGTGGAAGGGACTCCATTACTGACTCTGTTAAAGGATCCGTACATTCTCATCAGTGCAGGTATGAAGACGTCTCCTCACACTCACCTTTATGGTCACATTTACCTCCAAAACACAAGACAAACAGGTCTGTAGAGTCTGTGACATGTTATGTTTCTGTCTGCAGGTTCTCTGTGTTTCGCCAACATGGGTGTAGCCATCTTGGAGCCGACTCTGCCCATTTGGATGATGCAGACTATGTGTTCCCCTAAATGGCAACTTGGTACGTTCCACTTTCTGTTCTTCTCATAGACAGTAAAAGAAATGGACAATGTGAACCCGTTGTTTTCCACAGAGACCAGTGAAGTCTATTAAAAGCACTTTTCCAGCCTCCAACTGAGCTTGCTGACGTAGTTGTGACGTGAGCAGCCTGTCTAAAAGTTGTCAGGTAACAAGAGAAATCTCAATCATTCCAAGTCTTGCAGAGACAGAGAGCGTAGGTATAAGTTAGGAGATAACATAGGAACAGGCTAATTATTGCTAACTAAAATGCTACTCAACATTAGTAATTAAACTTAAACAGCTATGTAAGTCGAAACTGCCCCAATCTTAGCCTGTACTGTTTGGTAATTCCTCTACTCTGCAACAAGTTTCAGCAAACTATTTTTGAAATTGTAGTCCATCCGAGCCGCCAAATCATGCTTCAGTTGTGTCGCACGAATGGATCAGCACTGTAAATTGCCTGGTTATGACACAAGGTAATGGAGCCTTTTGTACATTTTTGTGTTTCTTAAGAAATTAACAATGGACAAATAGAGTCTTTAAACGCTTCAGATGTAAAGTTATTCGCTGTCAAAGTGGACGGCAGTCAATAGAATGCTAATGGCGGGTGATGACTTGAAAGCATCAAAATGGCGCCATAGCAGCTACACATTGTGGACTCTTGCTTACTCCCTTGGTGCTCCTACACTTCCCTTCTCCCTTCCTCCTTATGGTCATCCTTCCCGTCCTTCCTTGCTTTGTTTTCTTCCTCTTATGCTCCTCCTTCCTTCCTTTCTTTCTTTCTTGCTTCTTTCCTTCCTTCCTTCCTTCATTCTTAGGTTTTTCCCTTAATTCATTTCTTCCTTACTTCCTATGTTCCCTTTGTTCCTGCCCTCCTTCTGCCCTCGTCTCCTTCTCTAACAGTGTGTTATATTATGTTGTGTTGCAGGTATGGCTTTCCTCCCTGCCAGTATCTCCTACCTGATAGGAACAAACCTGTTTGGTGTTCTGGCCAACAAGATGGGACGGTCAGTGTGTGTGAGTGTGTGTGTGTGTGTGTGTGTGTGTGTGTGTGTGTGTGTGTGTGTGTGTGTGTGTGTGTGTGCGAGTGTGTGTCCGAGTGTGTGTGTGTGTGTGTGTGTGTGTATGAAGTTATTACAAAGTTATTACACTGATTAAAGATCAAAAGCTGCTGCCTTCAAAGCTGCAGAGGAAACATTTAAACTTAATAAAATCTAAATTACACACAGATTACACAGACATACAGGTAGGTTTATTGATCGACTTTGTGTGTGTGCGTGTGTGTGTGTGTTCAGTTAATACAGCCTCTCAGAGGAAGAAACTTAATTAGCAGATTAACAGATTAACTTTTCTGTAAGTCTGAGTTCTGTTCAGACCTGATCCTAAAGATTTCTGGTAAACCTGCAGGTGTCAGACAGACAAGTGGCTGATGTGTATTTCTGCGTCTCCAGGTGGCTCTGCTCCATGTTAGGGATGTTTATCGTTGGCATCAGTTTGCTGTGTGTAAGTATAACATCCACCCATCATTGTTTTATCCATTGTAGTTACAGGAAGTCATCTTTTCATAGATTTGTGTGTGTGTGTGTGTGTGTGTGTTTGTGTGTGTGTGTGTGTATATACTAGGTTCCTTTTGCCACCAGTATCTATGGTCTGATTGGGCCAAACGGAGGTCTGGGCTTTGCTATAGGTGATAATCCTAATCAACACACTTATTGTCTCATTTACATTTTTTAACATCAAAGGTGTTCTTAAGTAAACTGATGTAGACTAATGATTTTTATTACATAAACTGTGGAAACAATAACTATGGTAATAATTACAATTGTTACAGTTGTTATTCATTAATTGTTTATTTGAATGTTTTTGTCCGTCAGGTATGGTGGACTCCTCCATGATGGCCATCATGGGTTACCTGGTTGACATCCGTCACGCCTCTGCCTACGGCAGCGTCTACGCCATTGCTGACGTTGCGCTGTGTATTGGGTTTGCTATAGGTATTAGGAAAATGTGGCATGAATTTAAAAGAAATTAGCACTAATGAGTTAAGCATGTGCTTACAAGTCTCTGTCTGTTTTTCCAGGACCATCCACAGGGGGCGCTCTTGTTCAGGCAGTGGGTTTTCCCTGTCTCATGGTGTTTATCGGGGTGATCAACATTCTGTACGCTCCACTCTGCTTCCTGTTACGTAACCCTGCTGTCAGAGAGGAGAAAATGGTAAATACAGATACAAAAAAAACAAAAAACGTAAATACAGATACAAAACATTAAAATGGCGCCTCTCCTCTCTAAGCGTAGCTCACATGGCGCTATTTTAATGCTACAAAGACATCACCTGCAGTTAGCATCCATTTTGGCGCCACTTTGAGAGCGAATAATTGTACATCTGAAGTGTGTCAAGACTCCATTTGTCCGTTATTTATTTCTAAAGAAACACAACAATGTATAAAAGGCTCCATTACCTTGTACCTCACGTCATGGCTCCGCAGCAGACGTTTTTGTAAAAATAGGCTAACAATTGCGTCATAACTACGTGACTTGCTGTCTCATAGTTGAATCACCGTATTGTCAGGAGAAGCACGCAAACAGTTTGGGCTTCCATTAGCTGTTTAGGTTTAATTACTAATGTTAACTAGCATGTTAGTTAACAGTTATTAAGCCTGTGCCTATGTTATCTTCTGACATATACCTGCAGTCTCCGTCTCTGCTGATTGGGAATGATTGAGATTTACTAGAAGACTTTCAGACATGTTGCACTGGATGCCATGGAAGTATTCTCATCATGGTGTTTACTTTTACTGAAATTTATTTGGGTAAAATACGTTGAGCTGCTGCCCCCGTCCACAGCAGTACATTGCTTATAGCTTCTGTGTCTATTAGTCTTCCGGCTTCTCCAAACTGAGGGATGTGGTGACCGCCATCTACTGTAGGTGTAATACACTGACAATAAATGAGTACCTCACATAAACCCACTTCAAAAAATCTATGCCGTTCTCTTGTATGATCTGTTTGTCACTGCGAGCAAGAGTGTCTCCCACAGACCAAATTACACACAGATTATAAAGACATACATAGACATAGGTAGGTTTATTGATCAACTGTGTGTGTGTGTGTGTGTGTGTGTGTGTGTGTGTGTTGCAGGCAATCATCGACCAGGAGTGTGTGATGCACAGGAAAAGCTACAACACACAGAAGGAGAGTCGTGAGTTTCCTCTGAGCGACTACAGTGAAGAAGACACGGAGGAGTGACACACACACACACACACACACACACACACACACACACACACACACACACACACACACACGCCCACACACACACACACACACAAACACACACACCTGATAATATCCATGTTGTGATGTTCTCTTCTCCAAGCACGTTTTAACCTTCATCATCAGACTTCCTGTCGTCACACAGTCAGAACAGCAACACTGAACCATAGACTATTAATGGACAGCGCATGTGTGACATCAACCATTGGTTGTTCAGCTCTGCTATCCGTCATCGAGTTGGCCGTTACGGGCGCAGCCATCCTGGTTGCGGATGTGACGATTTTAGATGAGAGGGATGAGGGAGGGATAAGCCTTTACTCTCTACGTTATGTTACACACATTCACTGGCAATCACATCATAGCCACGCCCTAAAACACCCCTTGCCTTATCACCGATTTTAAAATCACAGAGACCAATTCAAAAAATGAACATCATTCTTTGTTGCTGAAGACTTAAAACTAGCGATTGAGACCATAAACTCATTAGGAAAATGTTTACTGAGGTAATAAATTATATCAAAGAGGGTCACAGAGTCCTTTGGGTGACTTTTGCGTAGACTTCTACAGAAAGTGACCTACATTTTGCAACCGCATGTGTCACGTCCTGCTGGAATTCAGATAAAATGCAGGTTTAGGCACTTTGCAGCACTTCGCCAAACCGGATGCGTTGTCCATTAATATTAACAGTCTAGGCATCAAACACTTCTTAAAGGGACAGTGTCCCCTTACATGTCCTTAATTGCTACATTAAATATAATTAAGTTGATTAATCATCAGTTCACACTGTCAGGGTTCTGTAAGAAATTTAATTAATTAAGCATGGAGGCTGTGACAGATGTTTTGATGCCTTGTATGCATGTCTACAGAGATACCAATTTGAACATATTTATGCAAATTCCATTAAAAGATGCATGATTGCCTCCAACTTTCTGTTCACTAGGCCCCATCCCTCCTTAGTTGTTGCTACCTGTGTCAATCATTGTGTTCTAAAATGTTAGATACAGTTTAAAGTGAGAACAGCAGGAATGTGTAACAAAATATAATCGGTACTCCTGCCTTCCCCAAACTGGGGGCGTTCTGACCGCCGTTTACTGTAGGTAGAAATACACTGACTAGTGACTATGGATAATAACCTTATACAAAGCCACTTCAAAAGATCCAAACTATCCCTTTAAGATTTGGACATTGTTTATTGTGAAAAAAAGAAAAGTTTCCTACACCAAACCTTAATTATTTTAAATCAATTACGGAGATTTCCAAGTAAATGTGAGTTTGCTTTAGGGGAACATGTGTCACTCATCATTAATCTTTTTAAATTTGACCAAAGTGATGTGAAACTGAACCTGAGTCTGTGTCTGAACTCTGACCTTTGTCACCATTAAAACCTGCTGTTACAATTGCTCATCTTTGTGTGTGTGTGTGTGTGTGTGTATGTGTGCGCGTGTATGTGTGTGTGTGTGAGCGTGTGCCTCTGTACTCACAAGGGTTCAATGTTTACATGTTAAACTGACGAGTGTTAGATCGACAGAATCAGATGGGTGGAAATCAGCGTTTGTGTGTGCTTGTGTGTGTGTGTGTGTGTGTGTTTGTTCACATGCTTCTTATCTGCTCTTTAATTTCCTGGCGGCTCGTCAGCAAAAATGACGACTGGAATGACAGAAGCTCTGCCAGATGGAAAAGTAAACAGGAATTGGATGAAAAGCTTACATTGTTCTTTTAAAAAGAATAATTTCACAGGAACCACAAACACTGATATTAATAGCATTAGCTCTGATGCGAGCAGTCAGAATACAATAAAAACCTTGTTACTTCAACAGGATGAATCATCTTGCTGACTTAAAAAGAACCGTTTGTATTCATCTTTAAATACACACACACACACACACAC
>NC_048411.1:16374147-16383908 GCF_013103735.1 Etheostoma cragini
ATCACTTTTTCACACAGGGCCATGATGGTTTGGATTTTTTTTCACCTTTAATAATAAACACCTTCATTTACAAATTGTTTAAATTGGTTTGATATTCCGAAACACTTAAGTGTGACAAACAAAGGAAAGGAACAGGAAATGAGGAAGGGGGCAAACACTTTTTCACACCACTGTATATATATATATATATATATATATATATATATATATAGTAGCCTATGCTGGGGTTGAAAGTAAAAAGACTTTCATAAACATCTCTTTGACTTGGGCAAACCTAAACTCTCACTGTAACCTAAACATCTAGCATACCTCTACGGTGGCAAGTCAGTGTTAAACATATTTCATACAGGCACAGATTGGCTGTCTAAATTTACAACTTACGTAATAATAACACCAACAATGGTTACCAAAAGTACTGGGTGTTAGCAGCTGGTTCAGTTTGGCTCAGTGTACTTAGGCCACCGTACTTCTCACTGTGTATAACAAAATATGTAAGTAAGAAGTAAATACAGTAAAAACAGTAACAAAAAAAATAATCTTAACTCTATATGGTAATGTTAGACATACAGTATGAACTGCTGGTTGAGATAACCTAAGTATTACTGTAAGATAAACACGGACCTAACCTGAACCAGCTGCTGACACCCAGTACTTTTGAAACCTTTTCTGGTGTTATAATTACATAAATTGTACATTTAGACAGCCAATCTGTGCCTGTATGAAATATATTTAATACTGACTTGCCTGAGTTCATATTAAAAAAGAAAAGAGTTATTTAGCTTGCAGCTAGCAGATGTTTTGATGCAAACGGCAGCTAGCTGAAACATTAGGCAAAAAAACGTGCGTGTGTGTGGGGGGGTGTGTGTGTGTGTGGGGGTGGGGGGGTTAATAACTGAGTATTAATTACACCCTCTGACAGCAGATCACAGCAGCTTCAAAACGTTTCCTCCTGCTTTGAAATATGAATAAACGCAGCTAATCTGTGTGTGAGTGTGTGTGTGTGTGTGTGTGTGTGTGTGTGTGTGTGTGTGTGTGCGTGCGTGCGTGTGCGTGTGTATGCGTGTGTGTGTGTGGTCATCAAAGGTTGTGTTTCGACTCTGATGTGGTCGTGTCTGTGTAAACAGATGAGAAAACACTTCAGTCTTTCACTCTGAATCTCTGATGCTGATTTATGGTAAACAAGAGAAATAAATCAGTTTGTAAATGTGTTTTAATCTGCCACTAATGTCACCACAAACACTACTACAGTCTGTCTGATGTTTGTTGGTCACATTTACTCTCTTTGATATCAGATTCTCTGATCTCTCCAACATGTCAGAGCATGTTGTTTATGAGCTCTGTGTTGCCTCCACACCAGAGGTTGTCATGTTTTTTCAGCCAAGGACCCCTCACAAGATATATACAGGGGACCCTCTCATGTATGTCCCTTGGAATGATTTGACGTGGCCAATTTTTTTACACTTCTAGTCTCAGTTGTGTGAAAGAACAACACAAGATATAAGACATATTTGCAGATCCATTAGGATCCAAATTTATAGATCCAAATTATATTAATTGAACTAGAATGCTTTCTGTAAAAAATGTGTATCATGATAAGTTCAATGAAGGAATCTAAAAACATTTCACAGACCCCCTGCCCATCATTTCTTATATTTCTTATATAAAGTAGTTAAAATGAGCTACACCTGGCTTTACCTGCAACATTAAAGTGATGAAAAAATGAATGTAACAATAATTTATTTGTACTTTTGGTACATTTTGGGCTTTTTAATTTGAAATTGCATTTGGCATATGTTGGCAAGGCTGTGGGTTATTTTTTTTAAATTTGTTTTTGGAAGTTGAACCTCAGCTTCTATAATAGGTAATACTACACTTTGTAGCCAATGTACAGTTACTCAGACCATTTAGGACAAAACATTGTCCATTACAGCATCCATTTTTTATCTAACAGCCGTTGCAACATACAATAATGCACTCTATTATCCACCAGATTGAGACATTTTCTCATTTTTGAGGCATGCTATTTTCCTGTCAATAGGATGAAGGCTCCCTCTTGTGTTATGGATCAGTTTTTACATTTGACACAGTGAACGTCACAGAAGGTTGATGACCTTATGTGACGTTCACTGCAGGAAGACTTGTCAAAACTTCATCAATAAAGAGACATTCATCACACTGTCCACAGATTCAAGTCAGTATATGAATGTTGTGGGCGGGGCTAAGTTCGGCTTGCATCCAGGCTGACACCCTGTAACACTGATGCTGAAGTCAGGCCCTGTGGGAAAGATGGGTGAGAGGAGTTTTTTTGCTCTCAGGTTGTAAGTATTTGGGAATGTGAGATTTGAGGATTTACGTTAAAGTGGCTAAACATATGGAAATACTAACCAAATATAACCAAATGATCCACAACACAATATGTGTTATCTTATGTGTGTCAGGACTTTTAAGTCTGTGTGATAAATTGCTTTAATTGACTCAGTGCAGAGAAGAATATTTTGGTTGTAAAAAGAAACAAGTGATGGAAAGCTCTGCTAATTTCTCTGTGAGAAAGTTGTTTTAGTGAGAAAGGTTGAAAGGGCAGAGCTTGACTGACTCCTGACATGAACAATGCACTTTATGGTGTTTCAGGAGCAAAACTGTCTAAGTGTTATACTCTAATTTTAGTTTTTACATGTTGTATATTTTACATCATTGTATGATACCCTGGAATTAAGACAAGAAGACAATTATTTCTTCATGTTTGTTTATTCATCATGTAAGGCTTGGTTTTGTTCACACATTGCATCAGTAAAGTCTGCTCAAAGATTTCATGTGCAGTATCACTTTATCTATTCAATCAGTTTGTCTGACCAGAATCTTGTCTTATGCCAACGAGAATGATGCTACTTATTCATCATGATCAGAAAAAACTGATAAGTGAGGTTATAGATTTCTAAGGAATGTACACAAAGAGAACAAAGTATGTAGGATAATGAAGGTCTACTGCTTTCACTCTCCAGACCCATGCCAGTGTGGAAGAGAAACAACAACATACAAAAAAATCAATACAAATATTCATCAAACACTAAGAGCACAGAGACGTTTTAATTTTCAGATTAGGTTAACAAAAATAATCATGAGCATTGATAGCCTGTATCTATGTTGTAGTTTGTAGACGGTCCCAAATCACTCGTTGCAGTATCAACAGGAACTGAACACAGCTGAATTAGCAGAACTTTCCTGCATTTTTGTCACATCTACTGCAGTCAGATTCACTGTGTTCCCTCGTAAGGAACCACTGCACATGGGTAGGCACTTGTAATGACATTTGAACATGTTTAGAGGCTAAAAACACTTTTAAAACTTAACTTGTTTGAGTCTGTTGGGTGTTAACTTTAACAGAGGGAGGAATACACAAAAACAGAGCTATGTGTTGGAATCAACCAGAGTTCTTCTTTAAAGGTGCCCTGAGACACATATTTCATCACTTTGTGGTAATGTCTGAGGTTCTACCATTGACCCTGTTTTTTGTGGAAAAAATGCCTTGGTTACCATGTCTTAAGCCATTCTAGCGTGGTATAGAAAGCTAGCCAATGAGAGCTTGGCCATCAGCATCCTAGTGCAACTGGGCGAGCTCCTGAATAGTAATGAGCTCAGGCAACACAACATCAGACTGACCATCTTTTGTAATTGGCCTGATTTTTTCCGCTTATTTCTTATCAGTGGCTAGAGCTGAGAGAGGAGGTTAATTTTCACATTCACCACATTACACAAACATATACTGCATGGACTTGGCATGGACTTGACTAATAAAATATATATGTATATGTGTGGTATATACATATATTCATACATATATATATATATATATATTTTTATTTTTTTAAACGGCATACCATGACAACAGTGCCATTATGTCTTGGTAAGTGTATTAGTGTAGAGGTAACTCATTAATTCATGTTTAATCATCATAGTCGCACCGGCACCCTCACCATTGCGTTTATAAAAATATGTCGAAAACATTGCCGGGCATCGGAACCTTTATTGCGGAGCTTGTACGCGACCGGAGATATTTAGCCGAACACACTGTCCCTCCCAGTAACACGTCCGGAGGTTTCAGTCTGTGTGCCGCGAATCTGAAAGAAAACGATGTCAAATTAAAGAAGAATCTGTTGTTTCTCCACATCGATGGAAGAAGAACACTGTCCGCTGCTGATCTAAGGTCCGTTTTTATGTTTCCTGAAGGGTGTGAACGAAATGAAACATAACAGAAACCCTTTTATTGTTACGAACGTTAAGGTAGTCTAGGGGAATTTAGTAAGAAGTATAAAACAATTTACGTTACTGTTGTAGTAAATTATAGATTCGAACTAGATCCGAGGCCTTGGGCCAGATTTATGGTCTTCTAACAAACACTTTTCCTGTTTCACCTTAAAACCCAACATAGTTCCAATAAACCACAGACAAAACTCCACAGCAGTCCGAATCGGATGTAAAGAGATTTTGAACCGACAAGTTCCAACACAAACAAAAACCCCGAGCATCTCTTCAGCCAACTGCCTAAGGTCTTGGCCTGGTGCCAGTTTCTGCAGCAGTGGTGTTACTCTGGGGTGAGAACCTGGGATTTCTGTTTGGCAGACACAATACGTCACCTGTTAATACAACTAAGGCACACAGCGTATGCAGCAGAGATTTGATCACATTTTGACACAACATTACACTACACTACATCTCTAAAGAAAAGCAAAACCAGGACACCGAGAGTGAAGATAGATAGTAGATGATGACAGATGATTTAATGGTGCTGGCTCCATATCATGTTGTTTAATTATCATCTTTTGTCTCAGTGAAGAGCAGATCAAGACGGCCCTTTTGTCTCTCACCTTCCCCCTCTGTTACTCTGACTCTAACGAAATTGATCAGGTCAAGTCTGGCATTTAACATATAGAAAGAAACCGATTGCTTCATAACAGGAAGTAACCTTCTGTCTCCAACCACGTGGTGTCTTAGACTAGGCTAAGACAGTAGAATGTTGATTAACTGTATTTTTGTTAGAATTTCTCATTTATATGATAGACCTTTTTATCTGTTTCCGGGAGGAACCCCAAATCTGCATGGTGTGAGCCATACTTTTCTCAGACAGCAAAGACAGCCACTGAGATGCCCTCATCATGTTACCATGCCAGCAATGGACCAATGACAATGGGTTTAAATACACCAGGTGAAAGGGAACCGCCCCCAGGTGCAGGGAATATCATTTCTGAAATTTAGAATGGTTCGGGGCTGTTCGACACGTCTCTGAAGCGAGAACGTGTCGTCTGCCCGCTGTCAGCTGCAGGGTAATCATGCTCTGTATTGTCTTTGTCTCTTCGTCTTCGTCATGCTGTTTTCATTAAACCTTTTCTTAATTCTCAATTGGACCCCCAGTCTCTCTTCCTTCGTCCTCACCAAATCAAAGAACACATCGTTAGTTTTTTCTTACACAGGACATCTCAAGTCAGTGTAACAATTATGTTTTTTTTTTTGTTGCCAAAACAACAAACAAAAACCCTACTACCTAGAAAGAAATAGAAACTGAACTAACCTTACAGACTCAAACAAAAAAAACACAGTACTAACCCGTACCGTGTGTAATGGCGGTGGTGGTGCACCGTCCCCCTTTTTCTATTGCAGATTAGTACAGCCTCAAGCGTGGCGAGCTTGGCTGGTCGTCATCCAAGGACACTGCCGTGACCTAACGACACACACACATAGAACGTCAAAGTTGTGTTGTTTTTGGTTCTCGGCATTTGGCTGTTGCCAGAAGGCAAATTTAGTTTCAGAAGAAGCTGGAGGCAGCAAAAAAAACAACTACTTAAACATGGTGGGTTTGTTCAGGACACCCCTGTCTGTCCAAGGCGGTAAGCCTCTCCTCTCTAAACCTAGCTCCCATGGCGCCATTTTAATTCTACAAAGCCATCACCTGCAGTTAGCATCCCATTGACTGCCATTCATTTTGGCGCCACTTTGACAATGAATAACTTTACATCTGAAGCTTTTAAAGACTCTATTTGCAAAGTTAAATGATATTGTAAAAAACTGCCTTTGATTTTTAATAAGCATTTAATTGTTTTCTCATTTCGTTTGAAGATATGACATCCCAGCATGACGATTAAATATTTTTATTAGTATTTCTGGATGTGTGCCGTGATAATTTGGCTGTGATCGAAATTTCGGTTGATTAACTGCAAGTATTTCTTCTGTTTAATTTTGTCCTCCCTATGTTTTTGGCCCAGGGACACATTCACAGTCTCAGTGGATTGTTCAGTTTGTCACTTTTTGTGGTTTCTAAAAATATAAAAAATAAAATTAAAATAAATTTGTTCACAAAAAAGATTTCCCTCCATCATCGCATTCACCATTCCTTCTCTCTTCCTTCTTCCCTTCCTCCCGACGCCCTCCTCTCTTCTTCCTTCATTTCTCCTCTCTTTCTTCCCTTCAGTATGGAGCTCTCATCTTTACTTCATGACCTTCATCTATCATCCCCAGCGAACCCCCTACCCTCTCTTCCTCCAATCACAGAGCTCCTGTCTCGGCTGCAGGAGAAGCTGATTGGTGCGTCCTCTGACTGTGAAAAAAGCGCTTTGATTGGTCGTGTGGAACGGCTCTTCCAAACCGCAGATCCACATTGGCTTTTCTCAGCAAATCAAGATAACGGGTGGGCAGAACTTCAGGATGCGTACATCTCTCTGGTCAGTGTTCTGATTGGCTGTGCAGCTCTGCCGCTCTGTGAGGGCGACTGTGACTCTCTGCCGGCTGCAGCCTATCAGAGCGTTCCTAGCAGAGCTGTATCGGTATGCTCCGCCCTAACAGCGCTGCTTGGAACTTTGGGAAACAGAGGCCATCAGACTAGTCTGCTGCTTGCTGTAGCTCCAGCTGTGGGCGTGTTCGCTGTCACTCATTTTCAGGTAAAAAAAATCGTAACCAAGTCTTATTGAGACTTTGTTCTTACGTTCTTCCAACAGATACAAAAGGTTGAGAAAAAGAGAGGAATCAAATATTAGCAGATAATCATTAGAGTGATCAATTTATGTGTAGCCTCTTAAAAGTTTTCTTTTAAGTAGATACTTAATTACTTACTTAATTTGATAATGAACCAATCCTCTATTCAGGGGGTTCTTCAGACATGTAAAATAACAGACCATAGTAAAAGTTTCCAATTTTTCAAACTGTTTCTGTATCAGGATCAGGTTTGGACCAGCGGCTCCTCCCGAGTGGCGGCTCAGAGCCTGCAGGAGGCGCTGCTGAGGGCTGGGGGCTGGAGGGACTCCCCCCACCTCTTGATGGGGGACAGGAGTCAGGGGGAGGAAGGAGGGAAGAACAGAGGAATTCTAGGAGGAATCCTGGATGTCCTGCAGCATCAACTGACCAAGTGAGAATCGTTTTTTTTTCATGGTTTAGTTTTGTTTACAGAAAGTTGGAACTAACTGTTTGTGTGTGCGTGCATGCAGGGACTCATGGCAGCGCTGCGAAGCAGTGAAGTTGGTGTTTGCGTGGGCGCTCCTGCAGGTCTGTTTGACCTTTTGACTTTTATTTAGTGATGAGGTCATTACTATGTGTGTTTTTTATGTGTGTGTGACGTCAAAACTGTAAGTGGGAGTGCAACCTGTGTCACTTTCACGGGTTGGAGGTTGTGAAAATACGAGTTACGAGTTGCCTGGAACGCAGCATTAGTGTCATACAGGATGCGTTCAAGTGGGTGACTTCTTAGAGGTTAAAGAACATGCTTTATTATGCCACAATGATATAAAAATAGTTTATGCAATAAAATATGTAACAAAATAGTTCTTTTCCGTTAAATAAAAATTAAATCATGTTCTAAATATGACCTATTCTGTGTCATCTTCAAAATCCAGCTTCAACTAAATATATGTTAAACCTTTTGAATGTAATAAGATAAGGTTTTTTGTTGTCTATGTGAGCTTTTAGATCTCCAGCACCTTTATTAGACACAGAAACATATGTGCTAGTGCTGCATACGGTGCATTTTGGCTTCCACTTGTCCCGACCAAGAAGAGACGTTACGTGTAAAAGAAAATTTGCAGTTCAGCGAAGCTGCACTTACACTTCGGCTCCGCTGTCTGATCTGCTCTCTGTATGTGCTCCCTGTGTGATCTGCTCTCTGTATGTGCTCCCTGTCTGATCTGCTCTCTGTATGTGCTCCCTGTCTGATCTGCTCCCTGTATGTGCTCCCTGTCTGATCTGCTCTCTGTATGTGCTCCCTGTCTGATCTGCTCCCCTGTATCCCAGATCTTATGAAAAAATAGTTAAGAGGAATAATATATGTTAAATTAAACTAAATATTTCACATTTAATCAATTGCAACCTTTACAATTGGCTAATCACCTTCTTTCAAATGGCTATTTTGATTTAAAAATGATTCATTGTTCAACCCTACACTGTAGTTAGTGTAAAATGGAAAGAAACAGACTTGAAGCCTAAATAACCTTTTCAAGCATTGCAGAAGATGACACTGTAACACAGATATTAAGATATTACAATAAATACATATATTAGACATTAAATGTGATGTCTGACAGTAACTAACTAATAATGTTTGTATCATCCAGCATTAAGTGTTCATTTCATCCTTACAGTGACAGTATACTGTGTGTTTGTGTGTGTGTGTGTGTTGCTCCAGCAGTTTCACTTTTCACCGGGCTTCCCTGTGACATCACTGATCAGTGTATTTAAGATGTGTAACCAGAGATGATGTTTACTTACTCTCTAATTATGAGATTTTCTGTCATTTTTCTCAAAACACTCTTTTTATTAACATCTGTGTGTGTGTGTGTGTGTGTGTGTAGGTGACCTGCCCCTCTCTCACCCCTCACCTGTCCCACCTCCTCCCCCCCTCCCTCCTCCTTAACGACCACTACCGGCCGGAGAACTGCATGCTGGGAGTTCGCTGTCTGCACCACATTGTACTCAACACAGTGAGGGCACGCACACACACACACACACACACACACACACACACAAAGTAACATTGTAAAATCAAATGGATTTATCCAGTTTTAAAAACAGGATATAAAGTCAGATCTTTTCATTGTTCCCTCTGAGTTTGAGGAGGTTTACTGCTCACCACTGGTTAGTGGTGAGCAGGGAGCAGCATGAATATACATGTGAAGGGATGTTAAACCCCCCCAAAAGTCCTCCAGCTGCAGACCGGACCAAAACACCTGGCTGTGGGTGTTGCATCTCCATCACACCTGAAACTATTCTCATCTACTCCTAAAGAAATTAGACCCAGTGAATGATTTTAAACATCATTTGTTAAACAGATACAACACGCCAGAGCAATATTTAATTTGACAAAACTCCAAATGTGCATGTTCTTATGATGATGATGATTATGATTATGTGTGTTCAGCCTGCTGCAGATCTGCGTCAGTTCAACAGAGCAGAAGTTATCTACCAGGCGTTATTCAAACACCTGTACACTACAGAGACTGCTGTCATACAGGTAACGCACGTTTGTTCCGATTCTACAACTTACTGTAGACAAAACCATATATTGAAACGTGATGAAACTATGTGTGTCTGTCTATAGTCCGTCCTGTCCTGTCTTTTGGACCTGTTGTTGGTTTTGGAGAAGGCCCCCTCCTCTCTTGCTCCCTGCTCCTACCGCAGGAAGCCTTGTCGGCATGATGACGTCCTGCGTCTGGTCCTGAGACACATGGAGGCGGAGGACAAGGTGGCGCTGCGACGCGTCTACGCCTCCGCTCTGCCTCTGTACATAG
>NC_048411.1:16384008-16447089 GCF_013103735.1 Etheostoma cragini
GTTGCTGCGTAGCCTGTTGAAGTTGCTGGTTGCTGTGTCTTCAGACTGTCAGCTCGGTGACTCAGTGAGACAGAAGCTAATGAATGAAACGTCTGTCTGTCTCAAACTGCTGGACGGCTGCTGTCATGGAGACCTGCAGGTGCGTTAAGCTGCTGACACTCTCACCTGGACGGCTGTCAGTCTGTTGTTCAGATAAACTATCCTCTCTGAAGACACTCACCTGTCTGTCTGTCTCTCTGTCTGTCTCTGTCTGTCGGACTCTCAGCCTCTCCTCCAGCAGGTCGACAGCAGCTGCTGCAGCTCTGAGGTGCTCAGTTGCCTAGCGACAGTTACTGTGACGACAGAGAGGTGATGTAGAACACCTGGA
Organism: Etheostoma cragini; assembly: GCF_013103735.1. Lineage (NCBI taxonomy): Eukaryota > Metazoa > Chordata > Actinopteri > Perciformes > Percidae > Etheostoma > Etheostoma cragini. The sequence continues at coordinate 16,384,376 of NC_048411.1, forward strand.
ACATCTCCCTACTGAAGACGTAAATCTATAAAAAACACAAATATGGACTTTTGATCGGTATGTTTCTCAAACCGCTGGTCACTGTAGTTTTACCAAACTGGAAGTAGTGTAGGGGACTATTTTCAGCGGCAGATAAAGATTTGACACACAACGTGTGGAAAATATAGAACTGCTGCTGCTCTTGTTTCAGGTAACTATTGTATATATGTGTACTGTGTGTAAAAGTAACATTTCTTAATGTTGTTACCATGACAGTTGCATGTTTTCTTTGTGAAAATCAAAATAAAACTGTGTGTCAGCCTTATCCATTTTATCACCTGTATTATTATGTACTTTCTCTCACTCTGCTTGGATTACTGGTATAATTATGATTTGTGCAGTTCAACATGTAAGAACGTGAAACTCCTTATGTGTGATACAGTAAACCATTTCTGTAAGAGTTAAATGTTCAGTTAAGGTATCTTTGATGGATGAATCTGACGTTGGTGTGAAGACGTGGCTCCTCCAGTGACGTCAACAGGAAGCTCCTTTCCTTCGCCCTTTCAGTGTTGCAGTAGTGGTCTTGATACAGTTGAGAACTGAGGGGTCCAGTATTCATCTATTCAGTTCTAGTTCTTCTGAAGAAAAACACCGAAATCTGTGACAAGGTCAGTAGCTTTGATTATTCACTGATCGTTTGGTTTATGTTCTGCAGCCTGGTGCTCCGTTCTATTTCCTAACAAGTAAAGTAAAGGGGAGCCACTACAGGTAAATAAAGTAAGAATCTTAACTAATTATCACCATGAATCTTCCCCAGGTGACAACTAACAAGTTTTCTGAAATGTTATGTTACATAAATATAAGCTAAACTTTAAACTTTTTTAACTTTCAAATATTCTTGTTTTATCTTGGTTGACTTCTAATTTCACATGATGCAATTTGATAGCATAGTTCAGCTCCTTCTCTACTTCATCCTGGAGGATCATTTCAAACATGGTCATCTCAATAAAGGGCCTCTCCAGAGATGTGGTATTTCTCACCCATAAAGTTGAAGTACTCACAAGAGACAGATTTGGTGGTAAAAACTGCTGACCTGATTTTTAGCTCTAATTAATCAAGCTCAAAGTCACATCATTACGCCAGATTGTCTATACCTCGGTTGTCTTCTCCTTTGAATACAAAAAAAAGAATTGTAAAATAAATGTTTATAGATATTAATTTCAACCCCTTAAAGCTTGTCAGCTTTGTGTCTTGCCTGTTCTGGTGAGAATTTCACGTCCTGTCATTGAACACACGCTGATTGAGTCCCATAATCTACAGAAAGTTTTTTCACAGTGACTTTGTGAGACTTTGAGACAATGCTCCAGGCTGATTAGTGTATTACGGTAAACTTGTTATTAATCTTGACAAAAATAATATTGTTGGCCTATCTCTTCTGATAAACATTCAGTAAGTTTATAACTTGCCGCTATGACACAATAAGAACCTAAATAGTTTGAACAATACACTGCCAACATCTTGAACAATTGAACATTGCGTTATATAATAAAGTTTCTTTAAAAAAAAAAAATGCTTTAATTCTGCAGTGTTTGTGACTGTCAAGATGCGACTCCAAGGGGAGATTTCTAGCTCACGCGGTAAGAGTGTGTGCTTTTGTAGGTTGAGTTCTTTGCAGAGGCCCGGGACTGAATCCTAGCTGTGGCCTTTTGCTGCGTGTCATCCTCTCGCTTTCTCTCACCCTTTCTTGTCTACAAAATGTCACTATTGAATAAAGACAAAACCCACCAAAAAGATGCCGATCCAAGAAAATGGAAATACTCATGCAAATCTAGTGACTTTATTTTGTAATACAATGACTACCTGCTGCCTTGTGCATATATTTATAATATTTGTTTTGGCAAAAACAATAACTCATTTAAGCAAAACATCAGATATTTAAGATAAAATAGTTACATAGATGCATATTTTTTTTTTCAACATGACAACACAACAAAAAAATAAGATCGTATTTAAAAGAATGTGCGAAAGCCTAATTTAGCCCTGCCCTCCACTTAAACGGAGAGTCAGAAAGATGAGGCTTCCCGCTCTGACGTTGTAGTCGGACAGTCGACTATCGATGCTCATCTCTTTGTTTTTGTGGATGAGCCGCTGCTGACTCTCGGCGACGCCTTCTCGGCCCTGGACTTTTCTCTTGAAGTCTCTCACGGTCTCGTCGGGGTGGACGTCGTAGGGTTTCGTGACCCCGTCAACGTTTTTGAGCAACACTTGGATGCGAACCACCGGCGGGACCTCCGGCTCGGTCACCAGTAGGGACACCTGGGAGCCGGACTGTAAGCCGTAGAAGTCGAGAGGCTTTGAGTCGTCGCTGAGAAGTGTCTTCTGCTTGTTGACAAAGATGAGCTTCTGCTGCTGAGATGGAACGCCTAGTTTCTCCTGGATGAGTTTTTTCAAAGAGCCCACTGAGAGCTGTGGGTTCACCTTCTGTGTGTGGGGCGTCCCATCCATTAAAGTGATGATTATATTCATGGCTGGCCTGAAACATATTGCATTTAAAAGTAAGAACAATGAACGATTACAGTTTGTTTCGTGACAGCGTTGATCAGAGAACTTTCCTACGTTGTGAGACAAACCGAAGACTTGAGGTGTTGAGCCGGCGGCAGGAAACAGGTGATGCTAAGATGTGTTGTGTCACAGTTTATATACAGGCTGCCTCGGCTGCTCAACACGTCACCTTCACCCAACATTCGTTTTCCTTACCTGCCTCAATAACGCTTAGTTTCTATTCTTCCACTGTAGGTCACTGTTAATTATCCTGCTAATTTTACTTTCAGTTTCTAACTCCACTAGGACGCCTATGTTACTTTACCCCCCCTCATCTCAAGCGGTCTGAACGAAAATGGGTTCCATGGGTACCAAGGCGTTTTCCATGATGCCCGTATTATTTAACGAAGAGATGAAAGATTCATTTCTGTCATTATCAGGTGGAAAGATATATTTTGTGACATCTGCTAATTTACAAACTTCATGAAAGTTTAAAATATGTATGACATTTAAAAACACAAATTTAATTTGTTTTTTTGATGTAAAGTCACATTGTCATAGCTTTTATTTAAGTAAAAATACAAAAGTATCAGCATCTAAATAGCCTTAAAGTACCCAAAGATTTATGCAGAAAAATATTTATTCGATTGGATTATAATTATTGATGCGTTAATGTGTTCATCACTTTGATGTTGCAGCTGGTAAATATGGAGCTACTTTGATTACTTTATATACTGCTGGGTAGTTTATAATAATACATCATTATTTATTAGCTGATTATATTCAGTTGAATAATCTAAATCTGTTAAGTAACTAAAGTTATCAGATACATGTAAGGGGAGTAAAAAGTAGTCTATGTAGCAATGTAGTGGAGTAGAAGTATAAAGTTGCAGAAACTAGAAAGTATGATTTTGAGGTACATGTACAGTACTTGAGTAAATGTACTTCCGGTAGTTAATTTCGACACAAACTTTGAATTAAACTGATTTTCAGTTGGTACTGCATAATTCTTTAAACGTCTGTCCATGTTGTTCAGGTGAACTGTCCTCTCTGAAGATACTGTCTGTCTGTCTGTCTGTCTGCAGCTTTGAGGGGCTCCGTTTCCAACAGAGAGGTGATGCTGCACACCTGGAACACCTGGAAGTTGGACTGTGACTGTCACACTGAGAGCAGAGCTGCTGCCTCCTCACAGGCCCAGCTGGTGTGTTTGTATGATTTGATGTGGAAACATGCTTTAACACAAAAGAGTTTATTCCAAAGATAAATACCATCTTTATTTACACGGCAAATGTCAAATATAACAAAATCTTTTCTACGTGTTTTCATGAAGGCACGTTTTTCAGCTCAGGGTTGCTTTCTCACAAACAACAAAGTGTTGCTTTGACAGGAACAGAAATATCAAGTTGTGTTTTTTGTCCCATGCTCACAGTAAAGTCAATGCTGCATTAATGTCATTCAGGAGTTATTTTAATTACCAGTTTCTGATTTATAATATATTGATAAAAGACATCAACTCTGCATTTGTCATCATCTTTCTCAATATTCACCATTTGCCCTATTTGCTTTGAATGCAGTAATAGCCTTGTACATGTCAACAAAACCAGCTAAACAAACAGCTGCTCCTTAAAGTTGTTTTTGTTTTCACTTAAGGAGCATAAAATCCTCCAGCTTGGAACTTGACCCAACCCAAGTACTCTGCAAGTTGTGGTGGAAAGAAACCGAACCAAAGGAAAAACACTTAGATTTTGGTAAATTGCTTTGTTTTCTGTCCCTCCTCTGTTTTTTTTGTTCTTTCTTGTCTCATCGTGTTTGTGTCATAGTTTCCTCCCCGGTTGTGTGAATGTCTGTATGTTCTGTTTCCTCGTTTTTTTTTTATAGGCTGGTTTTCTGTGCTGTCTTGTCTCCAGTTGTACTACCGGTCTTGTGTGTTCCAACTTTGTGATTGTCCTCCCCGCCCTGATGTGATTCACCTGGTGTGTCATCTGTTGCTCGTTACCTCCTGTATTTAACCTCTGTGTTTCCTTTGTCTCTTGTCAGGTTGTTTTGTTTGTTCCAGTTTGAGTGTTTGTTCCTGTCGGCTTGTCAGCTTTGGACTCTTCCCTGCTATCGTTATTTATTTCCCCATAAGTAATTCCCTTTCTCTGTACTCCCGGTTTTTCTCTGAGTTTTTGTCCTCAATTCCCTACACCGGCACAACACTCCAAGTTAACAAACTCACCAACTGATTTGGACCAATAATAAAAAACTGGAGTCCTTTCCATAATGTAATAAAAACAATTTGAGTAGTCAGTGGCAAAAACACAGAGAACAGAGAACAACGTGTTGGGCAGAGTGAAAGTGACTTGAGAGTGATTCAGACTGTTATTAAATAAAAACTGGTCTCCATAATTTGCATTTTGTTTGTAAAATTTAGTAAAATTTTAATTATATGACTATTCTACATAAATTATAAAAAACTATTAAAAATTATGTTATTACTGCCATGTTTCCATCATGATGAAACAAACCTTAATGTTTGGTGTGTGCGTGTGTGTGTTATGGAGTGTGTGTTAGCAGTGAGTCCAGCTGGTCCAGTCGCTGTTTCAGTCCCAGTAAACTCTCCTCAGCCTCCAGTCGTCTCACGTTCATATTCTCCTGCTGGTTCCACAAGCTGCAGTGCAGACGAGCCTCAACCGCAAAACAACAAACACTCATTCAGGTTTGGCCCCTTCTCACTGGACTGATTACTACACTTCAAACATGTATTTTATTCTGTCTTTCCCCAGTCACATGATGTGTTTAGCCAAGCTTAGCACTAAGACTAGAGGCAAAGGAAAACAAGCTCCATTATAAGAGGCTAAATCCACCTTGAAACAGCTGTGAGTCTGATTCACATGTTTATGTTGTTCATGAACTGTGTAGAAGCGGAAATGTCAAAAGGAGTTGTTAGTTTTTATCTCTGTCAGCTAAACTAGCTGGCTACTGGATAAACTGGTGACTAGCTTGTTTGCTAACAAGAAACATGTTGGTAAACAATTAGCTACAATGCTAACTGGTGCTAAAATCACAATGTCTTCTTTTTATATCTATGTTACTACACCAGATCAATTAACAACACACATCATGTGAAGGCTAAACACATGATCTCTCTCTCTACACTAGACACAGAGAAGACAGAGCAAGATGTTTTAAATATTTGAATCTCACACTGAATTATCAAGATTAAAATCTTACAACTTAACCAACCACAAACCAACTGGTAATAAAAAGTCAGACTGGATCATCTTGATTTCATCTTGTCAAAAGTTTGGATATTTTAATGTAAACTCCAACAATTTAACAATCTGTGTTTATTTCTTATGTAAGTTAAGAATAAAATAAAAATGTACCTTTAGTTGGTCTTCTTGTTGTTTCAGTTTTTCTCTCTGCAGTTCAACCTTCCACCTCTCCTCCTGAAAACAAACATAATCTGCAACGTGACTAACTGTGTACCTGAAAATCTTTAAACTGTTGACACAAAGTTGGAGGTGCCACCCCAGGACTTGTGCAATACCATGAAACCTTGATATTTTCTGAGACAGTTATCGTACCATTAAAAACTTCATACCATTATACAATTGCAACCCTAAAGCAGTGAACAGTTTAAAGTGTTAACATGTCTCCAGTCACCTGAGTTCAGGTGTGTTTCTGTCAGGACTCACCTCAGAACTGAAGGCTGATCTCAGACCAGCTGTAGACAGGTAGAAAGACTTGTCCTCCTCCGATACCTCCCTGCTGTCCTACACACACACACACACACACACACAGGTGTATATGGTTTACGTAGCAAGCAGTCCTCTCAGTAGTGTAGTCTTACTATTAAATAAAGATAGAGCACTAACTACCTAACCTACTACCTTTACCTCAACTCTAGCACTGCCTTAACATACACTCAGTGTTTTGTTTATACATATAGTATATCTGCTACTTTTGTATTATGCTAATGTATTTATATAAAGGATAATGCAGAACTTTGTGTTGGGGTCCTGCATCTTGCTAATTGTTTTGCAGGTGCAGAGAGAGAGAAGTCTATTACGGTCTTTATATTAAATATCACGGTGTAGGATATTAGTATATTAACATTTGTTTATTTAGGTATATAGAGATCTTTTAAAAGACATGTAATTGTTGGAATAAATCTGCCTACGCAAGTAGTTATGTATATTTCGTTCTACGTTTGCCTTCTTGTGGACATAATGTACAAAAATAGATAGTCAAATAGATATTCAGGAATATTCAAATTCAGTTTTGACAGCTCAGATGTGTATTGGATTGATGAGATGAAAAATGAAAGAACCTTTGTGTCTACCTGTCACAGTCTCTTGTTTGTTTTCCTCACTTAAAAAAAAGGCGGATGCTTGGTGACTGTGCGGGACATACCGAACAATCTAGGCTGACAATGGCCAACGGTCGACTTGGTGTGTACACTCTACATTAAAGCGCCCATGTCATGCTTATTTTCAGGTTCATAATTGTATTTTGAGGTTGTGCCAGTAAAGGTTTACATGTTTTAATTTTCGAAAAACACCATATTTTTGTTGTATTGCACATTGCTGCAGATCCAGTTTTCACCCTGTGTGTTTGGGTCTCTGTTTTCGCTACATAGTAAGACATCACACTTCTTTACTATCTTTGTTGGGAGTTACACATGCACAGTAGCTAGGTAATAATAAAATCAGCTAGATAACTCTTTCTCCAACTTTGGTCAGTACAAGGCAGGATTAGCTGGGGGACTTCTTCTAAACGAGGATGCACGTGTGGAATACCTGCAGAACAGGGACATGTAAGTAGTTCTTTGGTAGATCATGATGAGTTAGTGTGTGTTGTAGCAGTGTTTTGCCTTTGAGAAAAAGCTAGCATGCTACCAACTTGTCGCGGGTAGTTAGGTAGAAAGCAATGGAGATTTTGAACAGCTCACCTGGAGACCGAAGGCAGAGGACATTCAAAAACCTGTATCTCACTCAAAACAGCATGGATGAGTTTTTTCTAAGTGTGTATAAATGTGAAAGCATCACAGACACAAAATAACACCACAAATCCAAGAAAAAGTTATTTTTCCATAATATGGGCACTTTAAGGTGGAAACTAAAGTGTTGATTAATGTGCAGTGTCCTTGGTAAGTAATTAAATAAATAAATAAATAAATAAATGGTAAACATACAGACTAGTATCCTGGGATAACCTTAAAAACCTGTATTTATGATTAATATATTAATCATTGTATGGGACATTTTACCTCCACTTCTGTCTTGTGTTGTTCGTCCTCTTTCTCTCGAAGCTCTTCACGTTTCTTTTGTAGTCCCTCCTCTTTCAGCTGTAGCCCCTCCTCCTTATGGATCAGCTGTTTCTCTCTCTGCCACAGCTCCTCCTCTGATCAATCACAACCAATTAAACACAAGTTACTTTTTTTTACACATATACATTTGAAAAATATCTCAGATATAAATCTCCTGTAGGATGGAAAGTATGTAAAACAGAATAAATGAGTGACACTGTGTTGACTGACTGATCTGGTTGAGCTGCAGCTGCTGTTGGATCAGACGGCGCCCCCTGTCCTCCAACTGTGACACTGCAGCTTTAAAGTCCTCCAGTCCAACACATACTGCCTGAAGGAGAGAGAGATCACTAAAAAGATGTATCAGTTGATCAGCAGATCAACTATATATTTCTTTGGAATTTGATTTGGATAGAGGGCTTTCACCAATGTGACGTTCTGGACAGTAACCCGGATGCGCGGTCATATTGGAGGCACTTGATGTAAACAACTGAACAGCGTACAGAGGAGTATTGTGCACTTTGGATACTTTAAGTGAATGTAGCCATGTCTAAACAACAGAAAAGTGTCCAAGATGCAAAGGCATATACAGTGCCTTGCAAAAGTATTCGGCCCCCTTGAATTTTTCAACCTTTTGACACATTTCAGGCTTCAAACATAAAGATTTAACATTTTTATTTGTTGTGAAGAATCACCAACAACTGGGACACAATTGTGAAGTGGAACGAAATCTATTGGATATTTTAAACTTTTTTAACAAATACAAAACTGAAAAGTGGTGCGTGCAAAATTATTTGGCCCCTTTACTTTCAGTGCAGCAAACTCACTCCAGAAGTTCAGCGAGGATCTCTGAATGATCCAATGTTGTCCTAAATGACTGATGGGGATAAATAGAATCCACAAGGAAAGGTGCGATATTTCCAGAAATTACAGTGTTATTGGCGGTGCATATTCCTACGAGCTGGCTCAGTCTTCTTGGATCCATGACGACCCGGTGATTCTTCCTCCAGTTGCACATCCCGATATAGCTAGTCAACTACCTGCTTTTCTTGCCGAGCCCCTACACAGATGCAGACCTGAAATCCTACAAAGGTTTGGAGGCCTATGACCAGATGGTGTGTGGATGGGTGAGGGAGACACAGTACCAAGTCATTAACAACCGTTGTGTTGTGAAAGCCAAAGTAAGTAATGCAATAATGTCTTTAAATCAACTTAACCTTAACTGTATGATATCATTGCGATACGGAAGGTGTATCCTAGGGACTCTCAATCAAGGTTTTTTTCATCTCAAAGAGCCCCAGTTTGCTAGCAACACTGTACAATATCTGAGTGAGTTTTAGCTTTGCCAACAACAAGTGCCTCCTTTCCTCTGATAACTTCTGGCATTCCTCTCTCTGGTTTTTAATAACTTTTGGAAGTCGATAATATTCAAAATATTGTCTCGGTCTGGCCTATTGGTACAACCTAAAACACGGCAATAATTAACATTTCCTTAATGAGGTGTGGGATCTACTTCATTGCCTTTGCGTTGTTGTGATGCAGAGTACCAGAATGACGCGTCGTAAAAACCCTCTATTGTATTTGTGTTGTTGTTGAAGATGTCACATTTAAACTATTGACTCCAAATGGTAAGAAGGTATTGTTTAAACCAGAATACTTCTACGATTGCTGATATTATTGACATACTTTTACTAAGGTAATATTTTGAATGCGGATGAGGACTTTTACTTGTAGTAGTAGATGAGTATTTTAACAGTGTGGTATAGGTAATTTTACTGCAGAAAAGGATCTGAATGTGCCTTCAACTACTGACTGTGTTATAAATGTGCAAGGTAGTAGGCGGGTTAGAAGTATGTATAAATTTATGTGCTCAATATTGTATGTGAATATTGTTTGCCCGTCATGTTTTCATTAGATCACGTATGTATTGTTATGTTCAAGTAAATAAACTAACTCACTAGTATCCAAGAACAGTGTCTTGTTGGTTTCTATTTTGACCCCTACATGTTTCTGTGTAACTGTTGTTACTGTTGTGTTTTATGATGTATTAGTGTATCTAGAAATTTAGCTATATGTCATTTTTAATTTTGTGTGTTCTACCTGTTTATCTTCTATCTGCCTGTCCAGCTCTTTCATGTGTTCTGCTCTTTGCTGCTGATGCTGACTGCACACATGGATTTCCTACAAGACAGAAACACACTAATCAGAAATGTCACTTGTCACATGTGTGTGTGAGTGTGCCCGTCTTTACCTGTTCCAGAGCCTGCAGGTGCTTCTTCCTCTCCTCCACCTGTTCACTCAGCAGAGACAACAGTTCTGAGTTTTCTGAAACACAAACATGAGACAATATTGTTGCATCCTTTAACTCTTTCAGTCTCCAGTTGTCTTTTTTTACATTTAAAATCTATTGAGTATTATCTAATGATAAAATATAGTAATATATATATATGTGTGTGTATGTATATATATATATATATATATATATATATATATATATATATATAAAAGGTCATAGTATAGTCATAAATAATTTACTGTAGTAGAAAGAAGTAATTGTGGTATGTTGATGAAAGTTATATCATTATATGCTTCAAAATGTCATAGTATATTATGTGTCACAGTATAAAGTCGTATTGAATGTCAAAAAAAGTCATAGTATGTAGAAAATAAGTTACAGTATAGAATGTCGAAAGTCAGAATAGTATGTCAGAAAAAGTCATAGTTTAGTACGTCAAAAAAAAGCCATGGTATGACATGTAAAAAATTCACAAGTCAGTACGTTAAAAGTCGTATGTCAAAAACAAGTCATAAATATGTAAAAAAATCCATATCCATAAGTAACAGTATAGAATGTCAAAGGTCATACTAGAGCATGTTGGAAAAAAGCATAGTATAGTATGTAGAAGAAGAAAAAAAAAATCACACTATGTAGAAAATAAGTGAGTATAGAATGTTTTTGTCAAAAAATATTGAACCCCATCCACATCGTACCAGAATATCTTTAGTGTTTGAAAAAAGACATAGTTTAGTATGTTGGAAAAAAAGTCATAGTAGTCCTATAGTATGTAGAAAAAAGAAAGTCTAATTCATAATAAGTTACAATATAGAATGTCGAAAGTCATAGTATACAGTGGTGTGAAAAAGTGTTTGCCCCCTTCCTCATTTCCTGTTCCTTTGCATGTTTGTCACACTTAAGTGTTTCGGAACATCAAACCAATTGAAACAATAGTCAAGGACAACACAAGTAAACACAAAATGCAATTTGTAAATGAAGGTGTTTATTATTAAAAGGTGAAAAAAAATCCAAACCATCATGGCCCTGTGTGAAAAAGTGATTGAAAAAAGTAAAATTGAAAAACTATGTTTAAAAAAGTCAGTTTAGTTTTTCGAAAAAAAGTCATAGTGTTGTATTGCAAAAGAAGTCATAGTATAGTTTGTCAAAAGAAGTCATAGTATAGTTTGTCAAAAGAAGTAATAGTATAGTGTGTCAAAAAAATCATAGTATAGTGTGTTGAAAAAAGTTATAGTAAATTGTGTCAAAAAAGTCATAGTATGTAGAAAATAAGTTACTAAATTAAATGTCATAAGTCATATCATAGTACGTCAAAAAATAGTCATTGTATAGTATGTCAAAAGTCATAGTATAGTACATCAAAAAAGAAGTCATGGTATAGTATGTCAAAAGTCATAGTATAGTAAGTCAAAAGAAGTCGTATTATAGTATGTGTCAATAAAAGTCATAATATATTTTAAAAAAGTCATAGTTTAGTATGTCAAAAAATAAGACACGGTATAGTATGTTGAAAGTCATAGTTTAGTACGTTAAAAAAAAAATCATAGTATAGTATGAAAGTAAGTCTAATTCATAATAAGTTACAGTATAGAATGTCGAAAGTCATAGTATAGTATGTCCAAAAAAGTCAGTTTAGTTTGTCGAAAAAAAAGTCATAGTATTGTATGTCAAAAGACGTCATAGTATAGTTTGTCGAAAGAAGTCATAGTCTAGCATGTCCAAAAAAGTCATAGTTTAGTATGTCGAAAAAAAGTCATAGTATAGAACGTCAAAGACATTCATAGTATAGCGTGTAAAAAAAGTCATAGTATAATAGTATGTCAAAAAAGTCAAAGTTTAGTATGTCGAAAACAAGTCATATATATGTAAAAAATCCATATACATAAGTTACAGTATAACATGTTGAAAGTCATAGTATAGTGTGTCAAAAAATTCATAGTATAGTATGTTGGAAAAAAGTCATAGTAGGCCTATAGTATGTCCAAAAAAGTCATAGTATAGTGTGTTGAAAAAAAGTCACAGTATAGTGTGTCGAATAAAAGTCACAGTATAGTACAGTTTGTCGGAAAAAAAGCATAGTATTGTATGTTGAAAGAAGTCGTAGTATAATATGTCTTGGCTGTGCATGTGTGGGTTTGAACCACATCCTCATCGTACCAGAGTATCTTTAGTGTTTGAAAAAAGACATAGTATGACAAAAAAGTCATGGTATAGTGTGTCAAAAAATAGTCATAGTATAGTATGTTGAAAGTCATAGTATAATATATCAGAAAACGTTATAGTTTAGTATGTTGAAAAAAAAGTCGACTATGAACTCAACTGACAGCGGGCGAGGTGGCCGAGTGGTTAGACGACGGGCTGCTAATCCATTGTGCTCTGCACATGTGGGTTTGAAGCCCATCCTCGTCGGACCAAATTAGTCTTTGAAAAAAGTCATATCATGAAAAGTCACAGGTTAGTTTGTTGGAAAAAAGTCATAGTATAGCACGTCAAAAAAATAAGTCGTGGTATAGTATCTCAAAAGTCATGGTATAGCATGTCGAAAGAAGTTGTAGTATAGTATGTGTCAAAAAAAGGCTTAATATGTCAAAAAAGTCATAGTTTAGTATGTCAAAAAAATAAGCCACGGTATAGTATGTTGAAAGTAATCGTATAGTAAGTTGGAAAAAAGTCATAGTATAGTATGTTGGAAAAAAGTCATAGTAGGCCTATAGTATGTAGAAAAAAGAAAGTCTAATTCATAATAAGTTACAGTATAGAATGTCGAAAGTATGTTGAAAAAAGTCAGTTTAGTTTGTCGAAAAAAAAGTCATAGTATCGTATGTCGAAAGAAGTCATAGTTTAGTTTGTCACACTGTGGCCGGGGCTGCTGTACAAGGTGCCACCTGCTCATCAGATATACACTCACACACATTCACACTCCGATGCGCAGCACCGGGGGCAACTCGGGGTTCAGCGTCCTGCCCAAGGACACTTCGATAATGACTGCAGGGGCGGGGATCGAACCACTAACCATCCGATTGGCAGGCAACCACTCTACCACTGAGCCACAGCCGCCCCTTACTTGACTTACTATAGTATAGTAAGTCAAAAAAAGTCATAGTATAGTACATCAAAAAAGAAGTCATGGTATACTATGTCAAAAGTCATAGTATAGTAAGTCAAAAGAAGTCGTATTATAGTGTGTGTCAAAAAAAGTCATAATATATTTTAAAAAAGTCATAGTTTAGTATGTCAAAAAATAAGCCACGGTTTAGTATGTTGAAAGTCATAGTATAGTATGTTGGAAAAAAAATCATAGTATAGTATGAAAGTAAGTCTAATTCATAATAAGTTACAGTATAGAATGTCAAAAGCCATAGTATAGTATGTCGAAAAAAGTCAGTTTAGTTTGTCGAAAAAAAAGTCATAGTATAGTATCTCAAAAGTCATAGTATAGCATGTCGAAAGAAGTTGTAGTATAGTATGTGTCAAAAAATGGCATAATATGTTAAAAAAGTCATAGTTTAGTATGTCAAAAAAATAAGCCACGGTATAGTATGTTGAAAGTAATCGTATAGTAAGTTGGAAAAAAGTCATAGTATAGTATGTTGGAAAAAAGTCTTAGTAGGCCTAAAGTATGTAGAAAAAAGAAATCTAATTCATAATAAGTCACAGTATAGAATGTCGAAAGTCATAGTATAGTATGTCGGAAAAAGTCAGTTTAGTTTGTCGAAAAAAAAGTCCTAGTATTGTATGTCAAAAGACGTCATAGTATAGTTTGTCGAAAGAAGTCATAGTCTAGCATTTCCAAAAAGTCATAGTTTAGCATGTCAAAAAAGTATAACGTGTAAAAAAAAGTCATAGTATAATAGTATGTCAAAAAAGTCAAAGTTTTGTATGTCGAAAACAAGTCATATATATGTAAAAAATCCATATACATAAGTTACAGTATAAAATGTTGAAAGTCACAGTATAGTGTGTTGAAAAAAAAATCATAGTGTAGTGTGTCAAAAAATTCATAGTATAGTATGTTGGTAAAAAGTCATAGTAGGCCTATAGTATGTCAAAAAGAGTCATAGTATAGAATGTCAAAAAAAGTCATAGTATAGTGTGTCGAAAAAAAGTCACAGTATAGTACAGTTAGTCGGAAAAAAAAGCATAGTATTGTATGTTGAAAGAAGTCGTAGTATAATATGTCTTGGCTGTGCATGTGTGGGTTTGAACCACATCCTCATCGTACCAGAGTATCTTTAGTGTTTGAAAAAAGACATAGTATGAAAAAAAAGTCATGGTATAGTGTGTCAAAAAATAGTCATAGTATAATATGTTGAAAGTCATAGTATAATATGTCAGAAAACTTTATAGTTTAGTATGTTGAAAAAAAAGTCGACTATGAACTCAACTGACAGCGGGCGAGGTGGCCGAGTGGTTAGACGACGGGCTGCTAATCCATTGTGCTCTGCACATGTGGGTTTGAAGCCAAACCTTGTCGGACCAAATTAGTGTGTGAAAAAAGTCATAGTTTAGTATGTCATGAAAAGTCACAGGTTACTTTGTTGGAAAAAAAGTCATAGTAATGTATGTCGAAAGAAGTCACAGTATAGTATGTAGAAAAAAAAAAGTCACACTATGTAGAAATTAAGTTACAGTATAGAATGTTGTAGTCAAAAAATAGTCATGGTAAGTCAAAGTATAGTGTGTTGAAAAGTCATAATATAAAAAAAAAGTAATAGGTTAGTATGTCAAAGTATGTCAAAAGTCATAGTATAATAGGTCGAAAAAAGTCACAGTCTAGTACGTCAAAAAATAAGCCATGGTATAGTATGTTGAAAGAAGTCGTGTCAAAAAAAGTCATAATATGTAAAAAAAAAAAAAAGTAATAGTTCAGTATGTCAAAAAATAAGCCACGGTATAATATGTAGAAAGAAAATCATAGTATATTATGCCGGAAAAAAGTGATAGTAGGCCTATAGTATGTAGAAAAAAGTAAGTCTAATTCATTCTATAAATCAATTCTATACATAAGTTACAGTATAGAATGTTGAAAGTCATAGTATAGTATGTTGAAAAAAGTCAGTTTAGTTTGTCGAAAAAAAGTAATAGTATTGCATGTCACAAGAAGTCATAGTATAGTTAGTCGAAAATAAGTCATAGTATAGTGTGTCAAAAAAAAGTCATAGTAAATTGTGTCAAAAAGTCATAGTATGTAGAAAATAAGTTAGAGTATTAAATGTCAAAAGTCATAGTACAGTACGTGTCAAAAACTAGTCATAGTATAGTATGTCAAAAGTCATAGTATAGTAAGTCGAAAAAAGTCAAAGTACAGTATGTGTCAAAAAAAGTTATCGTATAAATATGTCAAAACAGTCATGGTTTAGTTTGTTGAAAAAAAGTTATAGTATAGAATTTTGAAAGAAGTTGTAGTATAGTATGTGTTGGCTCTGCACGCATGTTTTTGAGTCCCATCCTCATCGTACCAGAGTATCTTTAGTGTTTGAAAAAAGTCATAGTATTTCGGAAAAAGACATAGAAAATAGTATGTAAAAAAAGTCACAGTCTATTATGTCATTAAAAGCAAAAGCATTGTCTGTATGTTATACCTTGCATATTTTTGTCTGTGCATCATTATTTGTATGTCATAATTGGAATTGGAAATGATGATATACTTTTAAACTCTTCCTGATTGGCTGCTCTAGCTCTGGCCACTTCCTGTTTGAGAAGCTGGGCGTGGCTGTGTTCCTCCCTCTGTTTGGTAAGCTCCACCTCCACTGCTGACAGACTCCTGACACACACACATACACACAAAAACTTTTTATCTTAACATATCTGTATGAATAGATAGTTATGTATTTCTACAGACAGTTAGTATGTTGATATATGCACCTGTCAGCGTGCCTCCGTCGGGCCTCCAGATGTTCACACTGCTCCTGCAGACTGCGCCTCTCCTCCCTCCTCCTGCTCAGCTCCTCTTGCAGCTCCTGTACACAAAACATAACATAACACAACCTCATATTGAGTCATTGAAAAATAGTCACTGATCTTCATTTACTTGTGAGCGCCTTCTTTGATTTACTTATTCACTTGATATATATTGATTTATGTTAGAAAGCACTTATGGGAAACTACGAGATGCTTAAAACAATATTTTTCCTCAAATTTACCATTCAGTGAAAATAATCAGAAGTTTAACAAGACGTTTTTGCATGAATTCTCTAGACTGTAATTTAAATATTTTCCACCAACCTGCAGTTCTGTTTGCTGTTGTTTTGTCTCTTTCAGACAGATCTCTGTCTCCTTTTTGTGGGACTCAACTTTCTGTTGCAGCTCAGCCATCTCTTCCCTTTTCCTGTCAAATTCCTCGATCTTCCTGTTCACCTCTTCCTTCTTGTTTTCCAGCTCGTTCTTACTCTTGTCAATTTCTTGCAGTGTCCCATCTAACTCATCCCTTTTCTTGTCTGCCTCGACCTGTATTCTTTCCAGTTCATCCTTCGTCCTGTCCACCTCGACCTGTATTCTCTTCAGCTGGCCCTGCTTTTTGTGGAGCCGCTGGAGACTCTGAGTGTGTTTGGTTTTTAATTCCTCCAGCGCCTGCTGCTCTACAAGTAACTGCTGAAGAACCTGTTTTAACTCTGGACACACACACACACACACACACACACACACACACACACACACACACACACACACACACACACACACAGTTATAATCTATGACAAGAGGTTGAAAATTAGCTGATTGGTTAACACTGGAACAGAACAAAACATTTACAGAAATGCTGATTAATGTGCATTGTCCTAATCAAATAAATACGTCTCCATCCACATCCACAACCACACACACACACAGTTATAATCTATGACAAGAGGCTGAAGACTCTTCTTCCCGATCTACATCAATAGCCTGTTAGCTTTTGTAAATAAGGCAAAGATAATGAAACATGGTTTAGGTTTTTTGAACAGAAGTTTTGTTTCCTTGAGTTTGGATTGATCTCTTGCTGCCATCTGTGGACGTTGCTGCATCCAGAAAGCGTGCTGGAGTACTCAAGTCCAACTTGAGTCACTATTCTCTGGACTTGGACTCGGGCATTGATGACTTGGATTTCAGGATTATGAAATCAGACTTGAGCATTTATGAAATAGGACTTGGAAATTGGATGAAGTTTCTGACTACTTTTATGTGTAATAGGCAGCAATAGACGCTCTAGACTTGTGACAACTATATGCTGCTCCTAAAGACAACTGAGAAAGACTGAACACAAACAGAATTCCCCAAAAAGAAAATCCTATTCTGCAGATTACAAACTGCAGGTGGTAAAATATGTTGCCTAAAACGGTAATAGAGCAGTGGAAAGAAAGTTTGGAGTGAGTGAGAAACTGAGGGACTGGCAAAAAGGTTACTCTTACTGCAAAGAAAAAAACAAAAGCTAATTGCTAGTTAAAGGCAAGCTGGTTGGAGCTGGAGGAACGGGTCCCCAGATGGGTGCTTGAACAACGTGCTGCCGGGACTGAGAGGCTTGTCAACGGTGCAGTTACGTCGATATACCCTGGTAGTTGTTCTGTGTGCTGTTGTATAGTTAAATAACTGTTAATGGCTTACGTTAACATAACGGACACCAACCGTATTCAGCCTGTTATTCTGTGTACTATTGTATAGTTGATTAACTTGCTTGTCCAGATTAAATGCCTGTTCTTGGTCTTGTATTTTGTGAAATAAATTTCTAAATAAATTACTTATAACTTTTTACTATAATTTACCTAAACTTACAGTCCAGTGCGATTTTTGTTTTTTTCCTTGTTCATGACACATTTTTTGACTGATGATCCAAGGGGAAATTAGATTTTACACTCTGTTGTTACATTACATGCACAAAGTAGACTTAAACACGCACTAAATAGAGAGATGTCGGAGTGGGGGGGTGGCTCCCCATTAAAGGTGTCCCGAGCAGTTGGCTATTTGCATATATCCAACTGCTATGGGGTGGGCACTGCTAGTCTGCCACTGCCAGTCCACACCGTACGTGGTCCGTACTTGAACCAGAGAACCTCCAGTAAGTTATTGCTGCTGACTGGATAACAATCAATCAAACAATAATTCCATAATTTACAGATCATTGGCTCCATTACAAACCCTTCTGCTTTACCCCATGTGTTTGTGTTAAGTGTGTGTGTTATCACCTGCTCTGTGTGTATTGAGTTCAGACTGCACTGTGATCAGCTTCAGCTCGTCCTCTCTCGTAGCAGAAACTGTGGAGCTCTTTTTTCTCAACAGCATCTCATGCTGCTGCAACAGCTCCTACACAAACAGACAAAACCTGTTAGCCAGTTTTTCTTATTCTGTTTGAGTGCAGTCAGCTGTTGTGAGACAGACACTGGCAACAGTTTTTTTTTTCAGGTTTCCAGCATGTCACATCATAGTATTGTTTTGTTTCAGTTGTGATCCTTTATTTCATATCATTGTGTTCTTTGTTTGCTTTATCTAAAATGTTTGGCTATGTTGTAATGCCATTTCTGCCAGATTGTATATGTTTGTTTTTATTGTGTTCCTAAAAAACTGGATTTAGTATCCCCTTCTAAGCAGAACTATAGTCGACGGGAAGCAGTTAAAACAAAAGAAGAACTCATGGCAATGGATGGAATTTATTGTAAGTTTCTGCCGTGAAAAAGGACAATAACTGTGTCTTTCATCTCCTCCTGCTCTCCTCTGGTCACCTTGACTCTGTTCTGCAGTCGTTGTTCCTCCTCTCTGACCTCCTCCACTCTTTTCACAGCTCTTTGATGCTCCTTGTTTCTCTGAACGAGCCTCTTGTCCTGCTGCTCCACCTGCAGGGAGGACAACGTGTTTACATGTTGCTCACTGACCTGCCAAAAGTAGAGAACACTGCTTCAGTCTCTTCTTCTTTATTAACTTTACATTTTTGGTTCTTCTCAGCATTTTAAAATCCTTAAACTCCACTGACTGAAATCAGAAATGTATTGCCAACTAGGTTTTCACCTACAAATAATTTCTTTGGAATTTTGGGGAATAAAAGTCACATTAACCATAGTAAAGAAAACACAACCAAAAACAAGTACTGAAAAATCAATCAAAAAAAGACAAAATGTACAATAAAACAAATGCAAAATATTTTTTAAATGAGGAGAGCTGTGGAGTGTTTAAAACAAAGAATGTGGAGTGTGCAATTTTTCACAGTATGAAGAATATGTGCAATGTGAAAAACAAAAACCCAACAATTAACGCAAGATTGCTTTTTTGTTTTGGCTGTCGGACCTAAAAAAACAGATCTTCTGTCTCATCATTATTTGCAATGTAAACTATGTTTTCTGTAGACTTGGGTGCCACAGTCCGTATTAAAACCCAACACAAGAAGAAATACAAAACACTTTATCATTTTAGATTTCAGCAGGTTTTGAAAACAAAATTCTGAGTTTACTTGAATGTTGAGTGAGTTTAGATGCTCCTGAGATTTCTGAAGATCAGACTGCATGTCAGATAATCTGCACACACACACACACACACACACACACACACACACACACACACACACACACACACACACACACACACACACACACACACACACACACACACACACACACACACACACACACACACACACACACACACACACACATACACACACAATAGCATTAGCATACAAGTCCAACATCATGTGGACATCACCTCTCTGATTTACAAATTGCCATTTGTCACATTTACTTTATTTCTGACAGTTTGAGGTATTTTACTGTGAAGAAACTGCTGGCAGAAGCTGTGATGTCTGATGTATAATTGCTGATTTGCTGCTTGATAAAATGTGGTCTAAATCTACGTTTTTATATTATTTTCATCTGAAAGAATAAAATTACAGAACATTGCAGGAGTTTAATAAACTGACAAAGCACAATAAAGTAACTTGTGTTTTCGATGGAAGTTTATAATCACATAAACAACAACACATCTTCCAGCTCTAACTTTATTTGTACCCGTCTGAAGCTGAGTGTATTTTTATGGAGAGCCGTTGGAACTCCTGCTCTCTGACCCTCACTGCTTCTTCCACCTCCCTCAGCGTCTCCTCCTTTTCCTTTCTCCTCCTCAGCTCCTCCACCTCATCCTCCTGCAGCGCTCTGGAGATTAGTTTATATGATGATGATGAAGAAGATTCATGTGAGTCTGGAGGTCAGAGTTTAACCTGTGAGATTTTACCTGACATGCTGCGTGGTCTCCAGCAAAAAGATGGCACTGTCCTGAGCTGAGCGCTGTAACACATTGGCCTCCCGCTGAGCTGAGCTGGCCTGGAGGAGACAGTACAATAATTTGTAGATGCCCATGTGTGTGAGTGAGTGTTTATAAGAGTGTGTGTGTAAGTATGTACCTTGTCTCTGGCAGTGCGTATGGAGCTTTGAGCCTCCAGGAGCAGTCTGTCAGCCCGCCGGAGTTCAGCTCGTCTCTTCAGCAGAGTTTTCTCCACACACTCCACCTCACCGCACACCTGCATCACACTGCTATGTGAGCGTGAGCGAGCGAGCACAGACACACACACACACACACACACATCCTCATTTACATAATTCAAACCAAAATTCCTAGCCTAAACGCTAAAATAAAGTCTTCTTTACAATAACCCTTTGGCAACTGAGGATAACATGTTTCACTTTCTATGAAAAGGGTGTGTAAAATGTGTGTGTGTCCGTGTGTTTATGTTACCTGTGTTGTCTTAGAGTTAGTCGTAGTTGTTTGGTTTCCAAACGTAGTTTTTTTCTCTCTTCCTCCAGTCGCTCTACTTCTTTGTGCTCAGACTCACAAACACACCTGTCTCCCTGCTAACACACACACACACACACACACACACACACACACACACACACACACACACACACACACACACACACACACACACACACACACACACACACACACACACACACACACACACACACACACACACACATACACTCTTATGAAGGAACAAGTTAGTGTTCAAGACAGACTCAAATACCTTTGTGTAACGTTTCTGATTTCCGCTCTATGGTCACTTTACCTTGCAATGTTTGTCTCATTGTGCTTGTATATTTTTCTATTTTTTTAAATTGTTATTTCAATTTTTATACCTCTTATATTTTTATTTGTACTAATTCTACCTTTTAGTTGCTGCAACAATCCTCTCAGGAACCACACATTTATCTTATCTTCTCAATTGAACTGAGAATCTATTAAATATTTTGATATCTGCAACAAGTTTCTTTCTGTTTGTGGTTTCTGTTAGAGATGCCTAATTGATACGCTCAGCTTCAGGGTCGTTTCTAGCTTTGGGCTATGCAAGAGGCTGTTTGGGGTCCCCTATTTTGTCAAACTGCAATGGAGGGGGGATTCAAACCTTTAAGATGATCCGTTTGGGTGGAACAATCTGTTACATTTTAGGAGGAAAACAGGCTCGATTCGTAAAAACCTCTCTCAAATATTACTATATTAGATATTATATATACTGTGTAAAGCTGTTTTTTTTCTTCAATCCAAGCCAGCTAGCTGAGCAAGCTAAATTATCAATTAAACAGAGGCTAACTGAGCTAGCCAGCAGGGAAAAAGTAGCAAAATTGCCCAGCGTTCGGCTAGCATTACAGCTCCACCCCACAAGTTAATTTCCATCATAAACAAAAGCCATACCTTTATCCTCTGAATGTTTTTCTTCCTTTGTTTTCTTCTTTTTTTTGCCCCAAAGGGATATGCCTGTTTTAGTGCCATTAATAACCCCTACTGACGGCACATAAAACTATCATCCCAACGGCAGACATATGAAAAAAAAAGACTGCAAACGTCCCTAACTGCAACTTGATTATCCCACAAACAAAAGCAAAAGTTTCCGTATCATAACAGCTTAGTTTAGTCTATTATCAATTTCATTTTTAAGCTTAGAAGTGATTTACTTAACACATGTGGAGGGTTGGCTGGCTATTGAATAAAGACAGGTACTTTTATTTCTCCAAAAATATATTGAGGCTAATAAGTGTGCTGAACTTGCAGCTTGGGTTCCCCCTGGCTCGAGGGGCCCTATGCATCCACATAGTCCGTCTATAGGAAGAAACAGCTCTGCTCACCGTGTCTCTGTGTTCTTGGATGTTACAGTGCAGTGCGGCACCACCTTCTGGAGAACTGCAGACAACAGCTGGAGGGGAACCACAGAGGAGCCAGGCAGGTCCAACCAGGGGAGTCAGGTCGTCAGGTAGCCCAGCAAAGACTGCTGCACCTGCAGGAGGGGGAGGGGGAGTTTGTTCTCTGGAGCTTCTGTCAGCATCACTGCCTCCTCCGCTGTCCCTCCACTCGGCTGCTGCTGGAGACATTTTACATCAGTCTGAAGTTTTTTTTACACTGCTGATCTACAGTCAGAACATGTTTCCAAATGTGTGTGTCTACCTGTGTCAGAGTCCGTGTGTGTTGGGGGAATGTAGACCCAGTACCCTCCTCCTGTGGGAGGTCTGTCCTGCTGTCGCTCCCTCTCAGGAGAACTGATGTACTGCAGCCCCAAACCAGAGTCCTGAGTCCCCAGAGAGCCCAGACTGAGAGCCTGAGAGAGAGAGAGAGAGAGAGAGAGAGAGAGAGAGAGAGAGAGAGAGAGAGAGAGAGAGAGAGAGAAAGAGAGAGAGAGAGAAAGAAAGAAAGAAAGAAAGTTTCCATTATGATCTGAAATTTGTTTTCTAATTAAATAAATCAAGATACATGTCATTATGTATGTAAGACCAAACAGGGACTGGCTGACTCAGTGATCTAACTAACCTGTAATCATTCACTTTTCATTTCACAGTGAGAGAAGCAAGGAGAAGTTAGATGAAAAAAAAAAAAAGGAAAAAAATATGAAAAGTCTCACACTGTATCCAGGAGGTATGAAGCACCACTGTCCTCCATCTCTGGTCCTGGTTCTGATCCTGGTCCAGTCCAGCTTCTGTTTCAGTCTGTGTGTATGTCTCTGAGCTTTATCCAGCTTTGCCCTCAGCTCCTCCACCGTATGAGTGTGTTCAGACTGCAGCGCCGTTGTGTGTTTATTCTGTCTCTCTGATATTCCTTCAGGTTGGTGAAAGGTGCCGTCAAGCTCCTCCACAGAGTTCTGACAACAACACACACAGGAAGTAGACCAAGTGGGGCTTTGTCACTGCCCAATGTGAGGCGAGTGCAGATTTGAGTTGCGCGTGCTCAGATGTAAACGGTTTATTGTACAACGCGTCATACCCGATGAGAGTCGAGTCAGACTGGCTCTGGTTGAGTGCAGATGTTAGTTGCGCATGCTCAGGTTTACAACATAACTCTCATACTGAAATTTGTGAAATCCATGAAATAATAAACTTCTCTCATTACAAACAATAACAGAACAAAAACGTTTTAGATATCTATGATTGATTGCTAACGTTAGCTCAAAACACCATTCGAATGACTGCCTTTGTTGTGTTTGATTGCTAGCTTGTAGCTAAGCTAGCAGTCATTTAAAAAAACATTTTAGTTATCTATTGTTGTTATCGTGAGCTCAAAACGTCATTCCACTAAAAGCCATTGTTGTGTTTGATTGCTAACTTGTAGCCAGCAGATTGAAATCTGCAACCGCCTCACATTGGGCAGTGACAGGCTTTACAATCTGTACTGCAAAAAAACAAAAAAGCAAGCAGCAAACAAACAAAAATCCTCCGTGTGTGTGTGTGTGTGTGTGTGTGTGTATACCTCCACCATGTGGTTTAGAGCTCTCAGCTGTTCGGAGGCTGACTTCAGCTGTTCCGCTGTCAGCTGATCCGAATCACACATGGACCTGCTGAGCTGCCGTAGTTTTCTGTTCAGATGTCTGAGTTTTCTCTGATGACAATCGCTCTGTGAACGTAGCTGGATCACATAACACCACACTCAGTTCTAGCATGCACAAATGCTCACAGATATGCGCTGTTTTACTTCAGTCTATTATAACTCACAGTCACTTCATATTACTGCTAAACATTGTCTGTATTACACCAGAAGAACTGTGATTTTTAAAAAGCCACAGAGGCAAATTCTGAATCAATGTCACATATAGTAAATCCAATAACCGTAATGTGCTAATGGTGGGTGAAAAAAAAGGTAAACTTGTGTGATTTATATTTTTGTAGTACGTTTACAGTAACATTTGAAAACACGGGTGTGGTTCTTTAATTATGTTTCAAAATGAGTATCAAATGCAGTTTCATTCATTAAGGAAAAAGTCTAACAAAACATTTAACTATTAACATTTGAACATCTCTCAAAAGAAAGGGGGCGACATTTGAATGTTGATTTAGAATTTAAAAGTCAACATTAAAAGTGAAGCTTTGAACTATTCAAAACAGCCCTAATCCAATGAAACTGCAATACTGACACTGTTAATATTTGAATTGGTTAACTTTTTTACCTATAGGACATATAGAATACAGGAGAGAATAAACACATTAGGAACCTCCATCCTCTGACCTGTTGTAGCAGCGCATCTCTCTCCTGCTGGACGTCCTGCAGCTGCAATGCGCTCTGCTTCAGTTCCCCCTCCTAAAGTAAAAGGTTTTAAATAAACAATTTATTTGAATATAAATAATAAAAGACTGAGTTTGGCTGGTAATATTGCACCGCACTGCTGATCAGCCGTGTGTCACACAGAACAAATCCCTGGTTGCCTGAGTGTCTGATTGTCAGACTGTAAATTAATAATTGTTTTTTTATGAAGCAGTTCTAAATCTGCGTGATCCATAGAAACGAAATGTATCCAATTTATCTATAAATCAATTTGATGTCTATGGTGTGATTAGTGGATGGGGTCTAGATGAGGTTCTGGTCTCGACTGTTGCAGACTCAACTGATACTGACCAGTTTGTGTTGAATGTGTCTGTTTCTGCTCTGAGACCTATGCAGTCTGACTCTGAGTCTCTCCAGTTCCTCCTGTAGCCTCCAGTCTGGCTCCTGGTCCTGCTCCACACCGGCTATCACCTGGGCTTTCAACTGGGCTGCGTGGTCCTGATCCTGGGACACCTGGGCTTCCAGCTGGGTTATGTGTTTTTGATCCTGGGTCACCTGAGCTTCCAGCTGGTCTATCTGGTCTTGATCCTGGGTTACCTGGGCTTTCAGCTGAGTTATGTGGTCCTTATCCCTGGCTAGCTGGGCCTGCAGCATGGCTATCTGTTTCTGGCTTTGGTTCTGGTCTTGTTGGAGCTGTTCTGTGATGGTTCTGGTCTGTTGGATGGCCCTGTGGAGCTGCTCTACACTCCTGGACAACATGTCCTCAGGACTGACAGGATTCCTGGGGACAGAGCAGTCAACAGACATGGACACACTGCCTTTATAATGTGACTCTTCTCAGTGTTAAGTCCCTTTCAGACCTTGTTTTGTAAATGTTGATCTAAAATGTCTAGATCTGTAAATGTCTGGAAACACTTTTACATAAACGCAACAACATCAGTGTCCCATTTACACTTTCAAAATAAAAGAAAACAAAAAAATGGCATCTGCAAAAGTTTGGGTATCCTGCAGAGTTAATACGTTGTATTGCCCCCTTTGGCAAGTAACTAAGCTTGTAAACACTTCTTGTAGCCAGCCAAGAGTCTTTCAATTCTTGTTTGAGGAATCTTCGCACATTCTTACTAACAAAAGTCTTCCAGTTCTTTGAGATTTCTCGGCTATCTGTTACGCACTGCTCTTTTAAGGTCTATCCATTGGTTTTCAATTATGTATAAGTCAAGAGATTGTGAGGGCCATGGCAAAACCTTCAGTTTACGCCTCTTGATGTAATCCACGGTAGATTTTGAGGTGTGTGTAGGATCATTATCCATTTGTAGGAGCCATCCTCTCTTTAACTTCAGCTTTTTCACAGATGGCATCAAGTTAGCGTTCAAGAAATTTTTCTACTCATGAAATGTTCCCTGTGCCACTGCCTGCAATACAACCCCCTACTTCCACAGAACTTGTTTCCAAAATGCATCAGGCTTGTTTATATGTTCATTTACAAACTTCAAACGCTGATTTTTGTGGTGAGGACGTAGAAGAGGTTTTCTTCTGATGACTCTTCCATGAAGACCATATTTGTACGAGTATCTCTTTATAGTGGAATGATGTACCACAACTCCAGTGTCTGCCAGGTCTTTCTGGATGGATCGCACGGTCAAACGTGGGTTTTGACTTGCTTTTCTCACAGTCCTGCAAGCTGTTCTGTCTGATATTTTTCTTGGTCTTTCAGATCTTGCTTTAACTTCCACTGTTCCTGATGACGGCCATATCTTAATTACATTCCGAACAGAGGATGTTGGCATCTGAAAACGCTTTGCTATCTTCTTATAGCCTTCTCCTGCTTTGTGAGCGTCAACTATTTTCAGTTTCAGCTTCCTAGACAACTGCTTTGAAGAACCCATGATAATGATTGTTGGGGTAAGGTCAGATGAGTCTGGGCATTTAAAACTTTAAGATTGACATCACCTGGTCTTTCCAGACGATGATGGAGAACAATCCCTGACACTGTCAGGTCTCAGCTTTCCAAAGGGGGCGGTGCAGGCTATAAACTCTGCAGGGTGCCCAAACTTTTGCAGACGCGATTTTTTTACTTTCTGTTATTTTGAAAGTGTAAATGATAGAAATAAAATCTTACTTTTTGTGACATATTATACAAATAATAATATGTCTAATCTGTCATCTGCTTTTCGGAGATTTTTCCATCTTTTCTTGGCTTCTTTATGCACATTAATAAAATTTTTTACCTGGGGTGCCCAAACTTTTGAGCCCCACTGTACACATAGAGTGTTTTCAGTGCGGTTACGCTGCTATTAATAGACCGCTACTAACACTGGATACCACAGACCTCAAATAAAGGTTGTCAGTCAGTCTGGTGAAGACCATTTGTTCTGCAGACAGTATGCATTTAAAAATAAGTATATACAAATTTCTCCTGCTGCTGTTTCCCCTGCTGCTGTTTTATCTCCTAAACTTTGTTTATGGGGGTAGCGGGATCAATGCCCACATTTCCCCGCAATTTTTTACATTTCTTCTCTGATGTGAGAGCATTAACATGAGTAAACAGGCTGTTTAGCCAACAACGTAGAAAAACTGAGCAGCAGAGGTTCTTTACAAACAGGATTCTCTTTTAAGGAGGAGAGGGTTAAAACTATTATGGAGAATGAAGGAATCAGTGCTGCTACCTCTCACATGCTAAGCAAACGCTGTACCATTTGAGCTAATTTCCCTACGAATTACATCGGCCCCCACTTAATATGTTACTGTTCTGTATCAAACACTCCCTTTAATCAAACTGTTTGTTTGTCTCCCCCCAACAGTGTAAAACTGTATGAATCATTTCAATTAGTGGAAAGTTTTTGTGCTCCCAACAAACAGCTGAATCATGAACTCAAACGTCTGTATGGTCACTGCGCTGCATTTTATTGAACTATGATAATCTGGCCATGGAACACATCTCTTGCCCAGGTCAAGCAGGCTCCGTCTTACATGCTATTACTCAGCAAACTCAAGTTAGTTGCATTCCATAACTTCTTCTATGTTTTTTGCTGTGGCGGGAGCAATAGCGGAGAGTTATCAGCGGAAACACTGTTACAAATACAGGTTTGCCTAACAATATACAGCTGCGTTAATAACAAAACTGCTGTCGCGGAGAGTACGAGGAGAAATACAAACATAGGCACGGTTTTACAGGAGAAATTGGTCATGTAACTCAACATCAAACCATATTGATAAAAACAACGTTGCTTAATTTGTGGATTGGGTAGCAGATGCGAGGATGTTAGGTGCACCGGTGCGACATATTAAAATGTTAGGCGCACCCTAGAGCCCTGTGAGCGAACAGACACTAACTAGCACTGGCCACTGCTGTTGTCTGAAAAACAACACAGACGGGAAAAAATGTTACCTTTACTGGTAAACCTTGTGACCGAAATATGACCGACTGCTATCTGTTGTGGTATTTTCCTCATGTTACTTGGTCCTCTGTGAGATCTAGAAACTAAGCTGCGCGGTGCAGGGAACAACTCTGACTGGCACATGATCAGACAGTGGTTGACGGAGCATTAGATTGGCTTTGGAAAAAAAACGGAGCGTTCTATGAACGGAATGATCCGTTAAAAAATAGCTTGATCACGCAAATTAGATCATAGGAAGCCCAAATAGTGATTGTGATTAAATTCCGATTAATTGTACAGCCCTATCTCGAAGACGCACGCACAATCTCAACCGGCTCGTCATCCTCCGAACAGCGACCGTCTCCTTTTTTTCTTTCTATCCTCTTTCTCCGTGTGGCACGCGTACTAGCTCATTGATGCGAAGCACATGTTTGCGCCACCCTTTGACATACACTCCAACAATCACTACCCACAAACGGCCTTTTGTACATGAGTACTGGTACCTGTACTTGTCCTCTGGTCCACTCTGAACCTCATGAGGATCCAACATGGTAGCTGTAATCTGATCTAGCTGAATTCTTGTCTGTTCTACTTGGGTCCTGGTGTCTTTATACTGGTTTCTCGTCTGGTGTAAGCGTGCTTTGATCTGGTCTCGTTGGACCTGAAGTTTCTCGATTACTTGCTGTAAAGATAATTTCTCATCCTGGAGACATACACAGACAGACTTACCGGTTAAAACACTTAAATAATGTTTGTGAACCTTTGTGTGTCTGTGTGTGTGTGTGCGCGCGCCTGTACTGACATCCAGTGTCTCGATGGTTGACTGTAGCTGAGACTCTCTCATCTCTCTGGCATGTTTCTCTTTGTCTACAGCTGCCTGCAGAGCATCACACTCCAACTACACACACACACACCCACACACACACACACACACACACACACACACACACGCACACACACACACACGCACACACACACACACGCACACACACACACACACACACACACACACACACACACACACACATTGCTGTAGATTTAATTATCCAACAGAACAAAGAATATGAAACTGACTTCACGCTGTTTTGCTACAAATTTTGTTATGGGGCCGCCATCTTGTGACGATGCACTCTGTTGAATTGTGCATGTTACTGTAGTTACCTGCTAACCTTGTTTTGTTTAGCTAAAAAGAGTCAGATGACACCACAATACAGCAGTAAAATACAACACACACATCAATGCAACAGTTTTTTTTCTGATAGCCGGCCCTTTTTACCGTAAATCAAGAAGCAAGAAACTGAGTTGATACTTACTCTCCGCGGCCACAATGTTGTTTGAATTGTTGTGGACACATGTAGCTTTCCAAGTGTAAACAACAATAATGTCTGCTAAATATAATAATAGATTTCAAACTTAACACAAAATTATCATAAAAAATGTTTGACCTGAACAGTTACCTGTCCCATTGTGATCTGTTGGGTTAGCTCTTCTTTCAGCAGCTGAAGCTCTGCCTCCAGGTCCACCTGTCTGTCTCTCAGAGCCTGGGCCTCTGTCCGCAACACAGACAGCTTCTCCTGCTGGACGGACATGTCCTAAAGATAGACAGACAAACAAAACCACATGTATTAACCTGGAAAACAAAAATATTGTCCTTGTGAGACACACACACACT
This sequence comes from Etheostoma cragini, assembly GCF_013103735.1. Classification (NCBI taxonomy): domain Eukaryota; kingdom Metazoa; phylum Chordata; class Actinopteri; order Perciformes; family Percidae; genus Etheostoma; species Etheostoma cragini. The sequence goes on from NC_048411.1 coordinate 16,414,004, forward strand.
TACCTGTCTGTGTGCCCTGGCAGTGTCCTCCAGCTCTCTGCAGTGTACCTGAGTGTCCTCCAGATGAAGCTGCAGACTCTGGTTTTCAGCCTGAAGACTGTAAACCTGTTGCTGAGCATGATGAGCCTAAAATACACACACAGGACGCACACACACAGAGTACAGAGTAGTAGTTTCACAGTAACATCACTTCACAAACATCTTTTAAATTCATCTTACTACAATTATGTTCATGATTATGTTATTTTAGCAATGGTCATCTTAGCTTTTCTTATTACTGCTTTTTGCCAATAACAGTTATATATCGTTATGTTTTACTTTTATTTTGCTATTGGCAGTGCCTATTAGTCTATATCAACAACGTTTCCATTTCCGGAGTGTTTAGGTGCCGAATCAATTATAAGTTTTGCACGACTAAAAGAAATTTTAAAAGTACCCATGTTCCATGAAATAATTTTCTTCCCGAGCCAATTTTGCAGAGACAGAGTAATTGTGTCTGGTGCTTAGGGCCCCCCAAGACGATTGGGATTGGTTTGAAGAAATGCCAGAGCATTTTTCTCCTATCCCAGAAAGCTGTGTGGACTCACCAGACCCTCTTCTATAGCTCTGTGGAGACAGGTCTGGCAATCCTAAAGGACATTCCTATTGTCAGTGAATCACACTCCCCGGTGGTCTAGTGGCTAGTATTTTGGTGCTCTCACTGCCGCAGTGTGCGTTTGATTTTTGGTCAGGGAAAACCTGTCTCAGCAGCAGATCATGATTTGTCTGCTCACAGTGCTTGCTGACTTTAAGTATGGACTTTTATTAGACTCTACCTGCTTTCTAAGTCCTCTCAGATACTCCTGAAGTCCAGAAATGATTCCCTCCAAATCCCTCTGAAGAGCTTCATTAGCCAAAATCTGACCTGGAGGAAGAGAAGACAAAATCATGAGAGGACACAAGAGAGGAAAAAAGGAAACAAGGCATGTGGTGACAAAACAAAGACAGAAGTAGAAAAGGAGGAAAGGAAACAAGGAGAGGAAATAAAGGGAGAAGAAAATAAAACAAGCAGAGAAGGAGATGAAACAAAAGAGGAGAGGAGAGGAGAATGAGGAGTGGAAACAATGACAGGTAAAGAAACAAAAGACGAGATTAGGAAACAAAGAGAGGAGAGAAAACGAGAGAGGAGAGGAAACAGAGGAGACAAAAGGAGATGGAGGAGAGGAAACAAGAAGAAGGAAACAAGAGATTAGAGGAGACAAGGAGAGGAGAGGAGAAGGCTAAAGAGAAACATGAAGAGGAGGTAACATGAAGAGAACACAGAGAGGAGACGAGGAGAAGTTATGTTTTATAACTTTGCCTAATGGAAAGCCAATCAAAGGCCTCTGTAATTTTGCATTTGCATATGGAATTGTTATATATTTTTTATAGTGTGGAGTAGACCTACTTTATCTGTGAAGTGGCCTGAGATAATGATAATGTTATGATCTGACGCTGAATTAAAATTGAACTAGTCTACCTTCGGTGAGCTGTTGCTCCAGCTCTTTGATCTCCTGAGTCTCCATGGCAATGCGTGATAGCATATCGTCTAGGCGACCCTCTAGCTCGCTCTGCTTCCCGTTCATCCTGTCCAACAGCTGTCTCCAACTGGACAGCCGGGCGGTCACATGGGCCTGAGAAAGAAAGACCTCAGCCAATTAGAGAAGGTTCACCGGACACTGCTCTCATGTTGGTTACTTTTATTATAATATAATATTAAAGGTTTCCTAAAGGCTAAATCCACAGATTTTACGCCTCCTCAGTCTGGGAGGTTTCTGAAGCTATGCCAGTATCTGATCAAGCATTTCGGACTTACAGTAATGACAGACTCATGTTGGTTGAATTTTGGGTGTAAGAACTTTACTTGTAGTGTGAAATATGCCTTGTAAAATATGCATACTTTACCACAGATCTTATCTTATAAATTAAACTTTCACACGCTAGACAGTGCCAAGTGTCCTTTAAAGGTCAGGGAAATTAGCTCAAATGGTAGAGCGCTTGCTTTTCATGCGCCAGTTAGCGGGATCAGTGCCTACATTTTCCACAATGCTTTTGATGCCTTCCCATCTATGCAAAGTGGTGACATGTTAAAGAGGAACTTTGGCATTTTTCAATCCTATCATAAAGTATGTTTTAGTGTCTTAAGTGGGCTTTCATACCTACCTCATTTGGTCTAGACTTTCTGACTTTTCTGTTTGGTCCAAACCAAATTACAGGTGTGAAACCCTTCTTGGACCAACAGACATTATGTTGTCCAAAGAAGAAAGGTGTTTCGGTCCTGTATTTCAGACCAAATACGGGAAGTTTTGGCAGCCTATCATTGTGTTATAAGACTGGGGAAGCTCTTTTAAGGAATTGCTCAATGCTTAGCATGAAAGCAGATAGCTGTTGCTTATCACATTAGCAAATTCATTTGCAATTTCCTTGTTTAGTGGTGGTAAGTGTACAGTATGGGTTTCAGTTTGTCTCTAAATAAATGCTGCAGCTCCTCAAACCCAGGTAAAGATCTTGTGTCTTGCTTCTCAAAAACGCAATAAAACAAAAAGAGCCGCAGTGGCACAGGGTGAGCGGCAGCCAGTTGGAAAAACTGTCTGACACCAGAGAGAGGATCACAGGTGAGGATAGGAGAGGAAGCCCGTCAACAAACCAATCAAGTGTCACTCCCCGATGTAAGTCGAGTGCAGATTTGAGTTGTGCATGCTAAGATTTAAACGGTTTACGGCATAACGCATCATACCTGATGAGAGTTGGGTCAAAACGTTATAGCTATCTATGGTTGTTTGACTGCTAATGTTAGCTCAATACGCCATTTAACTGACAACCTTTGATGTGTTTGATTGCTAGCTTGAAGCCGGCAGTGAACAAACTTAGTTAGGAATGTGTATTTTTACTGTATTGACATTACAAAAGTCTCTTGTTAGCATCTAGTAGGCTACTTGTTGCGAAGTGACGCATACACAACACAAAACTTCACTCGTTGCAAAGTGACTCATGCGTGACTCAAATCTGCACTACACTTGACATTGAGGAGTGACAAGTAAAGGGAAACGCAGCTCATGTATGTGATGACTACAGGACGTAGTAATGTCATGTGTACAGTAGTTGTTCACTGCACTTGCTTAACTGCAGTGTGAAACCAAAAACTAACCAGATCAAATGTATACAACGTGACAAAAACATAAACCTTGGTCTAGACCTTGTTTCAGACCTTCAGGTATAAAAAGGTCCTGCGTGACTAATGAGGACAACAACAACTGACAATTTTCTTTGGCAAGTCTCTTTTCAGAGTCTTGTTCTTAAATCTTGCACTGGAGACTGGACTTATCCACAATGTTGAAATCATCTAAATCCGTCATAACATGTAAAAACGGTTTGATAACACTAAGCTACGCTTTCTGTAGTCCAAGACAACAAACTCTTCCTGACACTTCTCTTTCCAACTTACTCCTCTGTCTTATGGCAACAAGTCACCTCTTGCAAGACTTCAGACTAGACTTCTCCGTGAGCGAGACATAGTTAGGCACAATAACAAACAGACCGAAGTTAAAAAAAGTTAAAGGCCCATGACATGAAAATTTCACTTAATGATGTTTTTTTGAAGATTAATATGCATTCCCCCAGCCGTCCTTTGGTTTGAGCCCTGGTTATCCTGCGCTGCCTTTGAGAAATTGAAAGCTCAGAAGGGCCGATCTGGAATCTTGCTCCTTATGAGGTCATAAGGGGCAATAATACAGCACTTTTAGTGAATGTAGAGCCCATGGGCTTGGGGCTGTACGATTATGGCCAAAATGATAATCATGATTAATATTAAGATCACGATTAATTATCACAATTATTTGTTGATTTTAACCAAAACAAATTTTATTGTCACATTGGCTATTTAAAACTGCTTTCACATCTATAATGTGCTACATTCCTCTTATGTTGAAGATGTATGTTGTTTAGTTGTATATTTAAAAAAAAAATAAAGAAAAGAGCCAGGAGGGCTCAGGGCCAGGAATATTGAGGGCCAGGAATGCCGCCTTCAGAGTTGGGATTGCAGCTGGCCTGAGAACAGCAAGGGTCAACCTGTCTTGTGGCATCAGGAAAGTCAAGTTCACCAAAATGCACAGCTTCTTTGCCAGGTTTGAAGCACACAACAGCATGCACCCACAGCAAAACCACCCCCCTCCCCACAACCAAGACCACAACCCTATCCAAGATCAATACCCACAAGGCTGTAGACCCAGACAAAATCCTTGGTTGTGTGCTGAAGGACATTGAAGATGTCTTCACAAACATCTTCAATGCTTCTCTGAGTTAGGTTTTCGTTCCGTCATGCTTCAAAGCCACCACCATCATTCCTGTTCCAAAGAAGACCACTCCATCCATTTTCAATGACAATTGCCGCATTGCACTGACCCCACAACATCATTAAGTGCTTTAAAAGACTGGTTACACATGGCTCACATGACTGGTCCCCCCCTCCCCTTTATCTTATATGTATATATTACTTATGTTTTTTTAATCTGTATTTTATATATTTCTTATATTTTACATTATTTTTGTTGTACGTGTCCATATTGCACTGTGGGTTGGAGAGAAAAGTATTTTAAATTGCTCTGTATGTCTGGCACATATTGCAGAATTGACAATAAAGTTGACTTGACTTGTAAATTGACAGTTTGTAAATGGACAGTTCGTAATTGCCCCGTAGGTTTACATTTTTGTGATTGCATTTTGCAGCCTTCTCGCTTAATACTGGACCAATTTCAAACATTGTTGTCCCTATTAGTGACTTAGACACTAAAAGACAGGGGAAAAAGGGTCTAGGTTGAAGAATACAAAAGTTCCCATTTAAAATTACACTAGTTATGTGGTCTATGACAACATTTAATATGATGGGATTGACAGTACTGCTAGAGGATCAAAGAGGAGCGAGAAGTGCAACAATGGCTGGAGATTTCAAACAATGTTTGTGTCTCTGCTCTCAGAAGGTGGAGTGACGAAAAGGTCAAAACTCTTGTGGAGATTGCGGGCATCAATCCCACTAGCTCTCACATGCTAAGATAGCGCTCTACCATTTGAGCTAATTCCCCTGTCATGCAAGCAGGGCACCAAAAATAAGCCTCTGACCTACTTGGCCTCCTGTATCTGTCTCCACTCTAAAGTTCACTCCCCTCTCCCTCACCACTCTCCTTACATGTGCTACAGTAGTCTAAAGGCCAGTTTATGCTTCTGCTTAAAATCAATGCGGATGGGTACGTACTGTATGTAGGTACGTGGAGTTACAGACCCTACGCCGGACCCTATGCCTTAGCCTGGCATGCACTCAAAAAGTGTAAATGCTAAGTAAAATAATTTTTAAATCATTATGGATGGATATATTTGAAATACAGAATTAAGTTCAAGAAAGAACAACAAAGGCGATTAGTAAGACGTGGGATTTATTTGCTTGGACCAACAGTAAGGTGAAACTGTTACTGAAACTAAATAAGTGTACGTAACTGGGGCAACAGTTTTTCCAAATGTATCCTTTTTGGGGGCTCAGAGACGCTGGAGTAGTTCCGACATGAAATGAAAACATAGTGTAAATGTAATCACTGGCAGATGGTGCTAACATGGTTAAAGAATACACACATTACCTGCTAATACAGTACAGTATGTTCTATCTACATTATTACAAGTTTTTTAAGATCAACATCCACATTTTGTTTTCATGTCTCCAGCTGGGAGCGGCTCCTGTATTTCCTTTGCACTGCATTGTGGGACAACAGTGTACATCAACAGCACACTTAGAAACACAAGTGGATTTAATCAGAGGTCTTTGAATGCGTCATGATACTTTGTTTGGTCACTTTACCAGTGTGAACAAAATACAGACACAGAGAGGTATTTGTGTACTCACATAATCAGTTCAGTCTAACAGTCTAGTCCCCAGAGACCAAACACGGCTGCTGGGTAACATCATGTCCTTCCTCCTCCCCCTCCTCCATTCTATCACTCTATCAGATCACAATAAACAACAACATCTCACCTCCTCCTCTCAGTTCCAGAATACATTTATTTCTTCATCTCTCTGTTCTTCTTTTCGTTACAAACTTCCCTTCCTTTCCTCTTCTTTCCCCTCTCTTTGAATCAACACAGGAAATCTTTCTCCCAGCCAATGAGAGAGCATAAAACTAGGAAGACCCAGCCCCTAAGAGGGGGGGATCTCAAGGGAGGGGTCAGAGCTTCTTAAAGAGGCGACAACCTATTGTTTCTGTAGTTTCTCTGAACATGGGTAAAGATTCACAACAGAACCAGAGGCCAGAGCAGCAGAGTTTTTTTAGAACAGGACAGTAATCTCTTTTAAGACACATGAGCATGGAGGGATAGGAGAAAGGAAGGCAGGGGTCAGACGGGAGATTTTCAGTGCAGCTTCTAGATAGGGGAATTAGCTCAAATGGTAGAGCGCTCGCTTAGCATGCGAGAGGTAGCGGGATCGATGCCCGCATTCTCCAAACTCTTTTAACCCTTTACTCTCTCCACTTCTGCGGTCAGTGTGGATTCCAGCTGGAGAATTCAAACTATGAGCTCAAAGATTCAGATCACAATATTTAAAATGTTAACCACAACAACAAACAGGAAGCATCCTATTAATAAGTACAGGAAGTCATAAATAAATAAATGCATACATAAATATATAATAGATTATTGCTGAAACAAATTAATAAATGCAAAAATAAAATGTATAAATTAACCCCAGTATTAAACTAAATGCATTTTTTACAGTGATGGACAGCTACATTAACTTGTAATTCACTTGAGTATTTTTCTTTTATGCTAGACTTCTATAATATTGAAAATCTTACTTTTCTATATTTTTCTGACAGCAGCAGTTACTTTTCACATTTTACATAAAACCTATGCCCATTTTATAAAATCTAATGTATTTGTATAGATTAAAGGTGCTCTATGCAATGTGTTCAGCATTAGTTACCATGGGATTAAACCCAGTAGCAAGCGATCCACCGTTGTGATACACAAAACCCTGGGTTGAACCTGAAGTTACCTCATTAACTCCAAATCTTGCTTCGTAGTACATTCCTCCACTAAACATAAAAAACAGTCTTTCACTGTTCCAGCCAATAACCGACCAAAAGGATTTGGGGGTGGGGGGTTAATGAGAGGAAGCATGGAAGGGAGGGGAAAAGGATGAGGGAGGAGCGAGCTAGCCTTGTTTGGTTTTAAAATACTTTGAACATCAACAAGAAGTGCTGTCACCCAACATCGCTTAGAACACCTTTAGGGCTGGTATATAGTAGTATGTAGGCTTTACACGCCTATGTGAGTGGCCTACACCGTTGTAGGGATTTATACTTGTGTGCTGGTGTGTCTGCGTTGTTCTGGCTAATTCTTTAAGAGAACAGCAGAGTCGGTATGTGTGAGTGGGGGGGGAGAGTGGGTTAAGTGAGTGAGAGAGTGCTCCGGAACGGGTACCAACTTCGGCGGTGGATATGGAAACAAAGTATCTCCCCTGTGCTTTCTGACCATGGTCGGAAAGCTGTAGAAGGAAAAGTTAACCCTCTCCAATTCATGTTGTTCACGGAGAAGTAGAACCCAGAAATGAGTAGAAGGAAATGCAACGTTGACTAGCCACGTCCAAGAGACCAATCACCATGTCCAGTCAGGGTATGGCAATGTAGGGTCCATATTTACACAAACATACCCACATACCTGCAGCATAGATTCCACGCGGAACCACAAATCACTGTAATAACACTCACATGTTGAGGGTCTGTGGTGTCCAGTGTCAGTAGTTGTGTCTCCAGCTCTTCTGTCTCTCTCTCTGCCTTCCTACTCTCTTCTGTCTGTCTGTCCATCTGTCTTTTTGTCTCGTCAGCTTCGTCTCTCAGCTGTTCCAGGACGGACAGTTTACTGAAGAGACAACACAGCACCTCCTGCTGAATTGATAAAAGTGTCAATTCAGACACAGCTGAAAATAGCATTGACTTTGTGGTTTTCAGGTGAAAAATAATAAAAGGTTTCCTGTAAAGTTTTAATGTAAACTGAAAAGTTCAGTTTAGATTTAGTTTCACTTCTAATTTGCATTTCATATTGGCTTAAAAACATGGCAGTCGTGAATAAGACAACAGCACGGAGCTCTTTGATGAAAAGATGTAAATATAACAATTATTAACAGTCTAGAGTTATAGACCTAGACCTGTTTCCACAGCACTGTGTCAACAATGGAGTTTACCTATTTATTCTGGTAAAAGGAAAAAAAAACTTTGGCTTGTTTGTAATTCTTTAAACCAATCCCAACTGTCCTGGGTGGCGCTTAGCCCCGATAGCAGGGAAAGGGAGAAGGGAAGGACATCGCATGTCCGGCTTTATCCCAGCGTTAAGCCTGACAACAATTATCCATCAGATAAAGGAAACTAAAGACTACCTGTCGTGATTTGGTTTCCTTTGGCATTCTGGGTTCGCGTTCTGTCTTCAGCTCTGTCTGATGGGTCAACTGCAGGTCAACTTTACACAAACACAAACACAAACACACACACACACACACACACACACACACACACACACACACAGACACAATAAAACAACATTTAGAATATTGATATTAAGACACTGACTACAGTCTGAAAAGCAGTGACACCAAACATTCTGGTACAGTTCTGGGAGGGGATCTGGGATAACGCACCGCTGTTCTGTACAAATTACGCAATCTCATAGCAGAAACTGCTGACGAGGTGGCTCAGTGGTTAAGACTATGGACTGCTAATCCTTTTGCACTCCATGCATGGGTTCAAAACCCATTCCCATTGAGTTGCTATATTCTTTCATATCTTCTTGTCAAGAAAGAGGGCTTTCTTAATTATAAAAAAATCTCTTCGAAACAATGTAAAATGTTTTACACGCTGTATTTTTCATTCATTATCATCTGTGTGCTTTACTTCACTTATAGGTTGCCTTATAAGAGCTGTGTTAAGTTACTGTTTGTAAATCCCTGTATTGACTTGTAATCCAATCACTTGGATGGGATTTTTATACCAGTTAGACACAGTAATTTGCTCTGAAATTCAATCAAATTTGCCTCTGACCAAAAACACAGGAAAATCAATCTTTTAAAGAACGCGGGCATCGATCCCACTACCTCTTACATGCTAAGCGAGCACGCTACCATTTGAGCTAATTCCCCTACAACCTACAAAGTTGTTGTATTATAAAACTCAAAAGGGTGTCTCTTCCCCTCCCAAAGCACCAACCAAACTCACCTGAGGTACGGCTGTTCTGCAGACAATTTTTCTCTCACCACACATGTCCAATGGAGTCTTTAAAGCAGAAATCTTTCTGCCCTTACCTTTAGTCTGCTCTGTTTTGCAGTCTTCCAGAAAGGGGTGTGATGTTCCCATGTCAGTGTGAAGGTCTGAACCCTCCTGTGTCTGCAGGAAGGAGGATGAGGAGTTTTGGGGAGCGGAGGTGATGGTGTTTCTGATGTGAAGAGCCTTGCCGATGTATGGACTCTCGGCTACAGAGTCCACGTTGACTACTTCCTGATGACACAGGCAAGGGAAACACGTATAACTGTTTGACATTTGTAAATTATTTTGTTTAATAATCAAATCTCAGTATGAAGTATAACCCCATTCAGGCTGGATATCCTGATAGCAGGTCAAAAGACACTAAATATGGCTGACAATCACACAGAGTTTATAAGTAGTACATTTATATAATAAAAAATAAAGATCATCCAATATATTGTTATCTGATCTCTATCAACTCTAAAATCCAGTATTGGACAACACATTCTTCACAAAACTCTTCTTCTTCTTCTGAAAAAGCCTACTCTTGACCCTGAGGTCTAAAGACCTAATATCTAATCTTCCCTTTCTCTTTAAGATCCCTGAGAAGGCAGTCGCTAATCAGTTATGGAATTTTCCATTTAGCAATAGTTTGAGGACTTTCAGTCAAGATTTAGAATGCATCATAGCACAGAGATGGCACTGGTGAAAATTACTAACGACTTTCTAACTGCTTCAGACAAAAGACCTGAACCCGTACTTGTTTTACTAGATCTTAGTGCTGCATTTGAAACCACTGACCATACCATCCTGTTACAGAGACTGGAACATTAAGTTGGCATTAAAGGAATCACATTAAGCTGGTTTACGTCCTATTTATCTGATCAATCTCAGTTTGTTAATGTTAACAATAAATCCTCCAGGTACTCCGAAGTTAGCCATGGCGTTCCACAAGGCTCAGTGCTTGGACCAATTCTATTAACCTTATATATGCTTCCTCTAGGCCAGGGGTCGGCAACCCGCGGCTCCGGAGCCACATGCGGCTCTTTGATCCCTCTGATGCGGCTCAGCTTTTAAAAAATAATTAATTAATATTAAATTAAATTGTATTTTATTTTAGTTTGTACAGCAAATTAAAGACATCAATTCAGCTGTGGCCTACTCAATTGCCTGTGATGAATCTAAAGACAAAGGTGATATTGAACAAATAGCGCTGTTCTGCCGGTATGTAAACTTGACTGGGCCACAAGAAGAAATGATCGAGTTGATAACACAAAAAGGCCAAACTCGGGGGGAGGACGTCTGTGAGGCTGTCTTGAATTGTTTAAGAGCAAAAGGAATAAACACCACCCACCTGGTGTCAGTGGCTACAGACGGGGCACCGAGTATGACAGGAGCGCACAAGGGCTTTGTGGCTTTCCTGTAGAAGTACTGGACAGAATGTTGCTGAATTTTCACTGCATCCTGCACCAAGAAGCACTGTGTGCTCAAACATTTCCTCCAGAATGCACAGAAATAATGAATGTTGTCATTCAGATTGTGAGCAAAATAATGGCATAAGGTTTAAATCACCGTCAGTTCCGTTCGTTACTGGATGAGCTGGAAAGCACACATTCTGATCTCCTGCTGCACAACAAAGTCCGATGGCAAGGTGCTAAAAAACGCTTTGCGGCATGTCTGGAAGAAGTGAAAACCTTCCTGGGCAGCAAAGGGCTCACATTTCCTGGGCGGGAACAGCCAGAGTGGCTGGAAAAGCTACACTTTTTGGTAGACAGCGCACCTGAACATGCTGAACACAGCTCTTCAGGGTAAAGGACGGGCTGTGGGTCCTTTACCCTGAGGAGCTGTGGGGGTTTTGCCATTCGAGTGCAAGTTGACAGTGCTAACCCTATTTTACTAAACAGCCAACCCACCATCTTTTTTTCTGAGTTAAAAAAAGTTTTGTTACATGCAGAAATGTTATGTAATTTTCTCTGCAGTCGTTCATTGATTTCTTAACTGTAACACAGTATAGTTTGTTTATATATAGCCCAAAGGCCAAAAAGTTATTTTTTATCAGAATTTATCCATTAACGCACACTTAAAACGAGCAATGTTTTCAAAGAACATCTTTGAAAACATTGCCAATATTAGGAACATCCTGTCTCAAAACAATGCTGAAAAACTAGTCCATGCATTTGTTTCTTCTAGGCTGGACTTTTGTAATTCCTTATTATCAGAATGCTGAAATAAGTCCCTCAAGACTCTCCAGCTGATCCAGAATGCTGCAGCGCATGTTCTGACAAGAACTAAGAAATTAGATCTTATTTCTCCTGTATTGCCTTCTCTGCATTTGCTTCCTGTAAAATCCAGGATTACATTTAAAATCCCTCCTTACCTATGAAGCTCTAAATGGTGAAGCACAATGATATCTTGAAGAGCTCATAATACCTTATTGTCCCTCTAGAGCACTGTGCTCCCAAATTGCAGAGTTACTTGCGGTTCCTAGAGTCTTTAAAAGTGGAATGTGAGCCAGAGCTTTCAGCTACCAGGCCCCCTCTCCTGTGGAAACAGCTCCCACTCTGCGTTCAGGAGGCAGACACCGTCACCACATTTAAGAGTAAACTAAAAACTCTCTTCTGTGATAAAGCTTATAGTTAGAGAGTGAGGAGTCGCAACGTCCGCCAAGCATGGCCCACCTCCTTCTCGTCATAATCGTCAGATTAATTTACCAAAGAATCAATAATATAATCAAACTAGAGGGAGGCAGGGCAGCACAGCCCGACCAGCCCCCTGTCTTTATCCGACTCTCTTAGTTATGTTGTAATAGTTTTAGACTGCTGGGGGACTTCCTTTGAATCACTGAGCTCCTCTCTGCTCTCTCTTTCGATTTGTGTGTATCCATGTCCCAGAAATGCCTGTTACTAACCTAGCTCTGGGGAGTCCTCATGTTCTTTTTCACCCAGCATGTTTCCTTGGATCAGGGAGGCACCAAAATCATGGTTGCAGCTGTCGCTGTGGTCCTGCTACTTGTCTGTTTATTCCTAAAAGGGAGTTTTTCCTTGCCACTGTCGCACTAAATGCTTGCTGTTGTTGGAATTACTAGAGGTGTTGGGTCCTTGTAAATTCTAGAGTGTTTTCTAGACCAACTCTATCTGTAAAGTGTCTTGAGATAACTCTTGTTGTGAATTGATACTATAAATAAAATTGAATTGAATAGAAATATGTGTGTTATTGTTACCTGTATGTTGCTTTCGGGCAGAGGGTTAAGTTTGGCATCTATCTTGTAGAAAGTCAACTCCTGCTCCAGCTCATACAGTTTGTGTAAGGCTCTGGTCAGCTCGGCTGTCGTCTTTTCCAACTGAAGACACACAGAAAAGTTTTATTGTGAAAGAAGCAACAAGTTTTAACAGCAGGAACTTTTTTTTAAACACACAGTAAACCAAAACTGATTCAAAATCAGTCAAATGAGAGAGTAAAAAATGCAGGTTCTTTATGTCTGTTTCTGTATGTCTGTTTCTATGTCATACTCAATATCTAAGAACAGTCACTTTAATAGTGAGCGTGTTTTTAGAATTGATCATTTACAGGAGATATAACATGCTTAACACTGCAGGTCAAAACACACTAAATATGGCTGACAATCACACACACAAACAGACAGACACACAGACACACAGCTAAGTTTGAAGCTAACTGGGGTCACACAGAAAGAGTCTTAGGAAGCTAGGGATGATGGCAGATTGAATGTTAACGTGAGGTCACCTGACAGACCACGCCCAGCAGAAAGAGAGGAGGGCGGGGCTAGATGTACAAGACAGGTGAATAAGAAGAAAAAGAAACAGGACAGTTATTTTCACCACCAGGTGCAAGCCTGGACGGGATAATGCTTTCAGTCTTGTGTGTTAATGTGTGTGTGTGTGTGTGTGTGTGTGTGTGTGTTTGTGTAAGCGGATTGAAGGAGAGAGCTCATGTCCAGTCTACAGCATCTGAACTTATCCAACTACAGGATCAACCACATTCCTGTGTGACTGCCGAAGAAACTGCACTCACTACACACACTCCCCCTGCAACACAACCTCATCACATCTGTGAGTACAGGTCAAGAGTGTGTGTATGGGTGTGCGTGTGTGTGTGTGTGTGTGTGTGTGTGTGTGTGTGTGTCTAACACAGATTTAGACAGATTTGTGAACAATTTTGGAGAGAAATAAGCCTATTGGGTTCATAGAAAAAATCTGCTCATGAAAAATGGGGGGCAAGAACAAACGTTTTGCGTTTATAACTTTGTTTAGTATAAATCAATAGCACATTGTGGACATTGGAAAAATATATTATATGCATGCCTGAATTTTCTATATTTAGGCAATGTTTCTAATAGAGCTGCGCAACACGCTGTAATTCCAATTAATCGCATGGTTTACCTGATAATCAAGGTCGTTTTGGTTACCCAGTGATGTCCAGCAGTCCCCAGTGAGAGCAACAGTGAGTGCACGTTGTGAACTTTTTGCTTTTGCAGTCCTCTCCTTTTCATACAACTCGTGTGTTCTTCTTGTGATGGTTCGCCTTGAGGGAACCTCAAAACTGCCGTCATTTGTGGCAATTCTTGAATGTCTCTCAGACCCATGTCCTCCACAACACTAATTGGCCTGCAGTCTGTAGCTATCCACTTTGCCATGGCATTTGTTAGCTTCTTTTGCCTGTTTATCGATAATTTCCATAAACTTATACACACGCTGCATCTAACGTTGTCTGCCGTTTTCACACTGGAAATACTCCAGTGATAAGAAAATGCAATCATGCAGTGGTTACAAATAACTTTGGTTCTGTTGACTGTCAACTGTCTGGAATAACTTTAAAATGAAAATGGCCATGTAAAAGTTCCGTACCCTTCTTCGTGTTTGTAAGTTTGTTTACCCGCCAATTCTTTTCTTTTACGGTTCCTGTAAGCAAGGCAGCAGTCAGCAACAGACTTTTACAATAAAATGCGTTAATTCGCAATAAAATATTTGTCGACGTTAATTAATCAATGAGTTAACACGGTAATAAAGCGCTTAATTGCCCAGCCCTAGTTTCTAACCTTTCAGCACATTTGATTGATTGTGTTTCTGTACATCAGTTGTCAACAATACGTCACCAACTGGGAAACTCTGTTAGCTAAATCTAGCCCTAGTTTCCCACCTCTGATTCCCTCATGAAGTGACGTGAATGATGACGTTTTCACTGGGTAAAATATTTTTCCAATGCCCATGAACGGACGGAGAGAATTAACAGCGAGCAAGTGGGTTGATGACGTTCTATCACGCAGCTATTGGTACCGGAAGTAATCAAACAAGGGGGGCGAAGAAGACGGCACAAAGACCCTAACATATATCTTTAACTGCAGAGACAACAAGAAATCTGTCGGTAAAAGCCAACGATAAACTTGTTGGACATATTAATGGAACGGGAAGAGACTCGGTTGTTTATGACCAACAACCGAGTCTCTTGCCGCCCCGTGACTGCTGAGTTATCCACGTCACGTCTACGTCCTGCACACTCCAGAGAGAGGGAGAAAAGGTCTAACGTTACGTATGTATATCTTTCAAAATACATTCTTATGTTCATATAAATATACCTACATGAGTAGTCTGCGTGGTGTTGGTTTGCCTTCTTGAGGACATAATGAGCAAAATAAATATTTGAATATATTCAAACCTCTGTTTTTTTTAGAACAAATATTCTAACGTAATTTTTGGCCAGTTTTGACAGCCTTAGTGTGTGTGGGTGTGTGTGTGGGTGTCCTACCAGCTGACTCTTGGTGTGAAGCTCCAGCTCCCGCAGTGTGTGTGTGTGTTGTTGTGTTTCTGTGTGAGCAGTCAGTGTTTGGTTTGTTTCCTCCTGCTGGTGGAGTTGAGTCACTGCAGCCAGCTGCTCCCTCTGCAGCCTGTTAAGTTCTGATTGGCTGCTGTCCACCTCATGCTGCAGACGCTCCAGCTCCTCTGATCACAAACAACAAGAAAATCATCAGATATTTTAAGTTTTTTTGAGTGTTTGTATAATATAAATGACGTACTGGCGCTGAAGCGTTGGTGGGCGTCTCTTCTCTCCTCCTGGGTGATTGGCAGGTCGTCCAGCCTGTCCAGAGTCCTGACGTGGTAGAGCAGAAAGAAGCGGGAGTGTGGCAGCGAAGAGGCGGGGTTTCCTGATACCGACAGCTCTGATAGGCTGCTCAGAGAACGCAGTCTTGATACTTCATACAGCTGATAAGACAAGATACAGATAACTGAAATCATTTTTTTCTGATAATCAATGCAAAGTTTAAGTCATTTATCAAAATGATCAAAAGATATTGTCAACTAGTCTCAAATTGTTTCTCTATATAATATCTAAATAAATTTACTATCTTCGGGGTGGTTTTGGACTGTTGGTTAGACAGAAAAAGACATTTTAAGAAGACACACTCAGACTGAGAAACTGTGATATTGAGCAAATATGTTTCACTGTTAATCGAGAGATGAACCTCAGGGTTTCTCGCAGTTATTTTTTATGGAGAGATGCCTTGTATTGCCTAATGTATGCCGCTAACATCAGAATAAATGATATAATATTAGTCTAATTAAACTTTAGGGAAAATGAGCAATAAGGCCACAAATAGGGCCACATATTTAAAGATTGGGGTGTTTATATTTGTCATCTGGTAACTTCAGTGATACCCAAATGGGCGGGGTCTTATTCATCACATTATAAATGAACACAAAACTTTATTCATCCTAAAGAAAATTCTTGTGCAAAAGTTGTAGTACAGAACGTAGGGACGAGTGCAAATAAATGTTAATAGTTATTGGTAAGATGATACATTCCTTTTAGAATAAATAAATAGAGCGGCATGTAACAGTCAGGTTAGAAAAACAAGATGGAAAAGTCGAGACTATCTCCATCCGTCATCTTCTGTGATCAGACAGGTAAATTGCAGTACTACTCAAGGTGAAAAATAAATAGAGCGTCACTGTCAGTTCTGGTAGACCAAGTAGTCAAAACCCTGCTAACCGCTATTGGCTAACAACACTGTTGCGGCAGCTGGGTTCCATTAGCTGATATGCATAAGCACATCATTCTAGAACGGCCCGTCTGAGCTTTCATTTTTCTCAAAGGCAGAGCAGGATACCCAGGGCTAGTAGTAGCGTTTGTGATGTAGTCGGCTCGTAAAAATTAAATGAGAATCAACGTCATTAAAAAAAATCTAATTTATTTAAAAATTAAATTGCAAACGGGTGAATCAAGATTGCGATTTTATAACGATTAATGGTGCAGGCCTAGCTCTGAACGCAATCTTATACCCACACCCATACACACACAGTTGACCTGTACTCACAGATGTGATGAGGTTGTGTTGCAGGTGGAGTGTGTGTAGTGAGTGCAGTTTCTTCGGCAGCCACAAAGGAATGTGGTTGATCCTGTTGTGGGATAAGTTCAGATGCTGCAGACTGGACATGAGTTCCAGTCCTTCAATCCGCCTATGCACGCGCACGCGCGCGCGCGCACACACACACACACACACACACACACACACACACACACACACACACACACACACACACACACACACACACACACACACACACACACACACACACACACTTCACTTCACTTCACTTCACTTCACTTTTCTGTATATTAGTGTTACACTGGGTTACGTAGTTTGTGCAGAAATGTGCACTAAGGACTGTGTTTATTTATTTGTGTAATAGAGGAACAACAGGGCGGTTTACTTTATTTAGCTAACCGTATTGAATAGGATCATTAATGCTCTAATAAATAACAACCCAGCATCTCACGCTTTAATTCACTAGGCAACATGTGAGAGAATATGCACTAGGAAGTTCATTATCTGCTTTTGAAATAGTCCCGCAGCTAAGGTTTTACCTGACTATGAATCAAACCCAGGGCTGCAGTGGTGAGAGTCCCAAATCCTAGCCACTAGACCACCAGGAAATATATTGGCCATGAAACAAATAGTCTATATCGAAAAAGATTAATTTACGTAAATGCTCTGGAGCCGCCAGATGATCCGCCAGATAAACCCAGATTTTTTGCTGGATGTCCGGTACCTTACACTTTCTTTGTGTTGGCATTCTACACTCCGGTCAATTCATGAGGACTATGGTTAACTGCTCCTCAGGTCTCTGCAGGGTAAATCCAGACAGCTAGCTAGACTATCTGTCCAATGTGAGATGGTTGTTGACTAAAACAATTTATGAATGTACACATGTTCCACTAAAACAAGTTCCTTACCAAGGCTATTTTACAGAGGCACCGTTATTGCATTCAGTTTAGCACCGCCCAAGGTTATTGTGATTGGTTTAAAAAAAATGCCACAGCACGATTTTCTCCTATACTGGAATATTGTGTGGACTAGCCAGACCTTCCTTTGCTGCACTGTGGAGGAAGGAGGAATGTGAGACTATAAAACAAATAACACATAACGTTACGATATATTACTGTAATGGGCAAAAAGCAGTATTATAAGAAGCTAAGATGACCAGTGATAAAATAACACAATCATGAACACAATTGTAATAAAATTAATTAAAAGGATGTTTGTGAATTCTAGTCACTGTGAGACTGTTCTCTATGTGTGTGTGTGTGTGTGTTTGTGTGTGTGTGTACATGCGTGCGTGTGTGTGTGAGTGAGTCTCACTGGATGTTGTTGTGGGCCAGCTGCAGCTCTCTCAGCTGTGTGAGAGCATTCAGTCTCTCCATTCTTTGGATCAAGTTGTGGTTCAAGTTTAAAACCTGCAGACGCTGACAGCCATGTAGGTTTTCTATGAACTGAAACACACAAACCGATAAAACCTTAACTGTCAGACAAATGTAGTGCAGTACAAAGTGAGTAGTAAGTAGTAAGTGATATATGTCAGTACAAGAGGCATATCAAGTCCCAAGCACCTTGAATTTGTACTTAAATACAGTATCTGAGTTGATGTACTATGTTACGTTTAACCAGGAGTAGTGGCAGCAGCAGCACTATGCAATGTCAACAGTAATACCAGTGGTATTGACTGTAATAGTATCAGTTTGTTCTGACCTTGATGGGTTTGTCTCCAGTTGATGACAGATTTAGAGAACGAACCATAGCCAGAGACTGACAGCCAGTCCGCTTTAACAACCATGCCTCTGTAATATACCTGATACCTAGGAGAGGAAGATGAGTTTAATAAAAGTTGTGTTATTACATGCTATTAAAGCTTTGAGTCCAGGTGTACTCTTCTACCTCCTCTGTTCCCCTGGGAATCTGCTCCTTCTCCTGTCTCCCTCTGCTCCCCCATCTCTGGACCAGACAGCTGGACAGGCTGAAGACAGACAAGAGGTGAGAAAATGTGGTGATGCCGTCTTTAAACAGAGGATGGTGGGACTGGTAGGAAGTCAAACAACCCTACCTTAACCATAACCTTATTATAATTGTAAGTAGCTAAGTGTTGGGTATTATGTAAGTCATCAAACATAAGACATAGTAAAATAAATACTTCTTAATAAATACAAACAAAATATGTATTCATGAAATAAACAATCTAAAAAGTTTCTTTCCTTTTTCATTCTTTCCTTTTATGGCCCCAAATTGTAGTTTTAGTAACGTTAGCTATCTAGTTAACTACAAAAAAAAGTCAAAAAGATAAATATAACAAAAAATGTAGTTACTAGCTAACCTAACTAACTAAGGTAGCTAGCTAATCAGTAAGCAAACGTTACACCACTGTTGGTTTAATTGCATGTAAGTCAGTTCACTAGCTACTACCCAACACTTAGACTAGCTCGTTTTTAAGGACTAGCTGACGTTAACCGGTAAGAGTCAACTTAAACACGTTAACCAGTAAACCATCGTACTGGGGGCAAGTTTAAGTTGTCAATTAGCTAGAGCCTAAATTAGCCTTAGTGTTTGATCACCATAGAAACCCAAAGTGCTAACTAACTAGCTAGCAGTAACAGTTAACTAACAGCTCCTTTACGATAACTGACCCACTGGGCGTCCAACGTGATGAATCCGGTGACTGACACAAACGGACGTTTATTGGTAACTCTACCTTTGCTAGCGTTTGCCAGGTTGGTTAGTTAGTTAATCCTCGGTCTCCATGGGAACCAGCTGACAACAGGTTGAAATAACGTTAGTTTGTAAAAAGTCGAATTGGAGGAAAAGATGTGGTTGATTTAAAAATACGACGTGAGTGTGTTTCATAGCAGAAACAGAAAAACAAGTTTTTAATAAAAATCCTTAAAGCCGTTTACTGCGAGCTCGAGCGACAGGTGGAGGCCGCATTAAGGGTCTCATTATAAACTCGGACGTTTCCCTTTTGTTTCCTAAACGTGCGGTATCTACGAGCAGTGGGGAAATCATAGGGTACAATGTAACTGAGTAACATTAGTACGAATAAAAATAATATTCTAATAGAATATTATTGAAATAATATTCTAAATAAGAAAAATTCTCCCGAGAACATAAAAAAAAGTGTTCATCGCTTTTACATGTTATCATTCGGATCCTTTTGTCTTTTTATATCCATAAATTAACCAAACCAAACCAAAAACCTTTATCACATAAATGTGAAAACACACTAATGTAACTCTAATTATTACACTAAGAAGAGAAAATACAAACTAAAACTATGAGCCACAGTGACTGGCAGAGTAAATACAATCCTGAGAGCAGTCCAAAAGTTAGGATGAATCTCTGATAGATCGTTATCATCCACTGATGCTGGGCACTGAAGCTCTTGGACCCTATATCTATCTACATGTACAGTATATATATATATATATATATATATATATATATATATATATATATATATATAAATGCGTGTGAGTCCAGTAGTCACCAGATGGAATTCATCTCGGGACATATACATTATATTTAAGTTGAGATGTACACTATGACCATATTTTAGTAAAGTTTGCATGCACTCCTGGAAGTACTCTAAAAAGTAACAAAAAAAGTTAGCAATGCCCCAAGGTAAAACTACCCTGTTGCAACCAAAAAGTCCTCAAATTCAAAAATGTATTGGTCAAAATGTACTCAAAAACACTTATGTACAGTGAGCAGGGGCTTTTGCTTTTATTTTAATTTTCAGAAGGGCTTGGTGATGTCTGATCTAAGAAAATATATAAATAAATTTAATTTACCCAAATATTTATATTTATCTTATTGTTGGGCTTTATTACCAATGCCTTTTAACTTTGAAGCTGCTTAAATTGAAGCCCCTTTGCTCATCTATAGCAACGTATACCATTTAATTTATCATGTTAAAAATCTTAATCTACAATGTAACAGATGTTAGACAAATGTAGTGCAGTAAAACATTCAACATTTACAGTGAGGAAAATAAGTATTTAAACACCCTGCTATTTTGCAAGTTCTCCCACTTTGAAATCATTGAGGGGTCTGAAATTGTTGTAGGTGCATTCCCACTGTGAGAGACATAATCTAAAAAAAAAGTAATCCAGAAATCCCAATGTATGATTTTTTAACTATTTATTTGTATAATACAGCTGCAAATAAGTATTTGAACACCTGAGAAAATCAATGTAATACAACTTTTTTTTTTTTAGATCATGTCTCTCACAGTGGACATACGATGATTTCTAAGTGGAAGAACTTGCAAAATAGCAGGGTGTTCAAATAATTATTTTCCTCAATGTATCTACTGGATTAGTGGATCAGTCGCCAGTAGGTGACGTGATGAAGCAGCAGAATATTTGTGGAACATTAAAAAGAAATGGGAATATTATGGAGCCCCAAGCAGGATGTGATGACCCAGTTTTCCCAGTGTAATGTATCAGTTACACACACTGAATGTATTTAACTTTAATTGTCATTTCATGAAATTATGACACAATTTGGAAAATAATAATCCAACAATTTCTCAATTTCTTCTTCATCTTTATCTTCACAGCGCTGTGTAAACACTCATCATTATTAAATTTAAAAGTGCAGTGAAAATCTGGTCTGCTTAGTTATGATAAGTCAGGACAGCTTTCTAACTGGAGTTCCAGAGCAAAATTGTCCAGATTTAAACTGTAGTCCAAACACTCTGGAGAAATACAGTCTGTCGGCACCAGCTCCACCAGCGCATCTGAGTCCATGGGAAAACGATACCTTCAAGGCAAAACACACTAGGTTAGAGTCACATCAAACTGGGAGAGAAAGAAGCAGAGGAAGAACAGCAGGTGAGAGAGTGGTAGAGAGACACTGACTTGAAGCCTTGGCTGAGCTTGACCTCTGACCCGCTGGCTCCCATCACCAGGTACTGTTTGTTATTCTGGATATCAACACCACTGCAGGTAACCTTTTTTACCAGCTCCACCTCTGTACCTGAACTCACCGCTTCAAACACTACAAGAGACGAGATGACGAGAGGAGACGTGACATAATGTGAAGGGTTTACAGGTAACAGTGTGACATGATGTGACATCTTTCTGGACAATCAGTGTGAGGCATTAAAAACTGATATTTTAAGGTTTAACCTTCTGATGTGGATGAACGAATGGTGTGTCCATGGAACAGTTCTTTCAATGTCTCTATTAAAATTTTAGCAATAATACAGGCCAGAAATGTGGCTAATATTGCCGGTATTGGCAGAATCTACGCTTTTTACGTCCTTTTATTGCAAAATGATTCGTTCGTCACCCAAGTGGCTAGGAGAAAGGGAAGAGGGCATGTGAGGGCATCATCTGCCTCTCTGTGTATAATAGGTGGAATCGCATCACACCAAAACAGTTTGTCCACATGGGTAATGGTTTGTTTTCACAAGATGTGTAAAGAATTTTAAAAAGTGAACTTCAACTTTTTAGCTTTAGCCATATTATCTCTTTACACATTGCACTGGAACTAATTTGGGCCTCACTAGACATAAGCTGAGTTTGTTCTGAACATTTTCATATGTAACAAATTGGGGTTGGCACTTATATGCAAATACTCTTAAAAGTTTATTTAAGATGAAAATAATCGAGGAAATGTAATCAGACCTCAGTTGAGTTTGGTTCCAGTCTGAAAGCATTACACTGACAGGATGATTATATATTACGTTATTCCACCTTTATCTGTGTTCTTCAGGACTTCAACTATGGTGGCCGTGTAGGTCATAAAGTCTCCTTCTGCTGCTGCAGACTTCACCGTCACTTTATAGGCTGCAGGGAGACAAAAAGGACAATGAAAAATGTCTTGTGACATGTTGTTAATCTGTGTCTGTAAGATAAGATAACATATATGCCTAGTTTGTTTCCAAGGGGAAATTTTGCTTTGGCAATAGAGCTACACAAAACTGCAAAAAACGTAGCAATAAGTAGGCCTAGCCACAAATCAGAACAGTGGTACACCAAGACACAGTAATACATTACCTACAACGAAAGATATGTGAAATATTGCACTTGCCCTATTAAAATTAATACATAGGCATTATAAAAATGAGAAAAGGAGTTAATAAAACCCAATAAACCATTAAACCTAATAGTTGAAACAAAATGCAACAGTTGTTTCCATCCATTTCCATCCGTCAACTGAATTTTCTGTTTGTCTCTCTGTTTGTTAAGAACATACATGTGAGTAAAGCCGGTGAAAGTGTGTTTTTGCTTTGAAGCAAATAAAAACCTGTGTGCAATGAAGTCACATGCTATTTTGAGGTCAAATTGGTATATTGAAAAGATTTTAGACAGGCGTTTCCAGACATTTTCACCCTGAATCGCACAATACACAAACAAACGTTTGCAAACAAAGTTTAGTTAAAATGGATAGGGCCATCTACCTACACATGATAAATATTGCTAAGTTGTAGTAGTGCTTATGTACCAGCTGCGACATATCATGCAATAATAAGACAACAATGGTGCTATCAAAAACATTGCTATGATGATACAAATGCATGTTCCTCCTTTGTCTCATGTCTGTCTTTGTTGACACCCTCTATGTCTGCACAGAAAGTGGAAATGACCTAAAACTTTTTCTTTGCTTTATCCAAGTACTTCTTGCTCTAGATTCATTAAATGCTTGTATGTAAGTCATTGAAGTCTCCAGAACCTTCTTCACATATCCAGAGTTGAGCTGCTCCTGAGTTTTTTCAAACCCTAGCCCCTAATCCTAGTCTACAGCACTAGAGCCCGATGTGCTGTGCAGCGCCACCCAAAGTGTGTTTTATATAAGTTCCAAAATAATAAATGTATGACAGAAATGCACCTTTTCATATTTTGAAACAAATCTCTGATAGTTTTCTCTGTCTGTAAGGTGTCACTTTGTTTCTTTGACTTCTTTGAGGGTATTACTTGAGACATATAAATGTACTGTATTAAGCCTCAATCCAGTTAATGGGAATATTTATAAATTCACTTTATGTATTCATTCCTCATTCTCACCATATTTGATGTGCGGCTTGCAGGTCTCGTTGAGCCGTTTCTCTGTTGTCAGTGTCACATCGATGTTACCTCTGTAGGCAGCGCACGCAGCTGAACAACAACATATAATGTATAGTTATATTGAAAAACCTAGTCAACAATGGCATGTAAAAGATAGGGATACACAAAAACAATGCTTGATGAAAAACTTGAAAAAAAAAAAAAATATTTGACATGAGTGATTTGAGTGACAGATGTTCTCAGCCAATCCAAAGGCAGACGTTACCTGTCATACACTGACACTGTTCATCCACACAGAGGCGCTGCAGCTTCTGCTGCTGGTAAGAGAAACGTGCGGTGCATTCACTTCCTGCAGGAGGAAAGATTTATCATTTTAAAAATGTAAAGGAAAATACAAACATTTAATTAAAATCCTTCCGGTTGTCTTTCTTGTGTTTCAGATGGATATCATTTCATGTAAATAAGACAGACTTGGAGTTATTATTCTTTTGTAGTAGCTAGGCTAATAGTTTTACCCTGCTTGTGAACTTTGTGCTAAGCTAGGCTAAACACATTCTGGATCTGTCATGGTCCACACTTGTCTTATCTAAATGGCTTTTTTTCTGCCAGGAAAACAAACAAAAATCAATACAAAGAATGACAAAAAGTAAAACACTCAAATGTAAAGATAATAGTCAAAACAAAGATAGATTACTATCTTGTATATTTAATTCAGTAAGTCTCTTTTTTTTTTTATTAGTCTCTCAGAAATTTCTATGAAAGTCCAAAGCCTGATTTACGAGGTCCTAATCTTGCAATTTATAATCTCATAATTATTAAAATGTTTCACTTACTGGGTCATAACCATATAGTCTATGATGGTAATTAATGTATGAGATGTCAAAAACAGTAAAATGTTTGACTAAGTAGCTCATTATTATCACTTGGAAAGTCACAGTATTCAATCACATCGTATTTTCGACTTAATTTCTCATCATTTTAATCCAAATCTGGACACAGAGTTGAGGAAAACTACATATCCGAGGATGCACATCAGGTCCTGACTCTCACCTTTGTCCTGAGGCTCATAGACGCTGATCACGGACTCGCTGGCCCCGCCCACCCTGAACCCAGTCCTTATGCGAAAACCAATGCAAAGGAAGATCTCCGAGGGAACCTAGCAACCAGACAGGAAGTCATCATAACACAAAGGTCGACAAATGAAACAAAACATCACGGTAATGAAGGAAAATGAGAATTTAATCTGAATTTCTGGTTGGAAGTATTGTATTGCAATAGTTTAGGATTCTGGTGTTTTTTGTGCTTTTGTTTAGGTTTGTTGTTGTTCCTGGGGTTTCATTTACTCACAGAGTCTATCTGAATGATCACAGTGTTTCCCTGGAGTTCATAATGGGAGATGAGTGGCTCCTGTGTGTCCATGAACTGCAAAACAACAGTTAAGTTAAACCGGAAAAAAAACTTCAATAAATAAATAAAACATGAATGAAATACAAGTGTAAAGGATCACCAAAACCCATTGTGATCCAACTCAGTCAAGATACTTCCCCAAGTGATCTGGAAAGTATTTGCACACGTCTTTTGTAATTTACAGTAAATGCCAATGCGTCCCAAACATGGAAAATGGAAAATATATCTTCAATGCAGGTTATTTTGCCATGCCAACACTCTCTATAGCTTGCCCAACTTAACGATTTGGACGAAGTGTTGTGGACCGTGCCTCGGTTTGCCAGATAGATGGAGATGTGTTAAATTCTACCAACAACAATATCTCCAGCTGTGCCAGCAAAACCGCTAACTCGACTGGCGAGGGTGTGGACCTAGTAACTGTGCATGTAGCCTTCTGGGGCTGGAGTTGCATGACAGACATAGGTGTGAATGGGGAACCGCTTTGCTCTTCACTTGTGTTCAGATCCCAGAAACGCATTTTAAAACCAAGTGTAAACAGGGTATTTTATCACGGCTGTTATTGCTTTTATGAACATAACTACTTTTACACAGTAGACAGGAAACTCTTTTATTGTAGCAAATCAAGGGAAACCGGCCTCCGACGTGGCACAAGGGGTGGGTCCACAGGCTCAGATGTGATAGAGGGAGTCTATCATGACCCCTGGGTCTTGAAATTGAAATTTTGATTGGATTTTCATTCTGGTCTGTCCTTAAACTGACAGACATTGTGAGATTAGTGTTCTGATTCTCAGGCCAAACCTAAATAGACCTGAACAAAGAAAAGGTCACCTGTTTTAGGTCCTCCAGGTAACCCTCCACACCTGTCGGCAGCTGGATCTTCATCACCGTCAGACCGGACTCTGTGTACACCTCGTTAGGAGGAGGTTTATACCTGTAACACACGCGCACACACACACGCGCACGCGCACACACACACACACACACACACACACACACACACACACACACACACACACACACACACACACACACACACACACACACACACACACACACACACACACACACACACACACACACACACACACACACACACACACACACACACACACACACACACACACACACACCATTTAAACTTAATTACACTGATGGTCAGATGATTAATCTTTTAAAGACTGATCTGACATAAGAAAAAAATGCTAAGTGCGAAATGTATTGTAGAGGGGGAAACAAGATGTGCATGAATCTCTCTGTGTATGTAATCTTCTGCTGCAGTCTTTATGTTAATAGACATATTCAGTGTTACTGAAACGTCACAGTGATGTCAGGACTTTGAGGTAAAAGTAAGACTGACATAAAAGTTTCACATTTCATTAAAAAGTGCTGATCTGAAACAGTGTCAAGAAAAAATGACAGATGTCTTCCTATTTACAGTGACATAATGTCATCTATGTAAACATGTAATGTTAAAGTGTGAAGTTTGGTTAAGATGTTAAGTAATGATGTTTTAGTTTTCTCACTTTGCACAGGCGACCAAGTGAGGAGCACGCATAGTGGGATCTGACAAGGAGAAAAAGAAATTTACTCTGGTAACAGACAGACAAAGACTGAGACAAGATGCCTTATCCCAATTTAACAACTTACTAAACAGTTATGTTATGAATCATTTTTGTTATCTTTAGCAGGCTGCACTATGTCACTGATAGCAAGTGTAATGACGATAAAGTTGATTTGAATACTTACTGTCGGAGGTGTCGGGGCCCGCCACCTCTATAGTGATGTCAAAGTTACACTTTTGTGTGGGCGAGGTGGTCGCATAGTAAACTGTCTTCATCTGTGAACAAAGCGGGGGAAAGTTAAAGGGCATCCTGGGACATTTACAACAAATGAAAATGTCCAGTGAACCCCTAGGACACTGTATTAAATCACACCTACCTTCACATTAGACACACCCCTCCCATAACCTGTGCTCACAGTGATGTCATCGTCCTCTGTCACCTGGAAGAAAACAAAACAGGAAGACAGAAACAGTTTAGAAGGTTATTAACCACAGCAAAGCAACACCGGACCTGGCTGCTTAGTCTGTTTCACTCTTCTGCACCTGTTTCTCTCTCCTGAGTCTTGGTTCAATGTCCTAAGTCTGTCACCTGTCCTAAGTTTGTCTTACTGTCCTGCACCTATCTCACTGCCCTGAGTCTGTCTCACTATCCTGCACCTGTCTCGCTCTGCTGAGTCTGTCTCACTGCCCTGAGCCTGTCTCAGTGTCTTGCACCTGTCCCCTTCTCCTGAGTCTTGGTTCACTGTCCTGTATCCGTCTCACTGTCCTGAGTCTGTCTCACATCCCTGCACCTCTCTCGCTCTCCTGACTCTCTTTCACTGTCCTGCACCTGTCTCACTATTCTGATTTTGTCTCACTGTCTTGCACCTGTCTCACTGTCCTGAATCTGTCTCACTGTCCTGCATCTGTCTCACTGTCTTGAGTCTGTTTCATTGTCCTGCACCTGTCTCCCTCTCCTAAGTCTTGGTTCATTATCCTGCACCTGTCTCACTGTCCTAAGTCTGTTTCACTGTCCTACACCTGTCTCTCTCTTCTGAGTCTGCCTCTCTGTCCTGTACCTGTCTCCCTCTCACCTGGATGGGTGTGGCGACAGGTCGGCTCTGGCTCAACTGGACTCGTCCCAGATCTCCCTTCCTTCCGTAGCGGACAATGATGTCCTGATTGAGGACAGCTCGAGGGACGACTCTGCTGTACTCTGTTACCGCCTCCAGAGTCAATGCTATGTCCTAAGAGACAGACCGACAGGATGGCGGTCAACAGTCACCCAGTCAACATCTGTGTATATGTGCATGTGTGTATGTGTGTGTGCGCGTGTACCTGTATAGAGTAGAAACCCTGTCCGTAGTGCTGATCCTGGGTCAGCCAGGACAGGATGGGTTTGGCGTAGGGGAGTCTCCCCTTTAACACAAAACAGCACGTCGTATTTCAAACTCCAATAATCAATAATAAGTTGATGTGATCATTAGTAATGTTTGTTTACATGTGTCTGGCTGAGTCAGTTAGGCTCTGCTGTGAGCTTATTACTCTCTTTAATTGGAGGGAGCCTGACTCCTTCCTTGTTACTGTTGTGCATACGACAAATTTTAACTTATCTTAAATCAGTTCACTACATTTAAAAAAAAAACTACATTAAAAATTGTATCTTCATTATCAGCAAATAAAAACACTTTGTAATAAAAAGTAACTAAACACCAGGATGAAAAGTCCGGCTGTATTCAGAAGGGTTGCACTTAAGGGTTCGGACCGATGAGTGACCGTTAGCAGAAAAGGCTGTCAGACTGTCTGCCTCGCCGAGTTGACCCAAAAAGTTGCTCGGAACACACCAAAGCGTCAGGTTTCCTCGGGAATTCAAAGCCAGACTGTCATGGCGGCTTGTTCAGAATGTGATTGAAACGAAACGTGTTTATGAACAAAATTTAAGCGAGAAATAGGCCATGCAGTTGCTGAATCTGTCTGAACTATCGGCAGTGCACGGCTTCCAACTGATTATTTCAGAGAGGAAAGAGACAATTAGCAGACAGGAAGCAGCACCTTTAGCAGCACAGTCAGCAGGACGTACGCTGTCATCTCCACCGTCAGACCGCTGGATTGGTCGGGTTTCAGCCAATCAGCTGTTACGCTGGACTCCTGCCAGTACCTGAGCACAGCAGGGTGTCCTGCTCTCACACACACACACACACACACAGAGTTTTATTTTTTAATAAATAATTTTAAAGCTAGAGAGGGAAAAGCAGCAGCGCAGATCCCTTTTATAAATATTATTTGCTTAAAACTGAAACATTATCTCTCTTTTTTCAAATGTTTTAACACATTTTTACAGCAACTTTTGATCAAATTCAGTTTGGCATACAGTTTTTTATTATTGTACTTGTTTATAAAGCTTTGAATGATCTTGTTACCTTTTTAGATCAGAGACTTTTTTCATTCTACATTCCTGCCAGTTCACCAAGGCCCTCCATCGCTTTTCTTAGTAAATGTTCCTCATGTGCCCCATAAAAGTACTGGCGAGAGTGCATTCAGTTTGATTTTCTCACTGCCTATGGATGTTGGAAGTGATGAGCCCTCCGTATTTAAAAAAAAAGGAAATTAAAGAGCGGTTTACTGTAATTTTGACTATTGTTATTGCTTAAGTTTTTAAGTTTTAATAATTGATTTATTCACTATTTTTACCCCAATTATTCTAATCAACTGACTTGTATTTATTGATTTTTAAAATGTTATGGTTTTATTGTCGGAATTTTATGGCCTGTATTGTGTTAAATTTGCTGAAGCATGTACAGTAGTTACACTGTCTTTTATCCAACATTTCTTCTGGTATTCTCTCTAATAGTAGGCCTAGTACTAAATAACATAATATTTGCATATAACTTGCCAAAATGATTTAACTTTGCTTGTGACCAATGAAATTTTCTTTCAAGTTTAATCAAATTTCACTTGATTTAAAAAAGGACCAACAAAAACAAAAAACAAGCACCTTTGTCTCGAGCCAGTTTCTCCAGACTACTGAGCATCTCGGAGGCTGCCAGGCTGTTAGGGTCATGAAGGGTCAGAGCGTAGGTCGCCACCGCACGCACATATACACTCTTCACACTAGGGGCATGCTGGGAAATGTAGTTTGCTGCAGAGCTCATGCTGTCATCGTGGAACTGAAAGAGAATAAGAGAAGAGGTGGAAAAAAGGGAGAAGGGATGATGAAGAGATGAGACAGGGATGAAGATAGAAAAGAGGAGGAGGAAGAGGAGTAGGAGAAAGAGGAGAAAGAGGAGATGGAGGAGGAGGAGGAGGATGTATGTGTGTTCTTACCCGGAGCTGCAGGATAGGGTCTTTAATGCTCGTGGCTCTGAATAATGCAATCAGCACAAAGGACGTCAAGTACACTGATTGGTCGACCGCATCAGCCCCTGCAACCTGCAGCCAATTAGAAAACACTTAAGTTTACCAAAACACAGAGGAACCCTAAGAGGAAGGGTTACCAAATTTCAAACAAAGAAGAAGAAAACAAGGTAAAAGAGGATTGTTGCTGACCATAAAATTGTTGTATCTGAGGGAGGATTTCTCAGCAAAGGATCCGTCCAGCTGCTGAGTGCTGCGGATCAACCAGGACACCGATTCTGACAGGCTCTGATGGTCCACAGGCTCCACCATGTCCGCCAAGGACAGGGTGTTCACCACCAGGGCTGTCAGTCTGAGAGAGTGAGATAGAGAGAGAGACAGAAAGACAGACAGATAGACAGAAATGTATCAGAGGTGTTCTCCTCTGAGTGGCCGTTGCTTTTTGCCACACTGTCAAAGTTAATTTGATCATCAGATGGAACCAAAGTAGCAGTAATAAATCATACACATACTGAGTTTGAGAAGTATGGGACGCCCTTTTTATACAATATAAATAAAGAGCAACTAGCTAGTAGCCTGGCATCGCCAGCATCTGCCAGAGTAAATAAACCAGTGGATTCTTGTCAGATTTGTCAGGATCCCAAGCTAATTAGCTACGCAGTTTTTCAGATTTGTGGCACAGCACATGGCTGTAGCTAGTCGCTTTGGTCCGAATCTTTGAGATAGCCACATCCCTTCATTTAAATGAAAGAAGGGGGAATAAATAGAGTGGGAAATAACTAAATGTGATATTATGAAATAAATGAAAGCAAAAACTATTTATTTATTTATTGAAATGTATTCACTCATATGTATTTAAATTAACATTTATTTGCCTAATTTATTTATTTATAAGATAATACTTTTGGTGTTTGTGTTCTGACCTGGTGCTGGGTTCTCTCTTTATCCACACGTTGTAGCTGGAGTCTCCACCTCTGAATGAACTGACACTGACCAGACCTGCACACACAGTACACAGTAAATACAGGAAGGGAGCCTCCTTAGATCACACTCAGTGTCTCTTCAATGTCTCCTCACCGTCTCGGATCTTTCGTCTCAAATCTGCTGAGTTCTTCTGGATGTCTTTTCCCAGGTAGTCCCAGCGCCCTGTTGTCTCCAGGTACTGACACAACAGTATCAGGGGAAGAAGGCCACCAACCTCCGCCTCTGCCGACCCAGTCGGCAGGTTGACGAGCTGTTGGAGGCCTTCAGGGCTGTTTATTACCCACAGGAAATCACCGAGAACCTCACCTGGTACACAAAAAACACACATTGCATGCATAGATGGATTGCTGTACGGGCATACCGGGCCCAGGCCCAGGGGCCCAAGCGGTCAGGGTTCCTGACTTCCAAAATGTTGCTTTTTAAAATGTCCATAAAGAGACATGAAATTGTCAAAAATAGACACAAAAAATATACAGATACAAGTAAGAAAAAAAACTAATATAGAGCCTTAGTTTGCTTCAATTTAGCTAGAAACTAGTTTCCAGTTAGGGGATTTACACTCTTTAACCCAGAACAAAAAAAAAGAAACAGAAACTTTACTCACAGTTCCATGTTGAGTAAGACAAATATGAACTCCCTTCATGTTACTTTCACATTAGTCTCGCATTGCCAGACCTTCCAACACAGCACTGTGGAGGAAGGTCTGGCTAGTGCACACAGCATTCCGGGATGGGAGAAAAACGTGCTCTGGTTTATTGAAATTTTGTTAAACCAATCCCAATTGCCTTGGGCTGCACTAAGTGCTGGACTCAATGACGGTTTCCAAGGAGCGATTTAAGACCCTTTTCAAGCCCCGGACATTTCATCTCAGCCCTCCTAAAAACTAAATTTTTTGATTACAATTACAATTTTTATTATTATTTTTTAAATCAATTTTGGTGCTTCAAGTGAGAGTTTGTGAACAATTACAGGTTTAAAGGGCTTGAAACCGGTTTAAAATCCTGTGTCTCGGTAGCCAATGCCCATGTAACCCAGTCAAGGAAAGGGTCAACAGAAATTTAGTTTTGGCCAATCGGTGGTGGTTTTGCCAGACTGAGTCTCTGTCTAATCTGTCAGAGGGAGAGCAGGAGTGTGGTTGGGAAGTTTAACATTGGTAGTTCCCAGAGAAGAATTATTATTATTATTATTATTATTATTATTATTATTATTATTATTATTACTATTTATTTCAAGTGAAGATTAGAACCCAAATTGAAACGTAAGCAACTAAATTTGTTGACTGTTAAAACATTGTGTCAAATAGGTCGTTTATACTGTGACTTGTAAAGTGTCAAGTTTAGTTAAAAACGTAAACTGAACAACAAAGTTGTTGTTCAGGAGCTAGCTCAGATATTGTTGGCTCCTCAAATTATGAATTTAGCAGGGGGGGTTAACACTTTAGCAAGGCACTATATCCGTGTCACGTTCTCATTAGGGGCTGAGCCCCCATAAAAGTCTGATGCTAGAATCGCCCTTGACAAAATAGTCTTAGGAAGGAACTTGTTTTGGTGGAACATGTGTCCGTTCAAGGGTTGTTTTAGCAGTGCAACAGACAACTCAGATTGGACAGATAGTCTAGCTAGCTGTCTGGATTTACCTTGCGGAGATCTGAGGAGCAGTTAACCATAGTCCTCAGAACTGTTTCCAGCTTTAGCTCTGTATGTCATCATAACAGTAGTATCTCTTTATGTCTTACCGTTGATAGTCAGCATCCTCTCCACAGCTGTTTTGGGAACGATGTTGGACGGCAGTTTGTGCTTGAGTTGCACTGTTCTCTTCTCTGAACCTACACAGCAAGAAAACACAACAACATGGAACAGAGTGACTTCAATAAACACTGATCTCCTGTCAGAGCAGAGCAGCTGCACACAGAGCTGGTTGATCAGACAGAGGAAATGTACCGTAGAGTCCCTGTGGGTCCAACCTCCCTCCAGAAAAAACCTCCTGCTTCACTCCTTCAGGCTGGAAACACAAAATCAAATAAAAGGTAATTTTTGTTTTTAAAATCTGGACCTTGAGTCTGTAAATAAAGAAATATGTATATTAGGGCTGTCAAAAATAGCGCGTTAACGACGTTAATTAGTTGTTTGTTGTTAATTACGTCGATTTTTTTAACG
>NC_048411.1:16447189-16503818 GCF_013103735.1 Etheostoma cragini
GGGACTGACAGTGCACATAATATGAAAATTATGTATCTGTGTCCTGTTATATATCTTTTGGTATGCATTTCAGAAAAAGAATAGTTAGGATTCAGGTGTAATTGCAAATGGTGATTAATCCTGATTAATCCACTGAAAATTATGATTAATTTGATTAAAAATTTTAATCATTTGACAGCCCTAATGTATATACTTTATACATTTATCCATTCGTACCACCACTCGTAGCTTTTTCTCTAGGATGTCTGTGTCTCCTTTGTATGTCTTCAGGGTGAAGGTCAGCGTGTGTTCTCCAGGCTCCAGGCCCAGCAGAGTAAAGGTCACTTGCCCCACCTCCCCTGCAGCCAGGTAACTCCAGCTGCAGGCGGTGGATTGCAGCCCCGTCCCCCTGGCATCCGGCTGGGACTGCTGCAGGCACAGCGCCGGGCCGGCCGTCAGCGTCACACAGTACTGTGGACAAAACAAAGTGGAAGAAACGGAGGGAGAAACGTAAGGGAACTTTTTTTTTCCATTTATCAAAAATTAAACAATCATCACCATGTTTACACATCACTAAACTACAGCTCTCAACAGAGGATGATGGGAGATGTAGTAGACTGTAGTTGTACCTTTATGTTGTCCGACTGCTGGTTGTACACAGAGCCCTTCAGCTCCAGCTGTTCTCCCCTGATCACCTGGTAAGGAAGCGGAACGTCCACACTAAGTGGCAGATTGACCGACACCTGAACCGGCTCTGCAACACACATACCTGCAGAGACACACACAGGTCAAACACCTTGACCCAATCTCGCCACTTAGTTCCTTGATTTGTGTGAATACCAAAAATTCCCTTCGCAGTGTTGGAATGTGGCTTTTCTTCAGATTCATGCTGTGTTTTATTTAAAAAAAGAATGTTTTCTCCACTGAACTGACAATATTCTTTCATGTTTAAAAGGATTTAGAGAACAACTTGTCTAGACTTATACAATGAGGTGACCTAGTGGTTAAGGCGATGGACTGGCGATGGACTGCTTATCCGTTGTGCTTTGCATGCTGAGGCTTGAATCCCATCCTCGTTCCAGTGGAGTATACTTTAGTTTACATGTCAACAAAACAATGAAGTTTAGTTTAAAGCTTAGACACCTGCTTTTAAACTGTTTAACGAGTTCATACAGCTGCTCTTGAAACTGTTCAGACTCCTGTAGTAGAAAAGTTAGACGTTCATAGGATGAAGGATGGATGGAAATGAACAAACAGGAGATCTTTTCTTCAATTAATGAATGAATGAATTAACTTAAGTATTAGAAGAGAAAGGGATGTTGAACATTAAGGAGGTAAAGAATCTCACCGTTCTTAAACATGCCGATAGCCCTGATTTGCCAGGTGGTTAGAGAGTCTGGTAGATGCTTGTTGACCAGCAATCGGCCTGAACTACTAATGAAACCAAAAACAAACACATTCAGAAAAGTCCTCCGTAATGTAAAGGGTGAAGGGGTATCCCTGCCGCGTTCTTATATCTCGTAACTCATAAAAGCAGTTTAAATATCCCTCCGTTTGACTTCAGTCTAACAGGAAATGTTCTCAACACCAGACTCATCTAATTAAATTAGTCTGGTGTAGAAATTAGACAAATTTATAATGTGTCGATCTTTGGTTTTTACTTCACTCCTCCCCTAATTTAGTAAGGCTTTCTTTTAATTCAGTGGTGCTCAGATCTTTTACTTCAGTAAAAGTAGTAACACTACATTGTAGAAATATAAAAGTAAAAGTACAGAAGCATCAAAATATTTAAAGTACCAAAAGTAGCAAAAGTACTCACTATGCAGAATAATACACCGTATATTATATATCATTGTATTATAGTTATTGATGCATGTATGTGTTCATCACTTTAATGTTGCAGCTGCTAAAGTTGAAGCACATTTAATTACTTTATGCACTGCTGTGTAGTTTAATCTATAGTAATACATTATCATTGATTAGTTTGTTTTAACTGAATCTGTAAAGTGACTAAAGTTGTCAGATAAATCTAGTTGAATAAAAAGAACAATACTTACCCTCTGAGAGGTAGTGAAGTTTAGTATAAAGTAGTAATAGTTTGATTTTTGTCACCTGATGGGCTTCACCTCCCACATCCAGCTTTCCGGAAAGTAGCTCCGCACCAAAGAAGGAGCCACGTCAAAGTCTGCACCCATTGCTACACGGACGCACGCGCGCACACACACACACACACACACACACACACACACACACACACACACACACACACACACACACACACACACACACACACACACACACACACACACACACACACACACACACACACACACACACACACACACACACACACACACACACACACACACACACACACACACACACACACACACACACACACACACACACACACACACACACACACACACACACACACACACACACGGTCAGGTTCAGCTTTACTTCAGCCTCAATCAGACTGGATACACATTACAAGAGGAGGTGGGAATGAAACCTTCAATGTGCAAAACTGTGTGCATGCTCCTGACAATAGGCTCGTTTGAGATGAGCAAAATTCGATTTGTGTCCGACTTGATCCCAACTTGCTCTAATGTCATGCACACGTAGGCAACGATAATCTCACGAGAGCAAGGCGGCCGCAGTTCTGAGACACAGGCAGCGCAGTCGCTGCTTTTCACCGACTGCAAGATCCAGGCAAACCCAGAGCATGCTGGAAGACGCTGGCCTCGTCGCTGGCCATTTAACAGCTGATTGGTTTATAATCGACTCAACATGATGACGTTTTATATGAACTTTTTATTTTTTTTGAATCGGAAGGATTTAAACAGGCTAATTACTGTTAACTGCAAACTAACATGCTAGTTAACATTAGTAATTAAACCTAAACAGCTAATGGAAGTCCAAACTGTCTGCATGCTTCTCCTGACAATACGGCTATTTGTCGACTATGCGACGGTATGAGGTATAAGGTCGAGGTATAAGGTAATGGAGCTTTTTATACATTGCCCTAAGCCTAATGCTTCAGATGTAAAGTTATTCACTGTCAAAGTGGCGCCAAACTGAATGGGAGTCAATGGGATGCTAACTGCAGGTGAGTACTTCGTAGCATTAAAATGGCGCCATGGGAGCTACGCTTAGAAAGGAGAGGCTTCCCCCTCTGGTCTGGCCACTCTCCACTGAGTGTTAACTTCCTTGAAGGCGGGTACTCTTTTGAAGTTTAAAATTATTGGATCTGCCCAGAGCTACTCTGGATCTGCCAACCAACGCTTGGTCGTGTGGTCGGCTTAGCATCGTTAACGTTCACCTTAGCCAACTCCTTCACCACTAGCGAATCAATCTTGCACAGCTAAGAAATACCACAACCCAAAGGATTTATGGCATCCCCTAACGGACATAAGAGGTAACTTCACTTTATGTAGACTTCCTGTGCTGTCTTTCTGTCTGTGTGTGTTTGTGTGTGATCGGGGTGTGATGAGTCCAGACTGACCTTGGCGTCCCAGGATGAGGTTCTGGTCCTGGTCCAGGTTCTGCTGGAAAAACTCACAGCAGGCTCTGAAGGCCTCTCTGCAATGAGGGTGTTTTTTGAAGGTCTGCTGGGCAAACTGATGGCAGGTCACACTCTTTGGGATGTACTTCATGCCCTGTTCACAGCAGATCTTCAAATGACCGTAACTCTCCGCTGGACAGAAAAGCACAGACACTGTTATCTTCCTGTTCGGTTCTGAAACTAATACAGGAAATGTGTTTCTGAATGAATCAGTCATTCTGGTTTCATTAGAAAACGTTTAAAGGTGGAGTCTCACCTTTCTTTTTCTTGTCCTCTTCCGTTGGAGCTCGTTTTGGACGCACGACTGCTTTGCATGCCTCGTCTGCACACATGCATGCGCACACATACGCACATATACAACACATAAACTCAAATCACTTCAAAAACACTGTCACTGACTGATTGATTGATTGATTGGCGTACCGCTGTTCGATGGGTGGGCGTTAGCATTAGTGATGAAGGTAAGGCCAGCCAATCGGAATACATCTGCGCTGTCTCTGCCACCGCCTCCTCCGCAGCCTTGGTCACTGCCCTCGATATGACGCATAACCTGCAGGCCACCATACTTCCTATTACTGCCGTTTCATAGAACTTCAAATAATATTCACAAACTATTACTATAAAAAAATGTCTTCTGAGGTGAAATGGTATGTTTCCTCTGTTACACTGCTAATGGGGTCCCTGTAGTTGGGTCGCAGTGTGTAGATAGCCGAGTCAACAGCAGACAGAGCCACCAGACCCTCCTTATTGGTCCTGACGTCCAGCCGGAGGTTTTCCTTCGGTTTGTAGACTCCAGTAGAATATGACAGATCAGTCTGAGACACACACACACACACACACACACACACACACACACACACACACACACACACACACACACACACACACACACACACACACACACACACACACACACACACACACACACACACACACACACACACACACACACACACACACACACACACACACACACACACACACACACACACACACACACACACACACACACAAAAAGATTCTTTCCCATAAAATAACATGGCGATAGACAAATTGGTAAATCAGTAGATACGTTTTTTTGAGTGTCAAAACCCCCACAAAATGACTTATTTACTATAGGAATTGATCCATTCAGTTCGATAAAATTTGGAAAGTCTAAGAGCTGCACAATTAAATCATTTAATCCACATTCAAGTTAGCAGGAGAGCTAAACCATAAGGAACCAACTTGGCCAGCAGAGGTCTCTAGCGGTGAGTTTTAACTATCAAAATAATTATATGGTAAGATAGGCCTAGTTGTACTTTTACTTAAGTACTTCTTTCAAGTAATTCAAGACAAGACAATACAAGACTCTTGGTTAGTGCACTGCTATTTTGAAAGCTTGAGTTTGGCAATTTTGGCCGTCACCAGATAATTATTTTAAAACTGCACATGCTGATTTTGCTAAGCTAAATGCTAACAAGGTTAAGTTGCTAATATTCAAAAGGCTAAAACAGCTGTCCTGATTATCAGGTCAGCATGTAGCCACGCCCCGCTAGGACAATAATTTGCTATATGTATTAGACTGTAAGACTTGAAACCAGAGATTGATACCATAACCTCATTATGAAAATGTGTGTTGAGGTAATAAATCAAATGAGAAGTAACAGAATAAAACACTTGTCTTGTTGTACCTTGAGTCCGTTGACACACTTGTCGCTGACGTCCAGCCAGACAGAGTCGGCCACCAGCTCGGATGTACCCTCTCCGTACAGGATGTAGTAAACCACCAGTCTGATGGACGGGACCATGGAGGTCGTCACCTCAAAGCTCAGAGTATGTTTGTTATCGCTGCTGGCGACAGCCTTCTGACTGTCAAAGTCCACAACCTTCCCTTTAGAGAGCACCTGAAGGGGCACAGGAGTTACAATTAGTAGTCATCAGTAACTATGGAAACAGGAGAAAAGAGACATTGTGCACAATCTAATGTCTCCTCACCAGGTAGCTAAGAGCTCTGATGGGCACGTAGGAGGGCATGGCCGAGTACACCTTGATGTTGGAGAATTGGCCCACCTCCAGGCCTTGACCCGGCAGCGGGGGGTCAATGTACAGGTAACGCTGGTTCGGGGAGTGATAGGACACAGCCTCCAGACTCAGTCTGGCCTGACTGGATGCTGGGAGGCTGGGGTCTGCCGTCTCAAACTGACAAGTAAGCAACAACAAAAACAACACCTAAACATAAAGGTTTAAACAAGTACACAACAAAGAAAACAAAACGAAGACGAAAAATAAACAACAGGAACTAAAACATGGAAACAATAAAAATAAAAAGTTAACTTTCACAATTTAAACACAACAAGCATACAAACAACACATAAACAACAAGCAAACAATAACATGTTTACATGTTAACATGTAAACATCAAGTAAAGAACAACACATAAACAGCAAGTAAAGAAAAGTAGGTCTATTGTAAATAACAAGAGGTAAATATAAAGTAACAAAAAAAGTAAACAAAATATAAGTAACATAAAAACAGCAAGTAATCAACAGAAAGACAGCATCCTCCTCTTCACCTTTAACACCGTTCGGACTGCGTCTTTCGGTATGTTATAGATAAAGACAGCAAGGCCATCTGATTGCGTGTTGGAGCTGTCGGGATTTGGGGTGTCCTCGCTCTCCATCCCCTGTTTGAACAGCTGTCGCTCCACCATGCGAACCAACATCCGTTTCACCGGTTTGTCCAGGTGATCCTTCACCAGCACCTGCAGAGAAACCATGAAATCACTAAATTAAAGTTAATTCCTGACCAAGCTACAGTTGAACAGGTGTGAAGGTTACGCTGCAGACACACACCTGGATGTTATAAGGAAGTCCAGGTTTGATGAAGGGGGGCGTGGACACGAGGCTCAGCGTGTAAGGTGATTTAACGAACTTCACTGCAGCAAACTCCGCCTCTTGAGTGATCCCACCTGAGAGAAGAGAGGAGTGTAGTGAGGAGGGGGAACATAATGTAAACATAATATCCTGTATGTGTCAAAGGTGGTATTCGAAACCACTTACTATACCACCAGTACGTACTGATTTGGGAAAAATGTAGTGTGCAGTATGCAAACAAAGCAAAATCTGCAGTATGCAAAAAATACCCAGATGTACGGAAAAAAATTCCAGCATGCATTGGACCAGTTTATGCAAAGTGCTGAAACGGTCTCAACAACTTGTTTACTTCAGATTCTATAAACTGCGAAGTTAGGCCTGCAGACTTTGAAATAAAATTGATTGTACAGATTCATACAACTGACATATGCAGTATACTCTCTGCGTTCCTTGGTAGTATTCAGTAGGCAGTTCTTATTACAGACAAAGTATTAATCTTGTAATGTCCCCTTTAAGACTGGGATGCAGGTGAAAGGTGTGTACCTGTGCTCTCCTGAAGCAGGACAGCAATGTACAGGTACATCCCCACCAGACTGTTAAGGTCTTTTGGTCCGTTGTGTTTGGACAGGACCTGCTCCATGTTTACAGTCACGTCCACTTCACCTGTCAGGGACAACTGAAAGACAAAAAAACTGCTGACAACAGAACATAAAACTATGTACACGCTGTTTTTGAAGAGAGAATAAGCAGTGAAATCAATTTTTTGTGAACACATAATCTGGTGCTCGGTATTAAACCTTAATATATTTCTTTGTTAACACTGACTGAAATGTGATGGTTGCATCAAATATCAGAAAGGTTCAAATATCACAGTAGTGGCCAAAACATGCAATGTTTAACAATAAATCCATTGTCACAT
Organism: Etheostoma cragini; assembly: GCF_013103735.1. Taxonomy (NCBI): domain Eukaryota; kingdom Metazoa; phylum Chordata; class Actinopteri; order Perciformes; family Percidae; genus Etheostoma; species Etheostoma cragini. Next base: position 16,454,512 of record NC_048411.1, read on the forward strand.
TTAAAGATTTACTCGAAAATTTACATGTGTGATTTTCTGCGTTACCTTGCATCCATTAAAACAAGATTTGTATGACCACTCAGAGACACTCTTTTATGGATAATACTATATCTCACACCTTTGCCTGAACAATTCAAACTTTGATACATTTTCTTAAAAACATTGCGGAAAAGGTTGCATGTAATTTTTCTTTGGCCTAATTGGCTTTATTGTTTTTTCTTCAGGATGCATTCAATCCTGACAAAAAAATTATCCAAAATTAAAATTCTAAAAAGACAAACTAGATAAACATTTTTATAAACTATTCTTTTCTCACTCTTACTGTGATTGTTGGTAGAAACAGTTTTTTTTTGTTTTTGATTTTTAAGATGACAAAAGTAAAAAGTGGAATTTGTTTATATTCCTCTAGTCTGGATTGACGATACTTAATTTACCAGATAGTTTCAGTGACGCCAAACGTTCTGCTGTATGTCCCTCACCTTCCATTTGAGGAAGAGAAACAGCAACCGGAACTTCTGAGCTAACATTACACACTGAAAATTGCATTGTTCAATAAAATTTGGATTGTGCAACAACCCAGGCCTACTCAGCTGCTTGGTTCTTTTGAAGAATGACTGTAAAGATCCACAAAGAATATGTTTATGGCATTTACCATCTAACTGACACATTTTGGGACCGTTGGCAGGGATTGCTGTGGACAAAATACACACAAAATTCACACAGCAATACACTGGTAAGAGCAAATTACAGTTAACCGTGTCTCCAGTTAATTTATATAAATCAAATTACTGTATCGTGTGAATAGTTTATTTCACTTCATTTTGTGTGTGGCATTTTCTTTCTTTTTTAAAACAAAACCTTCCTTCGCAAGACTATTTTGCAGAGCCCCAGTTGCTGCGTATGTAGCTTAGCGCCACCCAAGACGATTGTGATTGGTTTAAGGAAAAGACAGCCAGAAATAAAATCCAGTAGTGTATGTTTGAAGGGGGCAGATCTTCTCTTTAGTGCTGTGGCAATAGGTCTGGCAATGTAAGACTAATACTTATTATTATATATAATATATTATATATATATATATATTATATATATATATATATATATATATATATATATATATATATATATTATTATTATAATAATATTCCTTAAACTAAGATATCAGAAAAGAAGTTGGAGAATTGTCCTGGAATTTAGGTATTGTATTAAAAACTCTCAGTTTAGTGCAGATCAGTGAGTTGTTGGTGTTTATATTAACACTTTATATTAACGGTGTTTCTTGCTGTATATCAGTTTTCATTTCTCTTACTGTCTCTCTGGTGACAGAGCTGGGGATGATAACCGGAGGATTCTTTCCGCTAACGTAGCCATAGCGCAGAAACACTTCGCCTTCAGCCACCGGAGCACCGTGATTATACCTGAGAGACACACATGTTTGGTCTCATTCACAGCTAAGAAATATGTTAATAATTTCATTGAATTATTTTGAGTTCTGTATATCTAACATGACGTGCGTTTCTTCACCTGGCCGAGACCTTGAAGTTGAAACGGTTGAAGTTTCCGTAGCTAATGTAGTTAGCTACTGGTTCCACAAGGATGTAGCAACTGGGAAGAACTGAAACAGAACAGTCATTAATTTACATTTTACACTTTTCCATATATATATCATATTTTATAAAGTAGTTTTTTTTAGTAGTTACCATATTCTTTCACTTCAAAGTCTGCTTTTGCTGTTGTTGTAAAATCGTCAGAGTAAGAAGCTTCAACAGACCAAATCCCCAACCTGGAATCACATTAACAACATTATAAACATCTTAGAATCACATTAACAACATGACATACAACCTGGAATCACATTAACAACATGACATACAACCTGGAATTACATTAACAACATTACATACAACCTGGAATCACATTAACAACATTACCTCTAACCTGGAATCACATTAACAACATTACATACAACCTGGAATCACATTAACAATGCTACATAAAACCTGGAATCACATTAACAACATTATAAACATATTAGAATCACATTAACAATGCTACATAGGCCTACCACCTGGAATCACATTAACAACATTACATACAACCTGGAATCACATTAACAATGCTACATAAAACCTGGAATCACATTAACAATGCTACATAGGCTACAATATGGAAGCACATTAACGATATAAACATTTTGGAATCAGAATGTGTATACATTTTATTTTGCAGCTTGTAGTGGCTAGTTTTTTTTTTAAGGTCTTACTTTGGTTTAATGGGGATCTTGAACGGGTTTTGCATCGATGGGATTCCATTGTTGACGTCAAACATCTCCACAATGTCCACTGCAGATTGATCTGGATCCTGTGGGGAAGTTTACTGATCTGAGATAACATCCTATTAACATGTTGTGGTGTGTTGCTACACCCCGCTGGTCCTGCATGTCATTACACCCACCTTAAAAGTCAGAAACACGGTGCGATTGGCCGGAGTCAGCTCCTGGTTCAGGGAGAACGCCCTCACTTTAACTGGACAGACACGCACGCACGCGCACATACGCACACGCACGCGCGCACACACACACACACACACACACACACACAGTCACACAGTCACACGGTAAAGACATTTCATTTGATTTAGTTTCTACATGTATACACTGTATACCAGTGATACTCAACTTACAGAAAGGTTGCCGGTGTGCTCACAGACTCATTTAAAATGACAATACAGTAAATTAATTCACACTAGGAATTCTATTTTGTACTTTGAATGCAAATAAGGTACCAGAGTGCATAAAAAAGTGCCAGGGGCTTGGTCCCCAAATGTCCGGCTGTGACCAAAATTTGCAAGATTAGAGAGGACAGCAAACAAGCAATTAAATGAAAAATGGATGGATGTCTTTGCCTTTATGTTAGGGTGACCATATTTCGATTTCCGAAAAAAAGAGAACAATCGGCCGCCCTCAAGACACAAATTCAGAAAGGCTTCTAAGAGGTCAATGAACATTATGCCTCAATGGTACAAAAATAATTTATGTAATAAAATCTAATCTGTAACAACCTTGAGTAGGTAAGTAAACGTATTTACATTCCTCCACAGACAAACAGTGGTTCAGCACTGGTGTGCAGTGGATTGTGTACTCTTCTGTAATGTGGTTTTAAACTCTCACCGCTCTGACTGGGGGTGTACAGTGGTTTGTCTGTCTGGATAAACAGGAAGCCGTTGGTGCGGCTGATGGACACAGACACGTGCTGGTTGATCACTGTTGATTGGACGTGCAGAATCACATGATTCACGCTCTTATCCAGCTGACCTGGACGCAGCTAGAGAGACAAACCGGAACAGTTGATTAAAACCTTATCCTACAACTAAAAGGACATTTCTGGCAGACTCTATTGAGAAATGGTGACAAAAGTGAAAAACAATTTGTTTATCTGCCCAGTGATTTGGAACTCCTCCAAAATTAAGTAGGCTCTTCCTTGGCCTATACTACGTCTTCCACCAGGTGTCATGAAAATTGGGTCAGTAGTTTTTCCTAAATCCTGCTGACAAAACAGTGAACCAAAAACATCACCTCCTTGGGGGTGGTGATAAGTTCTGATAACTTTCAGCTCTGCGCATCGTTGAGTCTAACCTGGACTTTGGCGACAGCCTGGTATTTGTTCAGGGTGTTCAGGGTCACGACTTCCCTATCCAAAACCACATGATTTGGAGCCATGGAGGTCTTCAAGAACACGTAGACCCTCTCCTCAGTCTCAAAACCAAACAACTGCAGCAACACATTCTCCACAGCATCCAGACGGAATGAGAGAGGAGCTGTAATCAGATACCTGAGGGAGAAGAACACACCTGGACTTATGATCAAAAGGAGACTCGTTCATTAAAGCTATAGTGCGTAGTTTCTGTCGTCCCCTTGAGGAATTTAAGGTATTGACAACAAAAGTGTTGGCGCACGTTGGCCACATGGTGCAAACTTTCCGTGACTGCTCCCCCCACATCGCAGTTTCTAGTTGCCAAGGGGGACACGGAGGATTAAAAAAACATGAAAAACGAAGAGGCAATTATCTTCAGTCAAGCAAGTTTTTGCGCACGAAAGTCACTGGACGCCACAATCAACATAGTCATACTGAGTAATACAGAGAGATTTGTGTGGGGCTGAAACTCTTAATTAGCTTTGAAGCAAATCATTTGGCAATGGCTTGACTGTAACAGACGTTCAATAATATCAAAAAGTTACGCACTAAAGCTTTAATTAAGAACGCCAGCGAGAAAGGTCTAAACCTAATCTACCTCTATGGCCTAAACCCTCAGTGTGTGCAAGTGCTCAAAATAGTCAGGCAGCACTTTGCGAAGCCATAGCCTATCATGTTACTTTGACAATGCAAAAACACATAGGCATACAACTGTGGGATTGTGACTTTTTATTTTACATTTTGTGTTTAATTTTTGGCCATTAAGGTTCTTCAGGGGCTGACTGTATGATTTAAATAACTTCCACTCTCCTGCCTCACAGAGTGGAGATGGGGTAATCGTAACATGATCTTTCCTCTGGTGCCACGATCTGGACATACTTTTCCTTATTAGGCTTGTGTTGCTTGGCTGATGTGAGACTCTGTGAACTACAAATGGAGGTTTCATTTTCACCCCCTGACCCTCACAAAGTCTGTTCACAGCTCTGCTCTGCATCACAAACAAATTCAATTCAGTTCAATTTTATTAATAGTATCAAATCATAACACGAGTTATCTCAAGACATTTTACAGATAGATTATGTCTAGACCACACTCTAATTTGCAAAGACCCTACAATTCCAGCAATATGAAACAGATGTTTGATTAAGGTGGAGCTGTGTGGCGTACAGTGCAGGAGTATGTTCTAGAAAGACTTTTTCTGTTCTTATCTGTACGGTTATACACTTGCAAGCAGATGTCTGCAAAGACTCCATTCCACTCCAAACTCCAAAACCTGACAAGACATCGAAACATTTGAGCTAAAGCATCATGTATGCATACCTGTTAGCAACATTTGAGAATATTCTAAACAAGCAAATAACTGACAAAAACACAAACTGCACTACAGCAGCAGTTACACAAACAGTACTAATGCACTCTACAATTGCAACAAGATAGTTAGGCAGTGAATGATAATACTAATAATAATACTACTAATAATAATAATACTTACGATCTGGAATCGGCCTCCGTCCTCCAACAGAGACAAAACACACACATCAGGAGGACACATACCTTCATCGTGACGGTGAGGAGTGAACACACACACACACACACACACACACACACTGACTGACTGAGAGACTGACTGACAGTGACAGAGAGTTATATTTCATCAGTTATTTATTACCTCAACTATTGGCAAATACCTGCAAGTTATCAGAAAACCAGACAGAGTGGGATCTTCTTCTCTGTGTGTGTGTGTGTGTGTGTGTGTGTGTGTCAAAGGTGAGTTTACACAGCCTGTGTTTTCTGATCTTACCCAACAATGTTGATTCTGTTATCAGCTTGTCAGTCAGTCGTCAAATCCGAAAGCAAAAATTTACATTTGGTGTTTTTTTTTCTTGTTTTTTTTTCTTTTCTTCACTCTGCAGTAAAAAAATAACATAAATGATATGCATCAGGTACATTTTTAAGAACAGTTTGTACAGAACAGTGCAGGTCTAACTACACTGATAGGCTGCAGAGTTCATTACAGCCACAATAACATAAAACTACATCCTGATGATTTATCTCAACAGCAATGGAGCTAAAGTATGCCCTGAGGGTGGCAATAGATGAAAAGATCACAGTCATCAAAATTTAAAGAGTTCATCATCCTAAAGCTATAGTGCATAGATTCTGTCACCCCCATGAGGAATTCTAAGTAATGAAAACAACACCGTCGACGCATCCACATGACCCAAGCCTTTGGTAATCGTGCAAAACCCCCCACCCCCTCGTCCACACAGTTGCTAGTTGTGTTTATGCCGTCAACTCAAGGACAATCATGAACTTTTTAGAAGAGGTCTAGTATATTATCTTGTAAATTGTTATGTACTCTTTGTCTCCAAAGCTAAACACTGCTGTTGTGCTTTCTCAGGGGTGAGCACACGCATTACTTGAGCTTCTGCTCGTAAATGTTGCTGGACGCCACCATTTCGTAAACATAGCCATACTGAGAAATACAAGAGAGTTTTTTTGGAGATGAATTATCTTTGTTGCAACTTCTTTGGCAATGGCTTATTTGTAACAGACATTCATTAATGTAAAATAGTTAAAACACTTAAAGCTGTATTCACTTATTTTTTGGGCTCGGGGGGCAGCAGAAAAAACTGTACACACAACAACTTACATGTTATTGGCTTGATGCTAACATTTTAGCAGACATAAACCTTTACCTTTTCCACACCTAGTAGACACTAAGCAACATGGTCATCATGCTTTTGTTCCTGCTAAAATAAAGTTAGAAAAACAAATTGAGATCATGTCAGTGGGAGATGTATGCACAACTTTCACTAAAGTAGCAATGACTCAATCAAAAAATACTTTGTTAAAAGCAAAATCCCAGATATTATTAGTAAAATATACTTAAAGCATAAAACAAAATTTCTCAGTACGCAGCCAAAATGGGCTGTCAGTTTTAAATTATTACAATTAAATGTTATTATCATAGATGCATTAACCAGCTGCAGCACATTTGATGTAATGTATTTACTGCTTAACAATGTCTTGTATTTTATAATTTCATATATTCATTGGCCCTTTATTCACAGTACAAGGTAACCAATGACCTCTCCAGAAACCATCACCTTATCGTGGTGGAGAGGTTTGTGTGTCCCTATGAACCTGAGGGCTGTGTTGTCTGGAGCTTCATGCTACTGGTAGGGTCTCCCATGGCAAAGTGGTCTCAGGGAAGGGGCCAAAGAATCATAAAGAATGGTTCAAGATCCTATGAAAAAGCGAGGAAGGGATCGAGGGACCCTGCCCTGAGGAAGCCCGGGGACCCTGTCTGGAGCCAGGCCCAGACGGCAGGCTTGTGAGCAAACACGGAGCCCAGGCGGGCACAGCCCATAAAAGCTACGTGGCACCTCTTTCTCATGCTCAAACGTGTACGTGGTACCAGAGCATTCTAAGGCCAAAGGTCAATGATCAGTTTTATGGTCAGGTAGTTAAACAACTCCACAGTGGCAAAGCCCCAGGGATTGATGAGATCCGTCCAGAAAGGCTGAAAGCTCTGGGTGTGGAGGGTCTGTCTTGGTTGACACGCCTCTTCAACATTGCGATGAAGTCTGGGACAGTGCCTAAGGAGTGGCAGACCAGGCTAGTGGTTCCCCTCTTCAAAAAGGGGGACTAGAAGGTATGTGCCCATTACAGGGGTATCACACTTCTCAGTCCCTCTGGTAAAGTCTACTCCAAGGTGCTGTAAAGAAGGGTTTGGCTGATAGTCGAACTTCAGATTAAAGAGGAACAATACGGATTCCGTCCTGGTCGTGGAACAACGGATTAGATCTTCACTCTTGCAAGGATCTTGGAGGGAGCCTGGGAGTAGGCCCAACCAGTCTACATGTGTTTTGTGGATCTGGATAAGACACGTGACACGTGGTCCCCACTGATACTGTGGGAGGTGCTGCGGGAGTATGGGGTCAGGGGGTCCCTTCTCAGGGCCATCCAATGTCTGGATGATGAAAGCGAGAGCTGTGTCCGGGTTCTCGCAGTGAGTCGGACTCGCTTCAGGTGAGGGTTGGCCTCCGCCAGGGCTGCGCTTTGTCACCAATCCTGTTTTTAATATTTATGGACAGGATATCGAGGCGGAGTTGGAGTGGGAAGGGGTTGCAGTTCTGTGGGCTCAGGATCTCATCGCTGCTTTTTGCAGATGATGTGGCCCTGATGGCATCATCGGCCTGTGACCTTCAGCACTCACTGGATCGGTTTGCAGCCGAGTGTGGAGCGGCTGGGATCAGGATCAGCACCTCAAAATCTGAGGCCAAGGTTCTCAGAAGGAAACCGATGGAGTGCTTTCTTTAGGTAGGGAGTGAGTCCTAACCCCAAGTGAAGGAGTTTAAATACCTTGGGGTCTTGTTTGCGACTGAGGGGACCATGAAGCGTGAGATTGATCGGAGAATTGGAGCAGCGGGTGCAGTATTACATTCCATTTATTGCACTGTTGTGACCAAAAGGGAGCTGAGCCCGCAGGCAAAGCTCTCCATCTACCAGTCAGTTTTTGTTCCTACCCTCACCGATAGTCATGAAGACTGGGTCATGACCAAAAGAACTGAAAAAAGAAATGGGTTTCCTCAGGCATCTCCCTTAGAGATAGGATGAGAAGCTCAGTCATCCGAGAGGGGCTTGGAGTAGAGCCGCTGCTCCTTCGCATCGAAAGGATCCAGTTGAGGTGGTTCAGGCATCTGGTAAGGATGCCTCCTGGCAGTAGTGGACTGAAATGAGTAGACCTACTGTATGTAAGCTGTATGTATGTATAGTACACAGACTTACAGACATAAGCAGAGGTTAAAGGTGAAGTAATACTTTATTAGGAGTATATAGGCTCAAGTACAATGTCCTTTATAGAAGTCAACATATTTCATATAACAATACATACCATATATGACCTTATACATATACAGAGATAAAGTGACAGTTGAATTATATTCTAGGCATAAAGTACATCTTATGTTTTTTATTCACATTCTTTTCTCCGATAGTTTATTTACATCACAATTCTGATTACTTAACAACATATATATACAGAAATCAGGGAACAAATCATGTAGAAAGAGTTACAGGTTTAGAAACTTAAATTCTAATTTTTTTCAATTGAAACTACCTGAGACCTAATTTGGATCTCACCAACGACATACATGAACTATTATTAATAATAATAATAATAATAATAATAATAATAATAATAATAATAATAACAATACCACATATTTAATGCTTTGCCAATTTTAATAAGTGATGAGCTTTGTTAAATGAATCTGGTGAGTTTTTAGTAGATTTACTGGTTGGTCAGTATAAAGACGCCAACATCGTTCACTTCTGATAACACGTTAATATGCGGCTTACGCTGAGTCCCATAATAAAATTGTTTTAATCTCATGTGCACATGAGATAAAAACAAATCTTTTTTGACTTTGGTGCTTTCATGCGTTACACCACTCATGCTAATGTAGAATAAAAAATGAGTGCTTAAACCTCTTTGGAGTTAGTAGCCCATTACTCCACATAATGCTAAGTGTTATCAATAAGCTCACTATTAATTTTCGTTTCAGTTTTCACAAGGTTTTCAATCACCAAGGTGTGTGCTTAAGTGCTAGCTTGGATGCTACTATAATTCAACATGTTAACATGAGAGCATGGCTCAATGCTACTCAAAACCAAAAACTACACCAGAAAGTGTCACAGCAAAGTTTATCCTTGTGTTCTTCTTCAACAATATTGTGTTATCTCGGTGACATTGTGGCTAAAGGAGGCTAATAGCACAATCAGTTTACCCAATTTAGTCAACAGTCATATTGTTAGCATGTGTGAAAACCAGGTTTGTACTCTGGAGCATCTTTAATAAAGTGAACTAAAAACAAAACAGGTGGCTCCGATACTTTAGCTTTCCCCATTTTGAACTCTTTGGTGCTGCATTCCCTCAAATGTCAGCTCTGTCAAGACAGTATGCTACTTATTATAATTTTGTGATTTAAAGTTGACCCAAGTCACCAAGATATTTCTGCTAACTTTTAAATACAGGTGTGAAGGGCATTTTACTAAATACATGCCAAAGTGTTGAGGCCTTGATGTCCTTGAGTCGTGAAGGCTAATTTGTGGACACAGAAACTATAGATTGAACTTTAGCATCATGAATGCTTACCTGTTACATGGGAATAACTGGATGTTTCTATAAACTGATCAACAGGACGATCTACCAAAAACTCCTGTGAAGGAGCCTCAGTGCTCAGACTGTAACGCCTCTTGGTTTTCAACATACGCATACCTTTAACAGAGAATAATTTGCATGCAAACCAAAGCACGACATCATCTTCTCACAGAAACGTGATTTAAACTAGAGTCACAGGCTAACACTGTGTACCATCATGCAACTGTTTTATGAATCATTATCAGAGTCTCTTAAACTCTCAAAGGTCCCATGGCATGACAATTTCACTTTATGAGGTTTTTTAACATTAATATGCGTTCCCCCAGCACACCTATGGTCCCCCAGTGGCTAGAAAGGGCGATTGGTGTACACCAAGCCCTGGGTGTCCTGCTCTGCCTTTGAGAAAATGAAAGTTCAGATGGGCCGATCTGGAATCTTGCTCTTTACCTCCCCTTTCTCTACTTTGCCCGCCCAGAGAATTTGATCCGCCCATGAGAGGGAAACATCATGGCTTTCAAATGAGTGGCAGTTGGTCAAGGCCACATCCCCACCCTCCACCTTGCCTTCCCCCCTTCCTCAGTAGCTACAGACATGGAAATGGCACGTCCTAAGGAAAGCTCATTGTGGGAATGGCTCTAGTGGCTGTTCGGGAAAGAGACTTCAGATACAGTATTAGGGGACAACTAAGGCCTATATAAAAGCCTCCAAAAAGCACCATGTTATGGGACCTTTAATAAAAGAACTGTTGGTGTGTGTCTGTGATTATCTAAGTGTGTCTGTTTACTTAGAGATGTGTATGTGTGCATGCATATAATGTACAAACGTCCTCTGTCTAAATAGTGTTCGGTTTACTTCTGAACAATCTGACTGGTTTGATGTTTAAATGATGTTACTTGTCATCAAGCTAACAGCCATCTAGTTGTTGGAGAGTGGAGTTTTCTCTGTAAATTATTACCCAGGTAACTCAAATCCAAGTCTAGCAGTGCCCTGAATATGGCGCCAGCGATAGGGAGACAGAACTCTCTGAAGCACCAAACCCCATTGAATCAACATGCTCAAAATTGATCTGAAGTGTTTGGCAACATCTGCCGGTCAGAATTCAGTATCACATTATTAAAGAATGAACGTAAGAATATAAGTGAGCTCACTGCTGTTTTGTTCGAGAAAGTCAACTGACAACTCAGCTTTTATTTGTGGCCGATTGGAAAGGATATCCTCATTTGAAGTGATTGCTGGCGTGTTGATACCAAGCATCAACACATTTTTTATGTAATACTTCTGCTCTGAAAGGTCAATACTATGGATTGTGTTTCTAGCGTAACAATCCTTCCTGAAAATGACTGGACTCAGGATAATGAATGATTTGCCAAAATCAGCCAAAGTAACCAGGTCTGATTTTGTGTTCGGACTCTGGTCAAACGCTGAAGTGAGAGCCACTAACTGGAGCCTCTTGTCAGAATTGGGCTACCAGAACACAGCCAAATGTGCCAACAATGAGCCGTAGTTGGACCGATTCATCTGGCTACCTGGGTTACTTCCAGTCATGTTCTTCAATGATAGTGATACACGTTTCTGTCTTATTTTGTCCACACATTTTTTAAGTCAAAACATGATTCTGCTTATCTGTCTGTCTGTAATTTGGTGCGTCTGTCCGTCTACCCCCTATCACAGCACCATGGTGGGTACATGGCGAACCAGTGATGCTGGATGAGGCATGGCGGTCAGCTGTGGTGGGTGAGGAGGAGGTGAGTGAGCTGCGTGAGCTGCGTGAGCAGCTTGCAACACCACGCTTCCCACCGCAGCACCGGCGTCTCCTGTGGGCCGGTGCCTGGCACTCTTCTGGTGCGCCCTAAGGCCGGCCAGCTGCGAGTACGCGGACTGGCAGACGTGACACTTGTACGGGCGCTCACCGGTGTGCAGCCGGACGTGGTTTCTCAGCGTGGATGACTGGCTGAACCGGCGGTTGCAGAAGCGGCAGACAAACGGCTTGTCCAGCGTGTGGATGCGCATGTGGGAGCGCAGGTTGCTGCGGGAGTTGAAGCCGCGGTGGCAGATGACGCAACGCATGCGGCCCAGACTGGAGGAGGAGGAAGAAGAGGAAGAGGAGCAAGAAGAGGAGGAGGAGGAAGAGGAGCCTTCACAGGTGTGGAACTCATCTGAAGTGGAGGAGAAACGATTTAGACTGACGCCACACAAAAACATTTTGATGTTGATGTTGTATCAAGGCCTGATATTAATTCTAATTAAACAGCCTTGCTAGAAAATGTAATGGTTTATTTTATCAGCTGAATGCATGGAAGCAAAATTCAGCTTTTTATGTCAATCTGTGACTCTTAGGTCTGTTTAGTTCCTTTGCTTCAGTTTCAAATTTGTGGATAAATTCACAGATCAATGACCAATAATCCTTACCGGTTTTGGTCTTCTTGCTCTGTTCCTCATCTCCTCCAGGAATTCCAGGGATTCCCAGGAAGGTGTTGTGGGAGTTTCCGTACCAGACCAGCAGCTCCTGATCCGGAGGGATTGTCTGAGGAGAAATCCATGGAGTTAATACAAGGAGTAATCATTTGTCAGTCACTGCCATGGAGGAGGATATTTTTGGACATTTCCTGTCTTTAAATATCTATAATTACTTTATGAATCATCGAGCACTCTGTTAGAACACCTGACATGGAAACTTACGTGTCATAACACTACATTTAGTCTTAATTCTTTCAGCCAGCAGAGGGCAACACACACCTGAACTCTTCTAAATGCGTCTGCTCAGCTGCTAAGATGAAGATGACTCAGTTTACTCAAAAAATGTCTGCATCTTCATGTTTTGTTTGCATCTTTATGGGTCTTAGTTTTACTTGAATTGTGTCATAAAATATTAAATTACCAGAACTGATTTTAATTCTGCTTTATTTGATGTCTGGATTTCATGTTAAATTTTTATAATGTTAAAAGCACATTTTGGAAACTGCTCTAGCAACAAATCACATTATGTTATATAAGTTGAAATATGAACAGGATTTTTCCTATCTGCAAGCACTTGCATTAGGCTATAAATACCTTAAAATACCTGCAGCATCCTGTAACCTGGTTCTCCTCATAACTTTTAACTAACCATAGTGTCTTTGGTTTGAGGTTCTTAGTTTCAGATATACATCATTAAAAACTCTGACATGTTTGTTTTCTGGTTAGGGAGAGAGTTAAGTCACTCAAGTACTAAAGCAAAAATTGTAGGTAACTGTAGGCTAAATATTTTACTTTTACTACACCACATCTGTCTGACGGCTTTAGTAACTTTTCAGATGACAGTTTATTTTTCATCCCCTTCCTGTCCAGTGAAAAACTATGTATCTCCAGATGTGTTGATGTTGAATGCTTGTTTAAAACTGAAGGATGAAGTATTCCTTTATGTTAAATGCTAAATAATCTTAACAAAGTCTTAAAAAAGCCTCTTGGATCGGCTGGAAAATGCATCGTCACAAAGCTTAAAACAGGAATGTTTGACACCATGAAGAGTTGACTAAGAGATACGTGGTTCTCACAGGACAGTGACGCTACAAAAATATGGTCATCTTATAAAAGATGATGCTTTTCTGCGGATTAAACTACCCAACAGCATAAAAAAGGAATTAAAATCAGCTCAAACATCTACAGCAGTCAAATGCAACATACAAATGAATGCAGCAGTAATATGAATCCAGAAACATCATATAATATGAAACACTTGACAGAGAACATTTTGCTTTTTTGATTATCAATCAGGACTCATACTTGTAGTGGAGTATATGTAGTGTGGAATTAGTATTTGTGATGCGGTGATGCGTTCACTGACCTCCACGGCCTTGTAGAAGATGCTGCTGCCGATCTGAACCACCTCCAGGTTCTGCTCCTGCTCGTTCCTCGCACACTTAATGTAAGTCATCCAGCTCCTCTGGTCCTCCTGACTCGCATCAATGAAATACCTGACCGTCCCGTCCTCGTTAAACACCTGAGCAGGAGGAGAAAACAAGTCCTGTTATATCCAGTTATATTTACTATATTACTGCTTTCTTTTTATTTTATTATCCAAGAGTTCAATAATTTATCCGTCAGCTAGACACTTTGCCACTGAGTAAGATACAGAGTGTTGCCTTGTTACTTACAATAGCTAGTCTTTATAGACCTAGCTAGTTAAACGTACAAAACTGTGATTTTCTGCCACTAGGGGTCTCTTAAAATCGAAAACTATGGATGCAAACACAGACTTTTGATGAAGTTGTATGGGATCATGGGAGTTGTTGTCTTCATTGCTAACCACCTTTGCCAACCAAACTGTATCTGTTCACGGACATGTTAAACTATTTAAGTTTATGTCATGTCATTCTAATGATATTGCCGCAGTGTTTCCCACATAATGATTTAGATTCTATTTGTGGTGGTAGCTGAAAGGTTAGCAAGCATGTGGCTGTGTCCCCAGAAAGTTAGAATGCAAGCTAGCTAGCTAACAATGATTCATATTGTCAGTATATAAATCAATATGAATGTAAATTTTGGTAGATTTAAATATTAATGTTGAGTTACAGTAAACTTTGTTTACCTCCCACATAAGGTTGTTGTTCTTGTACAGGTCGATGTGTTCAGGTGAGATGAGGCGTCCGGTGAAGGGTCCCATCTCTGTTCCAGCTTTAATCCATGTTTTAGAGAAAATACCCAAACCTTCTCCTGAAATACAGCAGAGGCACACTGCTGTTACTACAGAAATATATACTGCATATAACCTACACGCCAATATTGACAGTGTTAAAACTAAACACCCAAACAGGAGCTATACAGTCATGCAACACACACCTCTGACGTTACAGAGAGAATAGGCCAAAGCTACTTTATAGCTGTAGTCGGTTTCTTCAGGTTTCTTTCATATTTTAAATGTTTTTTCTCATTCAGTTCAACTTTATCTCTAGAGATGTCAACCCTTGACTGACATTGAAGGGAAATGCTTTTATAGGCTGGACCTAGACCAGTTATCATTCTGAAATCTTATTTCTTTATAATTCATGTTTAGTGGTAGCCTGGTCAACATCAACAGGTGTTCATAAGGAGACAATGCTTTGAAAGTTCAGCGTGACAGGTGAGGTGATGTGAGGTCTGACGGTAAAAAGCCAGAGAAAGCAGATTAAAGTGAAGAGTTATTCATGTCAGCAAGTGTCCCAATTAAGTGGCCTGGGCTTTTCTCATGCTAAATGAGAATAATAAAAATACCAAGACAGATTACGTGTTAGCTGGTTTATCATTCAAACAGAAATAGATGGAGGAAGAGTTTACCTGGGACCGAACTCTGAGCGATGATCACTTCACTGGGTAACACCAGACTGGACAACTTCTGGACCTCTAAACACAACCAAAATGAAAACACATGTATTGATTTGCCTGCATTGCTGCTAGCATTATTTGGCATTATTTACTAATCTTAAAAAATTAAACTTTGATGAGTGAAATCAGAAAAATAGAAGTGACAATAAATAATAAAAGATTAGTTGAACTCCGTCTGGGCTACATTGTTACAGATTTAACAGTGAGTCGGGTGATCTGCACCCTTGCTCTGTGTGTTTTATTGGAAAAGGACATGATGTTTGCAATGTTGCAAAGCTGAAGTTTCCCACAAGCAGTGATGCCAGTGTGGAACCGAGCCTTGGCAAAGGCCAAAAGGAGGTTAAATGCTCTTTTTTTCTCCTTCAATAGCCGCATTATGTCTACACAACTCCCCCCTGCTGCCCACTGAGCCACAGGGAGGAGAAATCTTAATTCATGACGGCTTTTAGATGGACAGACTTTATGTATTCTAGAGAGGAAAAAGAAGAAGAGGAGAAGAAGAATAGTCTAAGATCCCGAACAGGATAACTAAAATGGAAAAATACAATAAATAATATGATAGGCTATAGGAGATTAAAATTAAAAATACAAAGAGAAACATAGAAATGTCTCAAGCTGTTTCACGCTCAGGGCGGAGCGTGAAACAGGTTGTGACATAAAGGAGAAAAGAGATTTGAATGGAGATAAAAGTAGAAGATTATCCGAATATAAAACTAGAAAAGAAGAAAAGAAAAAAATCATAAATGCCATGAGGAGAAAGTTCAGCGGATTCAGTTCACACGACGGAGAAAACGCATTTAAATTCCGGCAGAGGGAAATAAACCAGAAAAAAACTTCTACGAATGAAACAGGAGGATCGTGAGTCCGGGTTCAGGCTCGTACGGCTTCTTTCAAATTGTTCCTAACGAAGTTGACTGAAAACGAAAACGAATTTCACAATAAAATGTATTAGAAATAAAAAAGAAACACGTGTAAAAGACAAAAAGGCCGCGAGTGAAGCTTAGTTTTATTTGTTCAAAGATGTGATCTTAAAACAGACAGATACCACATTTAGTAATGATTAATTAACGTTAGCGACACGTGCGGACATTTTCATTAACGATAAACATGTGCAGTAAATTAATTGATAGGCCTACACCTAATTAATTATCGGGGTTTTAATGATTTTGTATAGATTCGCCGGTGGCTTGCAGATAAAGACATTCAAGACTTGACATTGTCAGACTTGCAACTTTTACAAAAACGATAATGATTATTGTAATGTGCAAACACATGAGCATTTTCATGTTTTCGCAGTTCAACGTGATAATTTTGCTTGGATGACAGATTTGCTTGGGAGAAAAGCCTTAATCTCTGAAATAAAGTGGCAAAAATAAAAGTCCTTTGTTGCTTCTATCACCAATGTAAAGCTCATCAGTTTGACATAATGATATACATTAAGATTAAAAAATAAATATTGGTACAAAAAGATCATAGGCTATAGTCATGACTTCAATGATCACACGGAAGTGATGAAGAGAATAAAATAGGTCTACAACTGTTTTGGAGGTAAATTTAAGCGTCCGTCTCCTGAAGCTAGAGGATTAAAACATGACTTTATATTAAAGGATATTTAAGGTGTGAAGATTAATTTGATTGGTTAATTGAAGTGTCGTTACTGACCTCCGGAGAAGGACTGCGCGAGCACTTCGGCGGTGAACGCGGTCTTGGGGCTCGCGCTTGGGGTGGTGCGGTCCTCGTGCTGCAGGTGATGCTGGTGCGGGAGATGGTGGTGCTGTTCGCCCAGCACGTGCCTCCAGCGGCCGTACAAGAAGCTGTGCAGGATGTCCGAGGTGATGATGTCCGCCAGGGAGAGCGGCTGGTGCGGCTTGAAGCCCGACTTCAGGCCCAGCGAGGAGCCGGGCAACACGGAGCCCATGGCCGGAAGGGAAGGAGCCGGGGGCGGACAGAAGCTGCAGCAAGAGCCGCTGTCAGGGGACCGGAGGGTGGGGGAAAGCCCTTCAGGTGAACAAAACTTAAAAAAAAAAAGATCCAAACAAGTGTCAGAGGCTTGCTGGAATTAAAGCTCCACTTGTTGTTTTTTCCTTCTATTTCAATACAATTTGTTACTGTGTAATGTGTTAAAGTGTTAACAGAAGTTAGGAGTGCGCTGTTCACGAAGTGAGTGGGTCTATATACACCCTGTCTGTCTGTTGGTCTGTCTGTAATGGGCTGTAATCAGCTCCTCCAACATTTCTATAAAGAGGGGAGGGAGGAGAGTCTGTGTGTGTGCGTGCGTGCGTGCGTGCGAGTGTGTGTGTGTGCGTGTGTGCGTGTGTGCGTGTGTGCGTGTGTGTGTGTGTGTGTGTGTGTGTGTGTGTGTCCTCCACACTCTGTTGGCTCCGTTTACAGCTCCGGCTCGTGATACCCTAGAGACACTCAATTAGAACTTAATGAGAAAACAACAACAACAGAGCCGAGCAGAGCAGCAGTTAGAGACCTGTTCCGCTCAAGGTTTTCTGACTATACTCTGCTTTAAAGATCTGCTCACTGTATCTCCTCTCCTCCACGTGATGCGAGATTTCTGTCTCCACACAGCACAGCGAAGGGGAATAGATTCGAGTTTTTGTGCTGCTCACAGTGTTGAAAACGTATATTTAAAATATTCAATAAAAATATATTTTACTATGAACAACCTGCATAATACATCAAAAGTGAGTGTACAGAATTATCTGAGACGTCAAGTAGAGTCAAGGCAGAAAATAGGCTGTTAGTTGTGATGTGGAGGAAAAAGGAAAACACATTGTCTTTAATTAATAATTCTCACAGTAGAGCCTATGAGTGGATATTACAATAAAAATACAAACAAAAAAGACGCCATGGTTGTCAGTCGAGTTTATACTACACCATTTGGCCAAAAGTATGTGGACACCTATTAGGTTCTGGGTCTGTGGTTTGGTGCGTAATGAGGGGACATGTAAGTGTTCTTCCAGCTTTGTGTATATAGTTAGGTTTTATTTAACCAGATTAAAGAGAAGACAGATGTGTATACATTTGAACATGTAGCCTATGTAAACAGTAGGCCTACATGCATCTACGTGTGTAAACTTTGCAGCTTTTTAACGGTGTGAAGATATTTCACTTTACTCATTAAAACAAACAAAAATTAAATGTCCGTCCGCTCATTTATCAGTAGTAGAAACCCACATGTGTGTGTGGTTGTAAATGTTGACACCCCGGTCCACATAGCTCCAACATCTCTGGGATGAAGTACTGGATTTTGTTGATTTTTCTTCTATAGGCTACAATAGCTTAAGTTTAAAAAAAAAGTTAAAAGTCAAATCTTCAGCAGTGGAATTTGAGCAAAGGAGAAGCAGAGACGGAGGAGGAGGTGTGCTGCAGTGTGAGTGACAGAGCAGGAAAACAGATTAGAGGACAGATTACCAAGACAACAGCTGCTTTCTTCATCCCTCCATTCACCCTCCTCCTGCTCCCCCTACTTTCGTTCTCAACAGGATTATTATTCTCTCTTTCACTCTGATCTCTATTTATGAGCTTTTAAACATTTATTATCGACACTCGTAAGTGCGCGCACACACACACACACGCCCACACGCGCGCGCACACACACACACACACACACACACACACACACACACACACACACACACACACACCTTTGTTCTTGTCAGTCTGTCGGTTGAAACATCAGAATTATTTAATTTTTTTTATCATAAACTATGATTTCAAAAAAATGAACACTATATACACTCGAAGGAATTTGAGTTAGGCTGAAAAAAAATGTTTAACGATTCTGAAGCAGGTGAAAGCTTTACACCAGCTCTCATAATTTTTTTTTACTGAAGATGAAAGTGAATCTGCGACATGGTTCATGTTCAAAGTTTATTTTATAGTTTGTACGATTTTGGAGTTTGCCGGAAACTGAAGCAGATCCTTCTGACTAAAATGATTCAACCTGTTGATGTTTTTGCACTGATGCAACATATTCATCAGACAGAAAAATGTCAACCTGCAGAGTCACTTATTTAACCACCAGTAATCTGCAGATCCAGTTCAATTTGTTGCTATTAAATATAACATAGAACATATATTAATCTGAATGTGTTTTTCCCTCTTAGAGTTTGTATTAATATAATGTAATTATTTTCTTCCTATGAATATGGTTTTATTTTTAATATCTAATATGGAAGTATTCAGCATGTATAGAATCTTTTTTTTATATATATATAGTAATTATTATATTATATTTCATATTATTTTCATTTTTTCGCAGCTTCAGTTTTTCTACCCGCCGCTCAAAGACACATCGCCGGCTTCCAGCGCTCCTCCGTCGGCTTCAGGAGCTGTCAGGCGGCTCTGTGAGTCCTCCAGCCGGCTCTCCGCTCACCTCCAGCGGCTTCATTGCCGGCTCTCCCCCGTAGGGCTCCCCGCAGCTCCGTGCGTAACGGATCCGTGCCAAACACGGAGGCTGCGTGCTTTTGTCCCGAGAGACAGAAGAGAAGAAAAGAGCGAAAATCCGGGAATAATGGCAGATTTGCAAATGTTTTTTCAATTGATTTGACTCAATGAACGCTGGATTTTTCTTTTTTTCGGTCTCTTTCTTTCTTTTGGAGGAGAGTGTGGCTGCAGCCGCCACGCACGCGGGCCGAGCGGGAGTTTATTTATGGAGACCCGAGTCTTTATTAAGGGGGGGGGGACACGCTTTAATGAGCTTTTTACAACAAAAAAGCCCTTAGTGACTGTGTCCCGGTGTCCTATCCGCCTTTATACTCGCTCTATACAGCCAATAAGAAACCACTTTAGTCCCGAAAAGACGACGGGAAGTCAGGAGGCGGAGGGAGCAGCAGGTGACTGGCACGCGTAAAGACAAGAGGACAACAGAGAGGAGAGGAGAAAAGAAGAGTGGAGAGGAGAGGAGAGGAGAGGTAGATCTGAGGACGGAGAGTATGTGAATGGTGAAGAAAGAGAAGAGAAGAGATGAGAAGGAGGTGGTGGTGGTGGGAATGAGCCCAAATGGCGCACTAATATTGTTCCGCTAACGTGATTAGGCGCCGTAATGCGGCCTCATTAGTATTCATGCTAATAATCCTCTTTTAAAAAGCTTTTTAATAATCATCAGCAGGCGGAGAGAGAGAAGCTGTCAGCTGCTCGGGAATCAAAATCAAACGCTCCCTCTTCTTGTTCACAGTTCCTTTTTTTCTTCTGCAGCTTGTCGTATTTTATCCGCTCTGTTGAATCAAATGCATGTCGAGGGGTTGTTCATAAGAATAAGATGTTACACAGAATGGACATTCATTTAGTTTTCTACCAAATTTAGAGATATTAAAATAAAGATAGGATGTCCTAAAAGTGCAGGACATTCTCTATTTTATAGTTTGTGTGAATGCAATTTTAACTTTATTGATTAATAAAATAAAACATAAAGCCTACTAACAAACAACGTAATATAACATTTTCTTTCACAATAAATCCAACACATTCAGTGTGAAAGAAAATATGTTTGGGATTCTGTAGGCTTGTAGATGTCTTCTTTTGAGGTGTTGGGATGTTCTGTCTGTAGAAGATGATCTGCTGTTGATCTCATGCGAACTGTTGAAGCAGTCAGTCAGGCTGATCTCGAGGTCACTAATTGATGCGGAGTCTAATTGTCAGGTGACTAAACTTCTACAGACAGACCAGAACAGCCATGCAGAGATATCATGTTGTCAGACAGATGCTGCTGACATCGGTGTTTTTATTAGAGACCTGGCACGCTCACCCACTGCTGGGAGCTACTCAGCATATACTGGTCTGTACTGGCATGGCCTACAGGTTATACTGGTTCAACGACTAGTACTAGTGTGTGATATGGCTCAAATGTTCTATCACAGTATAAATGTTGGACTCTAATATTAATGTAAACGTTGACTAGATTTAGCTAAGCAACTGTTTATAGATGAAATAACCAGATGTGAGTGCCTACACAATATGTATTTTTGCTGTCTAATCATTCTTTATTTTTCTTTGTTAATTTGTACATGTAAATTTGTTAATCTCTGAGATTTCTGTACCCGGTGAACGATCGGGTGGGAGGAGGTCAATGTGAGAGTATGGAGGTGAAGGGAGAAAGGGGGAGAGAGAAAATGGAGGAATGAATGAATGAATGGATGAAGTATGACGAAGAGAAGCGTTAGTGAGAATGTAAGTGGAGTGGACCTGAACGAGGGAAAGGGATTTAAGTTATTGTACAATTATGATTTAACTGTGCAAAAAAAATAAACAAAACATTACCCCAACAACAGATTTGAGTGTCTGTGTTTGAATAATCTCGTTCATCAAAGGCCTGGCAAATTCATCTGACCATAAACCTGTGTGTTTATTGACTTACGTGTTCAAACACTCAGCGAGACTAAAGGCAGAGACATTTCAAATATTCAGTGGTCAATATGTAATCAGAAAATTAAATTAAGTTACATCGTATCTGCATGTTCATATGGACAGGTAATGTTGCTGCAAGGTGGTTTTAATTGATGGATCTGCAAACTGTTAACTGTCAACACATTTCATTTGTTTCCGTACAGTTGTGTGTCCTGGCGACTGGCTCCTGATTAAAGTTTTCTGCAGACAACTCAAGAACCTATTCTTTAAGGTTCAGGAAAGATGGTGGTCTTGGTTAAATATTGAAGCACAAGACAGGAGGCAACTTTCAGTAGCATAAAGATAACAGCAGTATCTGCACCTCTGGTATGTCCGGTGTGGTGCACATACGTTTTCAAAACGTATTTGGCGCAGCATATTTAAACTACAGGCCTACACAGTGAATAGCTTTTGTTTTTACAGCAAAATGAATAAGGTTCATCCTCTGGGGAGCAGAACATCTACAGCAAGTTTCCTACAAATCAGTGCAGTATTTCTGAAGATTTTTTAACTTACAATTTGTGAATTTGACCCTAAATAATAAAAGTTGGCTGTGAGTTGTGGATCTTTGCGCTGTCCGTGTGTGTGTGCTGACCTCTACAGAATAAAACACAGTATCTTGTTGTACCTGGGTCCCGCTGACACGCTTGTCTCAGACGTCCAGCCAGACGGAGTTGGCCACCAGCTCAGACGTCCAATCTCCGTACAGGATGTAGTAGATCAGCAGTCAAGTGAGGGACTATGGAGGTTGTCACCTCGAAGCGCAGAGCTGTTTGGGATCGGCGCTGAAGACGAATGTCTGACGGTCAAAATCCACGAGTCCACCTCCTGAGTCTGTTTGTCCTGAAGTACAAAAAGTCTAAACAGATAAAGAGTTCATCTTCTGAGGTGCAGGGTTGTTATCTGGACACTGATGAAAGTCCACTGATCCGATGGTTCAATCGCAGGGATCATCTCCTGAGGAGCGGGACAGTCTGACATCTTCATCTGCAACTGGGGGAGGACAAAGACAATGCATTCCAAAAGTATGTGGACACCTCTTTAAGGTCAGATTTCAATGTGTATGTCTCTCTCTTACCCGTTTTAACATTATTAAACAGGACAGCTCTATAAAAACAATGGCTTTCCCATGTGTCTTGACATTGCATCCATAATGGAGGATTCTGAACCTCCTGTGTTAAGACCAGAAAGTAATTTGTCTTTTCTATAGGGGTGGATGGTAGGCTTTTTATATGGGAGTACTTCACATACAGTATTTTTCATCACACTCTTATAACTTTTGTGACAGGGTTTCAAAGCAACATTGGATTGGATCACCATGATCCAGTAGCAAACAATTAAAGATTAGCAAACCAGGATTATCAGTGCTCTAAATAGGACTACAAATCACAATTTAGGCTATTATGTGAAGAGACAGAAAACAACATTAGAGATGCACTTGTCAGAAACAACCTGTGTCATTGCAATGTATAGGAATCAAATAAAAGTTTTTTGTTTCGATATTGATTTAGTGGGAATTATAATGAAGACAAAATCCTTCTTTTTTAAACTTACTACCAGATCCCTGATGCCCACTGTATCGGCTAAATAAATCAAGATGAAAATGACGTATTATTTGACCAATTGAAAGGTGTAACGTTTTGTTCCTGAATCTACACTGAACCTACTCATGTTTTCAGATCAAAGGTATACCAAACCAAAACTGGATCACATGATCTAATCTAATTTCAGAATATTTCCCCCCTTGACACAACTCACTATTTAAAATTTGAGCCAGTCCATTTGCCAAAATCTGACCAGGTTACTCCTGAGACCGGTTGTAGAGACTGTAACCCTGTCACATACATCAGCCGTCCACATACTTTTGGCCGTGTAATGTGGTGAATTGAGACATAGTTTATTGCCCTTGTTGGTCCCTGAGCATCATGGGAAACATTTGGACTGGATCCAGATTGCCATCACTTTAATGTTTAATCAGGTCTGACACACAGTTCATCTGTACTTACAGAGCTGCATCCTGTACTTTATGACCACACACACACACACACACACACACACACACACACACACACACACACACACACACACACACACACACACACACACACACACACACACACACGAACACTCTTGTTTCCGGTCCGATTTCCCCATCAGTCATTATCTCCACCATCTTTCCATCTTTTCATCCCTAAATTTTTATTCCCTCTCCCTACATTTTATCCTCCCTCTCTATCAAAATGATTTTCATTGTTTTTACCAGAAAGTCTCAGTTGCTCTCTGTTTCCGTCCTCTTCATCTCATTTCATTCTAGCCTCTGATTCTGTCAAATCTACTGTACAGTCAGTATCTACTGTACATCCTAAAATATAAACAATGACAGTCAGAAGGGATGTTTTCATGCGAATTGTGCTCATTTACTCTGGGAAGTCTAAAGAGAAGTCAACTGACATATGAAGCAGGAAAAAGCAGAAAATCATCAAAATAACCAAGAAAGTTTTTTTTTCTTTTCTGAAGAATGCTTTTAAAGAACTAATTCAACCTGCAATTACGTAGATGACTAGTTCAGTTCAAAAACTTAAAATACCAAAGATAGTTTTAACATCTTGGGGGAGAAGTGTAAATCTAATATCTTACGCACACAAGAAACAGTTTGGGAATGACTTTCTTATGCACAACATAACATGATACATGATAGAAAAATATCTTTGGGGCTATGTAGTTCATCTAACGCAGCTACAAAACTTGTGTGCATGGGTGATTGATTTGTGCACTCAAAATATGAAATTGGGCTAGCAAAACTTTGCTTGTGTCCACATAAAATAAACTGGATGTAAAATGTTAATCAGTTCCCGGTCTTTTTGCTAAGCTAAGCTGCTGCTGATTGTAACTTCTTACATATTGCTCAGACAGGACAGTGGTATCAATCTGAACATCTAACTTTTAGAGAGAAAGAAGAGATAAGATACCAACACAAACACCTGCACAGAAACAAAAATCCTTCAGAAGCTGCCGAAAAAGAAGAGCTGCAGGCCTGACCGCTCTTCTTCTTCTGTGTGTGCTCTTCCTCCCTCACAGCCATTTCACTGGTCCCTGGAGGTCAGTATGTGTGTGTGTGTGTGATTACAGTAATGTCTTAATGACGGATGACATCACACCGTCAACCAGACCATCTGTCTCCGCTCTGGGAACATGAATAAATGATAAATCCCACTTTCATGTAGGACATCAGATTAAAAAAAAAGATGCTGTGAAGGAAGCTCAGATGAACTGAACCTGAGTCAGCTTTAGCCAACGCTAGTCAGCCACATTTTTTCCTGAGCTTCTTTCTATTTTCTTTGTAATGTTTTGTTTACCAAACCTTAGTTTGTTCATCATTTCATTCAATAAAGTCCTATTGAAAGAGATGCAAAGCTGTCTGGTCGCTAACAGAAGGCTACTGTAAGTTGTTCCAGTGTATTACAAATTATTGGTACGTTTTCCTCGTTTAAACTTTGACAGTAAATTAAATCAATCAAAGATTCTTTTGATCTCCATTTATTGAAAGGTCAGCTCTGTTAGGATGGCACTAGTCTAGAAAAACGGAAGTAAATTTCCAGCGTGAAGCATATGTTGCGGTTCTCAAATTCCCTCAAAAAAGGTTCTGCAGCTACCAAGCTACACACTGAAAATGGCAAGTGTTAAGGAAATATTGGATTGTGCAACCGGGCTTGCCTGCTTGGTTCTTTCGGGGAATGATTGTAAAGATTTACAAAGAATATGTTCAGGACATTTATCTAACTGGGACGTTTTGGGACCGATTGGCTAGGATTTCTATGGACAAAATACACATGGCCATACACTGGTAAGAGCAAATTACGTTTAACCCTGTACCCAGCTAATTTAAAGCGCTCATATTATGCTCATTTTCAAGTTCATAATTGTATTAGGAGGTTGTACCAGAGTAGGTTTACATGGTTTAATTTTCAAAAAACATTTTTGTTGTTTTGCACTTTGCTGCAGCTCTTCTTTTTACCCTGTTCTCTGTGCTTTAGCTATAGAGTGAGGAATCTCAATTCTGTTTGATATTTGTTGTTAGTTGCAAATACGCAACTAACAACAAATATCAAAATAGCTGGTTTGACCACTAGACCAAAACACAGGACCTTCTTTCTCTATTTACTTTCTTGCTACCAACCCAAGACATTTCTGACCAAGAGGGCTGGACGTTTTTTGCCTAATTTGTAATGACACAATTTGGTACGCTTGGATTTTTCCAGGTGTGAAACTACACCAAACCAACCGAAAGCAAATCGCTGCAAGTTTACTAACTCACCAACTGATTTGGACCAAAGCAAACAAACACAGGTGTTACAACGCACTTAGTTGAGAAAAAAACCACACCACTAAAATGTCTGCCTATTGATACAAGGCTATAGCTAGCAGCAGTTTATCTTAGTTTAGGATTAAGACTGAAAACCTGGAAACAGATAGGCTGGCTCTGTCCAGATTATATAAATGAGATCCCATGTTAATCAGTGAGCTTTGGAGGAGCTGATAGGTGGATTTGTTAAATTTTGAGTCTTAATGCTAAGCTAAGCAGCTGCTAGCTGTGCCTCATATTGAATGGATTTAATGGACAAGCATCATCAAGAATGTAAGACAACACTCAGTAATTTATATATGGCGATTCTCGAGGGTGAATTACTGCTTTAATTTAGCTAAAATAACCCTTAAGTCACATTTACTGACAGGCTTCACATTTGTGACCTTAAAATAATTACACAGAAACACGATTTGTGAGACTTCAGCTTACTGTCATCCCTGAACAGTAAAAGCTTCTGCTATTACATTGGCTAGTATTTAATTTAGTCGTCATGTGGCCTGATCATTTGTGTTGAACATTAAGAACTCGTTCAGGATAACTTTGATCACTTTTGCCAAATCCCATAACACTGGTTTAGTTTAGTTCACGTTTCATTTTCTATCTTTTGTGAATCTTGTGACACTTAAGTAAAATAGATTCATAAAAACACAATGAGTCAGAAAGAATGAGCCTGTTTATTAGCCCTCGTGTTAAACATCATCCATCTTCCTCTTTCTCGGCCACCGACAGTCTCGTGGCTCGGGTTCATACACAACTCGGTCAATAGAATCTAATAGAAAAATCTGAAGGTTACAGTTAGGACGTCTGTCCATTAGAAAAACAACAGAAACCAAGAAACCAAAAAGCTCCCTATAACCCCTTCAGGGCGAGGGGTGGGGACTAGGAAGATCTAAACCGGAGAGGAAGGGTGATGTCGTGTTCAGTCCTGGCCCTGGGACGTGGGGGAGGTTTGATGTGACCCCGCTGACCAGTTATTAACTATTTTATTACCCAGTGTGGGTTCTAGCATTCAACACCTAGGAACCCTGGAACTGGGGCTGGACATCGAACCACCGTCCACTCCAGTGTTTTCTTTTCTTTTTTTTTCTTCTTTTTTTTATAGTTTTTCGGGGATCAAAACCCCCTCACTAGCTCTCCTAGTCTCGGAGCCGCCACGCTAACGAGCTTGGGGACAGTTCAACGCGCCTGGTCCAATTACAGACGTGTTAAAAAATAATAAATCCCACTAACTTTTTAAATGTAGTGACGTCCGGACAGACGGAGACAGACAGACAAGAAGAGGAGATAGAGACAGTTAGCCTAGCAGTCTTGAGAAAATTACACATACTCAGCTTTTCTTTGCAAATTGGTGAAACACAACATGTGAATTAAACAATATCATTTTTAACAGGATAACAAAGTACATTTTTAACTGGAGAGCACCCGCCAGAGAGTGGAAATTTACACAAACCATATTATCTTATCGACAAACTGAATATTCAAACTGGATAAAGAGATTTAAATAGACCCTTGTACAGGAGAACTCATTATTATCGTTGTCATTATTATTATCATCATCACACATACAAGAAGCAGAACCACTGATTCAATATTCAACTCAACAGCCGCCAGATCTCCCTCAACACAAGACAAATCTCTCTGTGGTCCAACACACAACAACGTTTAGCTAACGCACAAAAATACGAAACACGCTGCTAACAAAGCTAAGGTTGGAATTACACATCTACGAAGGTGCACAAACCTCCCTTCATATTTATGCAAGGAGGGCTTTAGGGGTGAAACTTTAAAGTCTTCCTAATCTAAACATGTGTTAAACAATTCAAAA
Organism: Etheostoma cragini; assembly: GCF_013103735.1. Taxonomy (NCBI): domain Eukaryota; kingdom Metazoa; phylum Chordata; class Actinopteri; order Perciformes; family Percidae; genus Etheostoma; species Etheostoma cragini. The sequence continues at coordinate 16,482,297 of NC_048411.1, forward strand.
ACCTGTTGGGAGATGGGTTTGAAAAGTAAAAGCAAAAAAATACTTCCACGTTCATATAAAATAGTCACAAAAATACAACCGTGCATGTGCGAGAAGCATAATCCAGCCTTAACAGACACAACATACAGCTAACATACACACCGTTTAACTCCGACACACCACACGTCTAACACACAAGTTTAGCTAGCACAAGTTAACAAAACACAGTTTAGCTAACACATTCAGCGCCATTAAGCTACAATACAGTTTTGCTAATGTACATAGTTTACCTAACAGGTTCATACTGTCGTCGCACAAGCTAAGCATTTATTTAACTAATGCCGTTTTCACGTCATGTTTAGAGATTTTAGGAACCCTTACAAATTATTCAAATATAATGCTCCCTTAGCTAGCCATGTAGTTATAGTAGATCAATGTGTCTGAATGTATTTCATAGTTATTGCCGTTATATCTAACAAGCAAAGTGGATTTTATTTGTGTTTATTGGGTTTTATTTAGATGTTATTGCCAGTAAAGATTCGTTGGAGCCATTTTGTCACTGGATTGCCGATATTCTTTTACAATTACAACTGGGAGGCTGGAGTGAAAATTTTTTCCTTATTCTATTTGCAATAAATCGTGAGCGCTGCAAAGTTAAATTAGTGCACATGTTTAGCCAACAGCTACACATCCAGTAGACTCTTCTAACACACTGGAAAACAGAAAAAGTTCAGCCTCCACTTTGACTCAACTAACACAAATTCATAATGTGCATGTTCAGTAAAAGCTAACTAAAACCGCTAAGCACACAGCTAACACAAACTAATTGTTCAGACAACACACCTTTCAGTTAACATTCAGCTAATAAAACACAGCTAACAGAAACAGTTTAACCACCACATTCATTCTGCAAACACAGTTGAGGTAACACATCTTTTTGCTAAGAAACATTGTTCTTGTGTTAACACACGTTTAGCTAACTTGCGCATTTAGCTAACACGCCAGTTTACATCGCTAATAGAATAGTTAACTTCATTGTTCAGCTCCTAACACTTCTTCTATAAACAAAACAGCAAAGTAGAAATGCAGAACTAAGTAACAATAACAATAATAAAGTTTCACTTTGTAAGAAAATAGTAATTTATCCCCTTTTTGTAATGAAAGTTGAGGCGGGGAAACATGGTGTCGGCTAGAGGTTTAAATCCTGTGGAGGACAAACTGTTTGACCACAGAGAGATCTGGCTTTTGACAACGCAATATAAATCGTCATTTATTCATCATTACATCATAAAAACTAAAGAGTCACTATAGAGATACAGGAATAAGAACTATCATCACACCAAAAGAAAACAATAAACGCGTCATTGCACCTCCAAGATGGCAACTAAACAGGTAAAATTAGATAGAGAACAAACAGACCCAGCGAGCATAAATTTAGTACAAAAAACAGTTTTGTCTCCGACGGTAAAACATTAAATTTCCATCCGACGCTATTAAAATATTTCTATGCCAAAATAAAAAAAAAAAAATAACTGAGAGTCAACACACACAATCTGGCGCATGCTTTAAAACATTATCATAAACAAAATAATAATAATAATAATATCTGATTCTTGCTCAAGACTGCTAAGCCTTATACCGTTTTCTTATTGGAAAATAAAACTAGACAAAATATAGATTATACTGGATTTTTTTGTTCAAAGCCACACTGATACATCTTTAAGTTCAAGTTTGATAAAAAATAAAAACAAAAAGAAAAACCAGGTCTACACTGTGGAGACCAGAGGCTAGTCCAAAAAAATCTGCCCGACAAAATATCAACTTTGTAAGGTTAAAAAACAGAAAGAAAAGAGTTCGTGATTTTTCAGTTAATCCTTATTTTTCTCTACAAAAGGAAGGAGGAAGCGGCAGAGCGTTGCTAGGAAACCCCGATTTGGTTGCCGTCGACGACCATCCGAGGCCTTCATCAGTGACGAATGAGCCTCTAGTGATCCTAAAGAGACAGGAAATGACATCATTTTGTGTATTCTGTGTTTAAATGTTGTAGCAGTAGTGAGGTTTGGGTTTAAAATCGATTGTTTCTGGGCTCCAAACTCCAAGCCAGAACTTGTAACCGGTAAACTACAGGTACAGTGAGCTGGCAGCTTCCTGTGTGTTACCTGTATCTGGGCGGCGTTCCACAGGTAGGGCTGCTGCCTGTAGTATTCTGCTAACGCTGCAGTGTAGTCTGGCACCGAACTCTGCTGAGAGGACTGACCTGCAGACACAGACATGAACATGAGGTCACGTCCACATCTCTTCCATGGTTTTAATAAGTTAGTTAGTTACACCAGCAATAGCAAAACAGGCTGTGAACACAGCATTAACATGTCATCCCCTCTCAAGTTAAAATTTTAATGACTCATTTCCACATCCAGATTGGGAGTCTTAGTTTTCACAGTGGCTTTTTACCAGCATTTTCTCTAAACAACGCTATGAGAGCGCTGAGAGTGAAGCACAACAGTAAACAGGAACATTTAACAATGAGCTAAAACTTACTATGAAGCTCCATAAAGCTGAGGGGCTCAGTATAGTAAATACAGCAATTTACATAACAGTCCTACATCCTCATGTTTATCCACATACTCTGTGCTGGATTTACTCTACGTTCTTTATCTTAGTTTTTAACTTTTTATTGTATGTATTTGCATGTTCAGAAAGAAAGAATACAACTCACAAACATGTGTCCTAAATAAATAACCAAATAAACATTCATTTTCATTGGTTTTGTTACGGGAGGAAAAGACAGACAGATGTCATACTCTGTTTCTTGTAGTAGTCCTCCCAGGCCTTACTGTAGTCTGTCATCAAGCTCTGAGGCTGGCTCTGCTGACCTACAGACAGAAACAGACAGTAAATCTGACTGTGTTTATAGACTGAACTCAGTGGATCATCTACAAACAACTCCAAACCAAACCAATCCATTAATAACAGCTCTTGGGAATCATATTCAGAAAATGTAGCTCTTGTACATACTTTTAAATAGGTTGCTCTGATGTCTGTGTCAAATAACTGCCATAAATTCAATATTAATAACATTATTTTCCCCCTTTCACAAATTTACTCTTTTAATCAACTTCAGTCCTGATAACGGCAAAATATTACATTTTAACCTTTAAATGTCAGTTGGTTTACAAAATGCCACTGTCGTTTTTCTGGGGTTCAACAGCCAAAATAAAATAGAAGATAAAATGGGGAATAACTTCAAAAAACAAACAAATGTGTGTGTGTGTGTGTGTGTTACCTGGGTCTTGTTGTCCAGGGTTCTGCCAGCTGGTCTGGTAGGTGTTTCCCCAAACGCCAGTCAGGAAGGTCTGACCGCTGCCACAGATGCACACACAACACACTCTTAATGAAACACACTCCACAGAGTACAGATTATGTTAACAAAGTATCTACATATACATAAAACATCATACTTTATATTTACTCATTTGTTTACTTCTGCTACACAATAACATGGTGAAATCTTTGGTTTTATGGTCCTGAATTTTTTTTGACCGCGGCTACCAACAACAAACTAACCCATCAGAATAAAACAGGAAAAAGATGAGGCTTAGTAAGTATCGAGTTTTAATAGTTTTAACAGAAAAGTTGTTTGATTTTCTGCAGAGATTATGCAAGTTGATGGGTTTTCATCTGTGGTGCATATTGCTTCTATCTCCACTGTTGCGCCACAATTCAGCCATCATTCATCACAATAATCACACAATCTGACAAGCTAAGAGATCAATATCAGACAGAAGCTCCTACCTCTGGTGTGTAGCAGGGCCCTGGGTGAAAGGACTAAAGCCAAAACCTCCATTACTCATGATACCTGAACCCTAAAAAGAACAGGAAAGAGAAAGTACAATTTATTCTGGTAACATTTAACACATGCCACCTTAAACACACGCCACCTTAAATCTGCCATGAGCCACTTTACAATGTCATATTTGTACCTTATGTATCTCAGGACAATGACTGTAGGATAGTTAGGTGGAGGAGAGTTATACTTGGTAAACGTAATACAACTTTCTGCCACATGAAATTGTTTTGTCGTTGATTACATGCCAATTTGCAACATAGCAATAAAACAAATACTGTTTTTATAGTTACTGACTGATTTCAATGTCAACTGTTCCAACACAAAAGATTCTTTTGTACCTTAAATTAATGTTTCCAAAATCGTTTCAGTGGTTCATTAACCCCCATTCGAATGAGACTTAACGAATAATGCTAATGGAAAAATAAACCATTCCAACCTGTAGGAGGACCGAAGAGGAAAGTGCTTTGGTGCCTACTGTAAAGATGCTGGTTGAAGAGCAAGTAGCTAACGCTAGGTCTACAATGTTATCTAATTCTTGGTGGGTAACATAAGATTACAACAGTGTTTAACACGCCCAGTTATTTGTAGTATGATTGTTTTGACCACAGTTTACAACTCTGGGCTAACCCACAAATTCATCAGCAACTTAAACTGTATAGATAGACGACTAATGTAATAGTAATTTAGCCAGCTAGCCCTGTCTGTCTGCCTCACTCTCCTGGCGCTGAAACAGTCCCGGTCCGGGGACACATCCACAGTCAGCACCCACCCAGCCAGCTAGCAGCCAGCCCGGTGAGCACTTAGCTAACTCTGGTACTAAGGATGCTAACGGCAGTTTACTGAACCGTCGGAAAACAGACCCAGGCAACTGAGTCAGAACAGCGGCTGTTTGTAACGTTACACCTCCGTTAGCATTACCGGTGCCACCCCTTACTTTTAGCCGTCTTTACAACAAGCTAAATTTACCATACAAAACGGGGATAAAGCACCAAAGCAGTGAGTTTGTTTTTGTCGATAAATCAGTTGCATAAATTGCATGATTTTGGAGTTTTGTATTTACAACTAAGCCTAAAAATATCAGTTTCTGGAATTCTTGTATTTTTACCAGCATGAAGTTCTTTGTAAATATAGTGTTTGCAAGTTGTCTTTTTTTATATTTGTATTTTGTGACACGTTTGTTTTTCCATGCAATAATTTAATCCAAGACAAAACTCTTTCCTGGAAGACAAAATAAAGCGACCTTCAAATGGATTACAAAATGAAGACTATTTATGAAATAATACACCAGAATATCTGAAGTTCAGGTAGAATGAAACTAATCAGAAAGCTCAGGTTTAAGAGACATAGTCTGGGTCAGTGATAACAAACCTGGATTATTATTCTACAGGTATGAAGATGATGTAAATGTGCTGTATTTATATAGCGCTTTTTTCTAGTCTTAACGACTACTCAAAGCGCATCATACATGGTTACATTCACCATTCACACACATTCATACACTGTGGCCGAGGCCGCCGTACAAGGTGCCACCTGCTCATCAGCTACACACTTTACACGCTTCATAGCGTTTTTTTTCCAGTAGAAAGTTTAAATTAGCGTCATTGTATTGAGGTCAATATGTTTTGCATACCCCAATCTTGTCGTCTATGAGCTGGCGGGCCAGGTCCATCTGCTGGGCGGTGCCTCTGATGGTGAAGACGCGGGTGTTGGGGTCCGTGGAGGGGGGAGGGTTCCTCTGCAGCTCCACGTGGGCTCCAGACTGCTGGTTAATACTCTTGATGGTTTCTCCACCTACATACACACACAAAATGTTAAAAAAAACACATCTCACATAGACTGATGAAGCTATGCATCGCTTTTGACACAAATATTATTAGACATTATGTCTTCAGGTGCTTTCACAGGACAGCAGAAAATGATACAAGGCTAATGTTGCTAGAATCAGTGTTTCTGCAACAAACCTGTAGCTGGATTTGCATGCTGACATTTCACAACGCAAATACCTTTTTCATCTGATCTGAGGTCAGTTTGCTCATTGCTGGAAATTTATTTAATACTTAGACAAGAATCCTTTCAAAAAAGATACAATATAGGAATTTGGAGCTACATTCTAGCTACTGTACATAAACTGCATAATGCAAAAGTCAAAATAAGATTGGATGATTGTAATGCTAATATGTTAATTAACAACACATTTTGTTTACCAACAAAGTTATTAAATGTATATAAATGCACGTAAAAAAAGAAAAAAAAGAAAAAAGGAGACACACCAGCAAGCCGGTAGAAACTCTCAGTGATTGAGGTCGTTTCTCTGCAGATAGAATCTGCAGCTTTCAACAAAAAGTGTTGATTTCAATCACACAGAGCACAAACTGACACTAGTGCCACTATAGCTACTGTAAAGACAGTAGTAAGGAAGTCCTCCGATCTCTCTGACACAGTGGACAGCTTCTGCCCAACTTCTCCAAACACAACCAGCTTCTGCAGCTGCGATCAAAGTTTACAACACAGACAAAATCTGGAACTTTTAAGGCTGGAATGTACTCCGGTGAGGATTTAAATCATCTCTATTTTGATCAATATTGATATCATGATTATTTGTTGATTTTAACCATACATTTTATAGTCACATAGGCTATTTATAACAGCTTTCACATCCATATTGTGCTACCTTCTTCTGTCTTAATTTGTATATTGCACTTACATACAGCTGCGACACATCTGAAATAAATAGACTACGATATATATAAAGATATATATATTTCTGAGAAAGCTCATTCACTTGTTTTGAACAATAACTGATTTAAAGAGCTAGGGAGAGAGGGGGGTCCAATGGACGTGTATGCTACTCACAGAGTGACAACTGACTCACTATGAATGGGTCCAGCACGGGTCAAATGGGGGTCAGCGGAGTTACACACGTGTGTACGAACTCAAGTTGGTTGCATTCAATAACTTCTTCTTTGTTTTTTGGAGTGGCGGCCGCGATAGCAGAGTTACCAGCGGATACACTGGTACAAATACAGGTTTGCCTCTCATGCATAGCAATATACAGTTGTGTTAATAACAATTAAAACTGTGGACAAATGTCAGAAGTGTGGACTGTTGCCGCTGTGTCTCTCCGTGTCGCTGGAAGTCGTGTGTGAGTGAATGGGGGAGGGGCTGGACGGAGAGTAAGAGGAGACATACCAACACAGGCACGGCTTTACAGAAAAATGGGTCATGTAACACATGGACATTAGGTGCACTGGTGCGACCTAGGAAAAATGTTAGTCGCACCCTAGGGCCCTGTGAGCTAACAGACAGTAACTGGCACTGGTCACTGCCGCTGTCTGAAAAACAACACAAACGGGACAAAATGTTGCGTTTACAAGTAAACTGGTAAAACCTTGTGACCGACTGCTATCTGTTGTGGAATTTTCCTCACGTTACTCGGTCCTCTGTGACTGTCTGCATCTAGAAACAGGGAACAACTCTGACTCGCACAGTATCAGACATTGGTTTATGAAGCATTAGATTGGCTTTGCAAAAAAAAACGGAGCATTCTATGAAATGACGCATTTAAAATATCGCTCGATCCCGCAAATTTGATCGTGGGAAGCCAAAATCGTGATTCAAATTCAATCAATTGTGCAGCCCTATAAAAACTTTTAAACATGAGTCAGTTCTGTAGCAAAACCAACCACCACCTCCTCCTCCAGGTCAGCAGAATATCCTAAGGTCATTAACCCTTTGTTAACCAAATGAGGAGACCATTAATGGACCTTTTATGAGGTGAAAAGGAGAGCGAGTGAATGACTGAGTGAGTGAACAGGATATCTGAAGGTTTTCAACCTCTGCCAAATTTCCATATTGTTCAGACTTTGACTATTTTGTTTTTATTCCTTTAAATCTAACCAGCTTTTATTTTCAACAGCATTGTAAAATTAAATTGTGACTTCTCTTTTTCCATATGGTCATATGTTTTTATTTTATAAAATGTTTAAAATTCACCAGATTAAAATCTGCATTTGCCAGATTTATTTTCTTTTTGTCTCAGTTTGTCCTGACGACCCTCTGCTTATTGAAAAAAAATGCACTTGTGTAACAGCCAGCTGTGTTAGATTACACTAATTTAATAGTTGATTGACAGAAAACATTCATTGATTAAAAGTTACACTTTTAATAATTTGCGTTTTGTAACTAAAAACTATGAATACATGTATCTGGTGATTCTGGTGACTGTAAATGACTGAATGATTATAATATAATGATCATTTTCTGACAATGTCTCAATAATTAACTGAATTTTACTCCATAATCATTAAACTATTTCTTACCTTTAGCTCTAATTCAAATATTTGTTTTGTAACCTTTAATAAACTAATTGTTTTATTTTTTTTACTGAATCTGAGTAACATTTAAATCTACTGAACAACAGGCTTCAGTGTGTGTGAGTAGACAGTAGGACATTCATGAGTATCGTCCAATAGAAAGTCCTGACAGACAATAGACCACCAGACGCACACACAAACAGGCCATATGGTGTCTAAGCATTAGGTACTTGACATTTCTTTTTTTTGGTTGCTTTTATTTTCGAAGCTGCTGCTCGACCCTCTTGACCCCCCACACCCTCCCACCCACACCCACACGCACAATGGTTAATGGTAAAATGTTTTAAAGTGTTTTCAAATAGAATGGGAGTGGGGCTAATAAGAGCTTACGTTGCTGTTAGTCTTATTCTCAGTAGTTTACAGGTTGCAGACAAAGAAAAAGTTTAAATTAAAGCTGCGATGTATCGGTCCTCACACCTCCATGCATATTTGGTGTAGTGGCGGGACGCTGGTTAATACAGCTGTGCATGACCTTCTGAACCAGTGCACACAAGTCAGATATTATTTTCCTGGTTGGAGTGTGTGGCGCTGTAAATGACATATTTTGCATTTTGTACGCCTTCCTCTCTCCACTGTGTGGCGCAACACAACACACATTAAGTATACATCCTATTGCTGTATATCGTGTAGACCTGTTGTCAGTAGGTGGCGCAATGACAATGACTCGATATGGACGCGTAGATGTCTACAGGCGTGGGCTCTTATCCAGCAGCGTGTGAAATGTAGGGTCATTGGACTTTGCAAAATCAAACGGTGAAACATGCACATTGCCCACCTCGCCATGGCAACAAGGTTTACCACAGCTGTGGTACATGGTACCAAATCTCATAAATGTGTAATGCAACTTTGTCCAAATTAAGGCCTTCCAAGGATTAGGGGGCGCCATGGAGCCATCTAATCACGTATGAACCAAATCACTGTATAGTTGTGTAATGCGTAACAGGTTTGATTTGTGCCAAGTATTTCGAGTATATCGAGAGCATCAAAAAAAATGTATTCAAAGGCTAAAACTAATTGGGGGCACTATAGAGCCGTGGTGCCACCACCAGGCCTAATAACAATCAAAATAATTACAAAACAAAACATGTGTAAACAAAAATAAAAATTGACACACAAAATCTAAAATGGCTGACCTGTAAAAAAAAAAAAAAAAAAAAAAAACTTTAACACGTTTCTAGAAATAACAACAATGCTCCCACCAACTTTAGTGAATATCAAAAGAACTTCCCCCAACCCTGGTGTGTGTTGGACCCCAATGGCCGGGGCTTAGCCCAATCACTGCAAAACTTTTTTTTTTAAACAACCGGTTCCTTGCACTTTTAGTTCCTTGCACTGGCCCCTAGCACTTTCTTGCTCGGGCCATAATTACCTGTACCTTGGACTTTTCTGATAAGATCTTTTATTTTTTTTGATATTTGAAAATGTTACAAGAAGATGTGCTGATAGGTTTATTTTATTGGATGGGTATATTAAAAAAATACAACTCTTTACTGAACTCTACTGTGTTTCTTTACTGCAAATCTTTTCATCTGACTAGCGATATGTTTACCAGACTGCTGTCACCTGTACATTTATTTCTAAACACAACAACATGTGCTGTCAAATATTAATTTTCCCAGACAAAGGTGTGACTAATTTCTATGGCTGCTAAAATAAAGGGTGGTCAGACTGAAAGGATTTCTACTCCTACCTTTACCGATAACCAGGCCGCACTTGTCAGCAGGGATGGTGTAGGTTACTTCCTGTAGTGGACCAGGAGAGCCCATAGTCCAATCACCACGACCTCTTACCCTCCCACCCCGCAGGGCTGAGCCAAAACCATCACGCTCCTACGAAAACAAACACAAAAATGAAGATCATCATCTCAGTTCAGTTTAGACTCACCTGTGTGTGTGTGTGTGTGTGTGTTTGTTTTACCTGCGCGGTCTGAATGAGCTCATTGATGAGGTGGACAGCATGCTGACAGCGGTCTGGCTGACCCATCACCATGGCAACACGCTCTGGACTGATGCCATCATCTGCAAGACGCAGGAAAGTCAAAGGTCAAAAGTGGCCTTTGATCTGGATCATACCATCATAGACAGGCTGGTTTAATTTGCATTTTTCTGTTTCAAAGTGCATTACATGTGAAAATGGACGAGATGATTTAAAGAGAGCAATTTAATCAGGATTTCCTGTGTAAACACACACTTGGATTTTACTGGTTTAAAATGACTTGTTTTAAACTGGATTATTATGGAGTTGTACAGTTGTAAACTGTATTGCTTGAGTAATAAGATCAGTTTTATCTGAATTGAAATAATGTAAACAAGTTTAATCTTGTTCATCGTGGTGTAAACAAACTAGTTTTAAAGTGGATCATACTAAACAGACCTGCTTTAAACTGGATTCGGACTCCTGCATCATTCTGGATCTTCTTGATCATTTCTCCGTTCCTGCCAATCACGATGCCAACAGCAAACCTGGGAACTGGCACCTGCAGAGAAACAGACTAGACATGTATGTATCTTTTAAATAGGGATTCAAACGCACCCTCAAACATGCTAGCATCTAGGAATGCTAACAGAATGCGTTTGTGAATGTGTGCCGTACATCCAGGCTGGTTCCTCCCAGACGGGCGCTGAAGTCGTTGCGCCCCGACCTAAAATCTCCGTCTTTCTCTCTGATCACCTCCAACACCAACTCCCTCGCTGCCTGAAGGAGCAAAAGATAGAGAGGCACACAGTTAGATGTTACATCTACATACTGTCTTCTTCTGAGTTTAAGAGGTACATGTACCTAGACCACAGTAAGAGGCTGTAGCTCTTCATCTAACCGCAGCATCAAACACTAAACCTTTTAATGGTCTGCAAGTGTGGGCAGCAGTACCTCGTTTTGAGGGAGGACACCATCCCAGGTTGGTCATAGTTTGCCTTGCTACCAAGCAGGACCACAACAGCGTGAGCCATGTGGCGCCAATGAACCCGTGGGAAAAACAGCCTGAAGGTCTCACAGTTATAGAGTACAAATGTTAGTTTATACCTGCACTTTGTACGGGTCTCCAGAGATGCGAAGTGGTTTGTCAGCTCCTGTTGGCATCGGACCGTCCTGGATCATCATCATCTTCACCCCTGCTCGCTCCTGACACAAAACAAACATCAGAGATATTAAAAACAGACACCCCGGTAGTTAGTAGAGTCATAACGCCCAGCTGAAGGTGTCAATTACTCTACCTGCAGCTGTTTGATGGTGTCTCCTCCTCGGCCAATCACCAGTCCCACCTTACTGGCCGGGATCAGCATCTCCTGCACAGAGGCTCCGCCTTCACCATCGCCATGGAAACCTGGACCGTTTCTACAGCGATCTACGATCTGGACCAGCAGACGCTTCGCCTGCCTGGAAACACACACAAACGGACAGGAGGTGAGCAGCAGGTGGAAGTCCTCAGGGGAGATGAAAGGTAGATGTTTAGAAACTCACTCAATGCTCTCTGGAGTTCCAGTCAGGGAACATGGCCGCTCCATCAGACCGCCACTGTCTACACGCACGCACACACACAATTTTAGTTAAACCAGCTGGAAAATTTGATGAGCAGAAGTGGCATTAAAGTCTCCTTTTAATAACATGCTTGAGAAGCATGTAAACAAACAGATACACACCAGCAGCGATCTGGATCTTGCAGCCGGACTCCAACTGGATCCTGGTGATCTGTTCACCTCCTCTTCCAATGACTGTAGGAGGAAGAGAGAAGAGAAACATTATGTCAATGTTATGGATCCACACTTTATTATCCTTAGGTCAAAGGCAACGGTTTTGGGCCCGTATGGGAAAGGTTCCAGTTCAGCTGAAAGGTTCAAGGTATCAAGTCTGATAGTAAGATTAAGGCTTAAAAGTTCTAGGTGGAAAGGTTTATGTAAGATCAAAAGGTTCTAAATCATGTGGAATGATTTTAGGTCAGGGAAAATGTTCAGGGCAAAGAAGAATGGGAAACGACATGACACAGGCAGGAAACAAACTCCGGTCTCTGGGGTAAAAGTCCTATGTTAGACCCATCCACCATCCCAACCAACCTTCCTACGCGGATTTTGGACATTTAATACTACTTGCTACCGTAGTCGTGATATGACCACAAAACATGCTTCCCATTTAAATACATTATTTTAAAAATTGTCCTCACCAACACACAAAAAAACGTGTCATTGTACACAATTCAATAGAATTAACTAACGTGACCATTTCACAAACTGCCGTGAGACCGGGTTGTGAATAGCGTTGTACATTTGGAACATACATTGGGAATCAATGACAGGGTACATTATTTCATCTGAGGGGGAAGGAACCACTGGTCTGTGATATGTAAAAAAGGTTCTAGGTGAAACATCTTGGGTCAAGTAGATGATTCTAGCTCAGTTGGAAAGGTCGAAGTCAGTGGTTCCCATCCGTGGCCAAATTTGTCTCCGTTTAGGGATCTTTGACCTTGACGTGAAAACGTTTGGGAACCACAGGTCTAGGTCATATGAAAGGGGGAAGATTAGATCTCAGCGGAAAAGGTTCTACCTCAGTTTAAAGACTTTGGCTCAAATGGAAGGGTTCAAGGTCATGTGGAGGCTTCTACATTACAGTTACAAAGTTTTAGATCAGGGGAAGGGTTCAAGGTTAAATGGAAGGTTTTACATGAATTTGAATGTTGCGAAGCAGGTTGAAGGTTCCAGGTCATTTCTGTTTTAGGTGAAAAGGTTTCTGGCTAAGGTTAAAAAGATCTAGGGTTAAAGGTTATATTTAACATGAAGGCTATAGGTCAGCCCAAAAATGTTTTAGGGAAAATGAGAAGGTGCTGGTTGGAGGGGGTGGTCATACTCACTGAAGCCAACCATCCTGTCGGGGACCTTGTAATCCTCTGTGATTACCCGGCTGCAATACACACATAAACACACATTAACGTCTTGGTCACAAAATGTGTGTATGCGTGTGTCAATAAGTGATTATGTTGATGGAGACAGTAGGAGAACAGATCTATAAACACTTATCTACAGTTACAACCCAACACCAACACACTGATGTCTATTTGCAGCATGATGGCGGCATGATGTGTGTATCATTTTCACCATGCTCTGTGTGCGTGTGTGTTTGTGTGTGTGTGTGCGTGCGTGCGATCAATCAATATGTACTGCTGATCGTACCTTTGATGCCCCATGGCTGCTAACTGGTTACCTACTGAGAGACAGAGACACAGATTAGACATGAATAAGGCTAAGTGGCCCGACAGAGCTACTGACCAAAACTAACAAACACAAATATATGGTTTCATAAAAATAAAAATAAATAAAAAAGGCCCAGTGCAATGAGGAATTCAAGTACTAGTTTTGGTAGTGTACAGTTGGACTGTGTGACAACATTAGCTGTTTACTTAATAGGCTATGAAGAGTCACTCAACCCCCACCCAAAAAAAACAATAATCAGGTGAGAAAAGGTTCTTGCTTAGGTCTGTAGTTCTAGGTAAGTTTAAAAGATTCAGGTAGCATGTTCAGGATCATTTAGATGTTCAGGTTAAATATTCCTGGTCAGGTGAAAAGATTCGTGAAAAGACAGGGATTTCCTCCTTTCTGCCCCTCTCCCCTCACCTCCGTCTTCTCCTGGTCGTTTCTGGCCAGGGTAGTACAGCGAGGGCTCGACACTTCCTGAGGAACTGTTGAGGTGTGACATGGCTTCTCCGCCCATCTTACCCACCATCTGACAGACAGAAAGAAACAAAACAGCTGTAACTCCTGGCTATTAGAACAGGTAAACTCCTGGCTGGAGAAGCAGCTCAGTGGAGACACAAGAGAAACATATTAAAATCCAGTTGCAGCACAGTTAAGGGTACAAAGTCTTTGTTTTACAAGTTACAACCAAGGCCCTAAAGTTCTTACCTGGCTTTAATATCACCCTGAGTGATCCGATCACAAGTAGACAGCTCTAAGTACGTGTGTTCATACCCGGCAGTAGAATGTGTCGCCATGTGAGTCTTGAGTGACCACTTGTGATCGAATCTCACTTCCCCGCTCTATTGCACATAAACACATATGTACAGTGTGTGTGTGTGTGTGTGTGTGTGTGTGTGTGTGTGTGTGTGTGTGTGTGTGTGTGTGTTCATTCACTAAGGCTTCACAAAGTCTGGAAAACTACCACTACTGAATATAAAGTAGTGGTGTAATGAAGAATAGTAGAGTGATCCGGATTGTTATCACCAAAAAACCCAAAACAAGACTTGCTGTGCAAGGGATAACTAGTTAGTTGAGATGGCACGTGTGCGTCCTTGAGAACTGTAAGTCATATAACATATGTTGTTCTAAGCTAAGTTCTAAACTAGCTAAAATGCAATTGGCTGTTGATTAAATATACAAGCCATTGTTGAAAGCCCTTGCTCACGTTTGTGGTTTAGGTGCATTATTTACATGCTGAAGTAGTTACCCTGCATTGAGATAATGAAATTAATAGTGGGTTTATTGGTATTATTTGCTATTTATAGCCTACTAACTATTCATTGTGAATGGTAGCATTTACAATGTTATTGATTTATTTGCTGAACCACACACACAAGCATACCAAAGCTACCCACGCCCATGTTTGTTCTGTTGCTTGATCTTAATAAAGCAACAAAAGAGAGAAGTTGTCTCCATCTGTTTTTGTTTTTTTTTTAAACACACACCGGGTGAAGTTTGAAACCAGAATAAGCTACAGTGAAGTTTAAAACACAGTCCTTTTCTAGCTCTCACTAACAGTAATCTAATAAATTGGAAATAGTGTATAAATGTTTTCCCTATGAAGAATTTCTTGTAAAATTCACTTAGTAGACCTGTTGTGGACGTCAAATGCCCTATAGTCCCTCCACAAAGGCAGTTCAATCACAACTGAAAATATTAGCAGTGCCATGCTTCACGGAAAAAAACATCCAAACAGTCCAGTTTGCTTGTTCTGGTTTGAGCGTGTGTGCGTCACACGGTTTGATGCATGCACAATGTAACCCGTATGTGACCTCAGACAGCGTGTTTCCCTTTTGCGCAAAAGAAGATTTGTGGACATAGACAGTAAAAGTGGAGTGCTGCAGGTCATGTCACGTGTAGAAATGGCAAGTGGGAGAGATAAGGAAGGCTGCAGGAGTTGGAGGATACTCCAGCGTCTGGTGTGTGGGAACATTTTGATTTTCATGTTACCTATGACAGCGGAAATAGAGAATAGCTAGAACTGCAACTGTGTGCAAGCATTGTGAAACATGCATTCAATATGCTAATGGTAACACTTCTTAGAAGACAATATGTTGGTAGACATTGTAAGGAGACAAGAGCCGGTTAGTAAACAACTTCTACTCTGCGCAGCATTTAAGCAGCCTCTCAGTGATAAGTCGGACAGGTCAATAGCCACAACTAAAGCATTGGGGATACTTTTAGCAAAATATAACCATGCAGTGTGATTGAAGGTGAAGGATTTCGTCAGCTGATAAAAGTATTCGAGCCGATGTAAAATATTCCATCCTGTCGACACTTCAGCACCACTGTAATTCCAAAAATGTATGACGAGACACGAGGAGAAATTGACAAAGAATTGTCCGACACAGCCACTACATTACTTTGGAGTGGGAAATGAGAAGCTGCTTTTTGCAAACACGCCTCATTTATGAAAGTCATATCAATGAGTATCTCTCGGAAATGCTTTTTTTCAAAAGACTGAGCTTTAAGAGTTCCACTCTTTTCATTTTAAAAACGAGTGATTCAGTTTCAGGGTTCAGTGGTAGTGTTGAGGTCTGGCTCATTGTCACACTTTGCACGGACTAGGGATGCTAATTTCGATTTTTTTTTTTTTGGATTGATAGCCGATCCTTGTTAACTGATCATTGACCGTTAATCGACCAAAAACAGACAAAAGAGTCCAAGTTCACCTGTCAAGGTCGCTGGGACGTACTTTATACACTTGTTGTCCGCAGATACGTCGCAAACACATGCAGCCACTCTTAGAACTGCTTACGTGTTCACACGAGTGGTAAATGTCCACAGCTGTGCGCGGAGCTTATGACTGAGCCTGTCTCAACATCAACCAGCAATGTGTCTACCAGGCATACCCTGTATGTAGGATGGCCAATTTAAAACGATACTAAAAAACACTTCCATCTTCAGTCCCCCTACAGGGTGGAAGCGGAACTGTCCGTTAAATTACATTGTCCAGTTCATTTGAACTACAGATCCACTACCCGATCTTGCAAACCTGCATAATGTACTGTAATGGACAATTCTGCTTTCTACCCATAGGGGGACCGAAGCGGGAAAAGCTCTCTAGTGTTGCTTTAACCGCCAGTCCTCATCGACAGTGCAAGGCCCGTGCTCTCTTTGTTTTTGCCCGTCATGAATTTGACCTGCTAATGCTTAATCTCCTCTTATTTTAAAAGTAATGACTACAAAACATACATTTTGTGCAGTTAAAAAGTACGTAATCTGAGTTTAACGGCAATGTTGAGTACAGTGCTGGTAAACTTCCCATTAAATTACAAACGTAACAAGAATTATGGTATTCTTCAACAGAAATTTATTTTTTGGCCATGGCCTTTCACCCAGATACATTTTGGCCCTTCATATGAAAGAATTTGGGCACCTTTGATATAGTGCCATGTGTCACGTAGCTCACCGCTGTGAGTGACGTCCAGCAGAGAGCCACCAACTTAGCACTTGGTAGCACTAGCAGGTTAAAGGGCTTAAAACGCTAGCAGTTAAGAAATAAATTGTATAGCCCGTTTTCTTTGACAATGCAAAAAAACATTATGTTTTAATAATATTGTTTTAAACTTTCAATGGCAGCCAGCCATGGTAAAATTTCTGCCGCCATGGTATAGGACAGACGCAAAACAGGGTTTCCACGATGTACACCGTGCACCGCCGATCCTTCAGCTGTTTATGAAAACCAAAGCTGTAATTACACGACTCTGCAGAGCCGTCTGCGAACTGTCCATAGACCGTTACAGTCTATGGAACTGTCATCCGCTCTCTTTTTATTGGAAAAAAGCATTGTGGACACAAAATGTAGAATAAGAAGAGAGAAGAAGCTAACATTAGCAAACACGGCAGTGCCTCTACCTCCCCGCTGCAAGAGACGCAGTATCCCTCCGACACGCTGTATTAACGTTAGCTACGGATATTAAACTTTCCAGGTTAGTGGGAGGTCATACCGCTCAAAACCAACACGAAAAACTTAGCTAGTAATGCTCTGCGTTTTGATTTGTTGTTAAACTGTGTGTAAAATGAGCGGTGTTAAATCACTGGTTTCAGGTAACCTCCCTACGGTACCATCTATTTGCTGGATTGTTTTAAGGTAATAGTCGGTAGCTAACATTAGCCGATAAGCCTGTTGACAGCGACATTATTGTTCATATTTTGGCACAATGTTTCTGATGTGAGATGCTAAAAAGATAAACTACACGTTTTCAGGTAATGTTAATTTTTGACATTTGATTTCACAAGAGTTTTGGCAAAGTAAGGCAGCAAGTTACAAACAGAAAAAGACAACATCTGCCACTAAATCAGAAACATACAGGAATGTGATTGTGACGTCATACATTAAAAGTTTTAAAACAATCAATGATTCCTAAATTAGCCAAAAGTACAGAGACCAAAACCAAAACCTGAGCTCACTGTCCAAAACTGGGCAGATGGATACACTGCACCTAGTCTCGCTTTGCCAGACCCTCCTCCAAAGCGCATGGGAGGAGACTCTAGGTACTCCACATAGTATTCGGAGATGGAAGGAAAATATGCTCAGGTTTATTGGCATTTCTTTAAGCCAATCACAAGCGTCTTGGGTGGTGCTAAGCACCGGAGAAAAGCATAGTCTCGGAAGAAACTTGTTTTGGTGAAACATGTATTAAAGTAGTATAAAGTAGTTTTAGTCATTCAACAGAAAACTCAGATTGGACAAACAGTCTAGTTAGCTGTCTGGATTCACCCTGCAGAGATCTGAGAAAAGGTTAACCATAGCCCTCAGAAATCGACTGGACTTTAAAATGCCAACACAAACGAAGCCCAAGGCAACAGCTATTTGGCCTAAATGAGTGAAATCCCCCAGATTTCGGTGGCAATGGAGCAATTCCGGAAATGGAACGTCAAGGATATAGACTACAATGCACCTACCTCCCCTTAAACCCACAAGCTATAGTTTTTACATGTCTGTTTGTGTTCAGATTAAACAATGAGATGCAACAACTTTATTAGTGACCTTAATGTAAAGACACTGTACAGCTCAAGCCTGTTTTAATATTACGGAGCACATTTATATATTATTAGTTATTTACAAGTTGTGGTAAGCTCCTAAACTTAGACTGAGCTGTAATAGAAATAGGTTAACATGATTTGCAAGATAACTAAATCATACTTCAGCACAGTTTCATAGGTGTTGGTAGGTGGCAGGCTACGGTTTCCCTATTATGTCATTATGCTAAGCTAGGCTAACCAGGTCCTCCTGACTTCAGCTATGTACTGAACAGAGAGATTTGGAACAGATTTCCTTCTGAACCTCTCAGCATCCCATCGCCTTTAGCTCTGCATGATAAAAACTTAGCGTTCACATTTGTGTGAATCCAGTCCGTCGGCACAACCAATGCTCAAAGTGTAGGTCGTCCAGCAACAATATTTAACCAGTCCTTGCAGCAACACAACCTCATCCAAAAAGATGCTGCTTTGGCTAATCACATGCATGCAAACACACATGAACAGCGTATATCTACGGTTCATCTTGGACAAAAAATTAAATTATTGCCAACGGGATAAGTTGTAAAATCCTGAGTATAAGTATTATAAATGTGTGCAGTCCTAATGTTCGATAAACCTTCAAATTTACAGATCTGTCACTCAAACAGGACTTCTTAGAAAACACCTTAACACCGTCTAAAAGAACTACTTGCCAAAATGCAAAACTCTCCCTTTAATAAGAGATGAGTTAATAAACCCATTCAAACAAACCATCAAGTTACTGTAATCTAGTAATCTGAGTTTGTATATATTCAAATGTGTAGCTGGATGTAACTTGACCTGTCAGTCAAACTACAGTGTCTCTTAGGTGTCTTCAGTATACAGAGAGAAAATAATCCACTACCTCACAGAGAATAAAACACCTGCATGCAGAGATAAACCAATTTATCAGAGAAACGTTCTGCTGGTTTACTCAAACACGCAGAGGTGGTTAAATGTCCTGTCTGTCTGTTTCACTACCTGTCTTGTCTCTCTCTGTCTATAGGAAGCAGACACACCTCCAATCGGCTGTATATGGCTCTGAGGCTGTTGCATAACGCCAGCCTAGTTTCTAACCAACTTACAGTAAACAGCAGCCTATAAGGGGAGGGGAGGGGAGGGGGGGGTCCAACTCTCATATTAACTGTTGGAAAGCGGTTAACACAGTATGAAAACCCTTATTTCACTGCTTCCCCCGGCCTGGTGAGGACAATTAGTAGGTCATTAAATCGGAGCAGAAAGAGTGGACTTAGTGTGCTCCTCGGTGGTTTTTCACCGTGTTTCTGTACCGCAGCCCAACAGGTTGTCTGCCTCAGTGACACGTGTGGCCAAACTTCTGTCCCGTTCCCCCCGCCACCTCCCCCGGTCCCACTGCGCTCCCCTCCAGGTGACAGCTCCACAAACTACCCCTAAACTAACTCCCGGGCCGTGTCAGGCAGGATAAAGTGTCCCAAACCGGCCACAAGTCCAACTCTGAACTGCTTTCCGTGCTAGTTAGCATGCTAGTGTGTATGTGTGTGTGTGAGTGTGTGAGTGAGTGTGTTGACGGAGCGCATAAGTTAGGAGTTAGCAGCTGAGACAACACGGGCGAATCCAAATAAAAGTGCTTTGGCTCGATCTAAACGACCCAGAACGGATGTGTGCGGAGCCCCAGTGTTGTTGTTACCTGCCGGGCCCTCTGTAAAACATCGGCCAGGCCATCTGATTTCAGCCCCGGCTGGTTCATCGAGGCCTGTCCCTGTACCAGCTCCGCCATCATAGCGCCACTAGCTAGCTGTTAGCTGTTAGCCGGATTAGCTCGGGCTGCTAACTGTGCTGAAGCTGCAGTCAGAGAGCGGTTAGAGAGCGAGAGATCTCACTCTGCAGACGTTTTCAGAGACCAAGAGGAAGTAGATCTCTGAAGCTGGATCCACTGGGCACACAACACGCTGCTTCTTATGAAGTGTTACTGGAGTTAAGACACAACCTTTTCATTAAAAGCTGAAACGATTAGTTGATTAATTGGTTAGTTTATTATTATTATTGTCATTATGATTTATTTGTAGTATTATTTTGTGTCCAATCATTAATTTGAATTATATAATATAATATCTATATTGACATTTTACAAGAAGCCTATAACGAGATTAAGATTACAACATCTGTATCAATGCTATCAAAATTAATAAATCTATAAATATAAACAAGGTAAAAATAAAGGTAAAAATACAAATATGAAAAATAATAGCAACAAAGTGGCAGTTAAGTTATAACACAAACTATAAACAGTCTCCGGCAGTTTTATGTAAAAATAGTGCATATAGTCAAAAATATTAAAAGTTTTATTTATCAAGGGATACACACACACACACACACACACACACACACACACACACACACACACACACACACACACACACACAATCATCATTTCATCATTAAACTAGTCATCGGCTGTGGTCTTGAGTTAATTAATTAAAATATGACACATTAGGAAAGCACATATAATTGAAAGAAAGCAAATATATTGGTGACTATGTTGATGTAATTGGGATTTTATTCACTTCAATAACTGAACAAAACCTGGAAACAAAGGTTTCAGTTTCCTGCCAGTCACCATGGTAATAGTATGACATTAATCTTATATACTCTAATATCAGCTGACAGTTCAACAATTATTATCAGGTGATAGGTTTTACAGTGTTTGTTTTTTAACTACAGAGTGGTTCGTGCTATTTATAGAGGATCTCTGCCGCTGCTCAGCTGTTGGCAAGTCGCTGCTCTGTTTCCGTTTCCGCGTACAGTCACGTGCTCTGGCCAGCGCCACAGGTGGAGAGAGTGAACTGAAGAAGAAGAAGAAGAAGAAGAAGAAGAAGAAGAAGAAGAAGAAAAGAAGAAAAGATTGATTAGAGTCTGTCGGTACACGATCCGTCCTGCCTACACGATCCGTTCTGCGCATGTGCAAGATGTTCACGCATGCGCAGATGATAATAATGATAATGTGATAATAATAATAATAATAATGATGATAATGTGATAATGTGTTTTACCAGGCTTCACGACACCGCACGATCCGTCCTGCACATGCGCAAGATTTGTTGCAAAAATCCTTGATTAT
>NC_048411.1:16503918-16512055 GCF_013103735.1 Etheostoma cragini
TATTTATGCGCATGCGTGAACATCGTGCGCATGCGCAGAACGGATCGTGTAGGCAGGACGGATCGTGTACCCACAGAGTCAAATGAGCGGATGCCGGCCAGACGCGCATTAGTTCTTTGGGAGGTCACTGTGATGTTTGTATTAGTGACCTCTGACCTGTGTGTGTTTGGCTGTAATGAGACAGTAAAAGAAGAATTTAAAGCTGCACACTGATTCTGGCCTCTGATGTGGCCTCTATGTTTTATGAATTACTAAGTTTGATGTTTTGTGCTAAATTGAAGTCACTAAACAATATTTTAATGATCTATGAATTAATTAATTGATTGGTACGCAGTGGTGGAATGTTTTGTCTAATAAGTTGCCTACTTTTAATACAGAACTTAATTAAATCAACTACAGGGAGTTTTTAACTCATTGTTATGAAACAGTCTTAAATGCTGACAGCTGTCTCTATGACCTACGTTTGCAAACAAGACAATCAGCAGAAGAGTGGCTTTGTTCTATATAGTTATCCTTAAAGGGTAACTACCGGTTGTTTTTTAAACCTGGACCCAATGTTCCTATGTTTTTGTGTTTAAGTGACTGATGGGAACAACAATCTTTGACATTGGTCCAGTATTAGACAAGATTGCTGCAGTTGGTGAAACAAGCTACAATGTAAGTTAATAGGGCAATTATACAGCTTGTATTTACATTCATAAAAGAGCTTGTCTTGCCGCTGACAGACTCAGATTTCTATTTTAAGTGTCTGACAACATTATGGAAAGGATCCCTACAGAGATTGACCTTTAAAACATCTTTGAGACCTTTCTGTTCTTTAACCACAAAACAGCTCCTAAGTCGCTAGCTCTAAACCCACCAGATTTAAAAACACAATACTTTAAGCGTGTATAGAGCCAACATATTTTCACATGTAAATCGGTAAACTGTGTGTTAATTTCAACCAAAACTAGAGTTGTGATTGTTGAATAAGTGGAAAGACGACCCAAACTTAATTTTCATAGTTTTATTTTGTTTTTTTTCAACTTTGAATGAAGTAGATTTTACAAAGCTAAAATTACTGTTTATTCACATGGAGTCTGGGTTAGCAAACACAATTTTGTGGATTCTTTTATGTTGAAAAAAGGATCTTACTCTTTAACAGAAAGGTCGACCTCCTTAGAAATCCTTTCCATAATGTTGTCAGACACTTAGAACATTAATCTGAGCCTGTCAGCAGCACGTAGGAAGAGCTATGTTTACATTTTCTGGCAGTTTGGCAGTGTTGTCGCTTTCCCTTGAGCATCCATCTCCATCCATCCATCTTCAATCGCTTATCCGGTATTGGGTTGCGGTTCCCTTGAGCAGCACCTTATTATTATTATGAATATTAATATTAATATTATTATTATCATTATTAAACTACAGGTTAGGAGAATCTGCTACAAAACTCTTCATGGGCCTTGCCTCAGGACATGTTTAAAGGCCTTTGTCGTGTTGATTTCAGTTGATCAAAAGTTTTGCAAGTTCATGAATACATTTGGAATTAAATCAAACGAGCAAAAACTTTACACACTGTGAACAGATGGTATGGGCGCTGAGGGTCTGGGGCCCTGGGTTGGGACCCTCAATGTGACCTCTCATACCATCAGATAAACTGTCAGGCAACCCCCACCCCCTACACACACACACATACACAAACACAGACACACACACACTATATGTTAACCTGCTGCTGCAGTGATGACACTCACAGCAGCACTACAAAGACCAGAATGCGCCACAGCTACAGTACAGGTTGGTGTTTAAGTGAAATCAAATGACTGCTGGTATTGTCTAAAAGTGGCAGTTAGGGTCTAAATATTAAATTAGTCCATTTTTCTTTGGGCCCTCTGCGGTTTACTCAGTGGTAGACAGATTTTTCTGTCCATAGAATGTCAGAATCAGCTGTAATGGCCAAGTAAGTGTAAGCACATATGAAATTTGATTCAAGCTTTTGGTTGCTCTTAAAGTACAGTACACAGACATGCATGGCTAAAAGCAAGACACAAAATTGAACAAAATAAACATAGCCATGTCACTACTGTGTTAAGATATAACTTAGTCTATACAAATTATATGTGTATTTACACATATGGTGTTGTTGGTGTAGAGGGAGAAGAACAGTGGGGAGAGCACACATCCCTGAGGGGTGCCAGAACTGATGGTTCGGGTGCCGGAGGAGATTTTCCCAGCCTCAACTGCTGCCTCCTGTTTTCCAGGAAGCTTGTTATCTATCCACTGACAGTGGAGGCTGTGGAGAACTTCAGGGATGATGGTATTGAATGCTGGGGTGAAATCCACAAACAGGATCTTTGCGATGTCCCTGGGAAGTCAGGGTGTTGCAGGATGTAATACAGTCCCATTGACTGCTCATCTACTGACCCTTTTTCCTGGTGGCAAACTGCAGGGGGTCCAGGCCTGTGATATCCTCCAGGTGGCTCAACATCATCCTTTCTAAGGATTTCATGTCCACAGACATCAGGGCGACAGGCCTGTAGCCGGATGGTGAAGCAGGAGCGTACTTCACACGGTGCCAGCTGATATTTCAAAAGTGCTAACCCTACACTCACCTTCAGTTTGTATTTTGAAGTTTGAAGAAGAGCTTTGCTAAAGCAACACATTGCCTACTAATTCCAGCTATAGGCTGCATTAGTGTGCACATCTGGAAAAACCTTCTAAATTAGCGTACACTTAAACTGATATCATTTTTTTAGGTGGTCTTTTTTTAGATGTCTCTTACAAACTGGAGATGTGTCGGCCGCCATATATAGTACACTAATTATGTGTAAGTACCTTATGCAACCCCATTTAAAAATATCAAAACTATCCCGTTACAGTATTAAAATTAAAAGTACTCATCCTTTTACATAAAAGCCCATTGCAGTGTGTTAAGTTATGGAGCCCTGAAGATGATTTTTCTTTAATGTTTTTGCACACAAGTTTTGTTATTGGTAAATGTTACTTTGTTTAAATCCCAGCAGAGCTTTGCAAAACTCCAACCTAAACGTCTAGTCAGCAAAATTACTAAAATCTCTTGTGTGACAATAAATCATAAAGCAGCAGGACTCACCTCACTATGAGGCCTTGGTAACGTTTGTTAAAGCTGCGCAGTAATTCTGCTGAAATCCTGAAGGATAAACATGTGTATACATTTAAGATGTTTTTGAAAAAATTGAAACATCTCTGTTCAGTTTTTCTCTGTCTGTCTGTCTGTCTGTCGGTCTATGCGTATGTGTGTGTGTGTGTGTGTGTGCGTGCGTGCTCACGTGTGTGTGTGTATGGTCTTTATTATCTATGTGTGTATATAAAGAGCTCTGTGGAGTGGAAAATGATGGCTTGTGAAGAGGCTGTTGTTGGACGTCAACAGGAAACACTAACAGCCTTAAGTGGCATTAAGAGAGAGAGAGAGAGAGAGAGAGAGAGAGAGAGAGAGAGAGAGAGGTGTGTGTGTGGTAATAATGTAGGTGCTGTTGGTTGGACCATATGGGACTTTTCTCTTTCACACACATCAAAGCAGCTTACTGTACTATAAAATATAGAAGGAACAGTGTGTGTTGGTGACAAAAGCAGATCATTATGAATAAAAAAGTGTTCAGTTAAAGTGAATGTAAAGGGGGAGGAGGGTAATATTCCAAGAAAAAACATTCAGACATTAAAGTCACAAATTTACGAAAGAAAACCTTGGGAGAAGGTTTTTGTGTTTTGCATGGTTGGATCAACCTCATCACACCAATGTATACGTACAACTTTAATCTTGGAATTTCTAAGTTTTCTTTTTTATCCCCCTCCCCCGGCTTTGTCATATTTTTTTGTTTTTGTTTTACCCATCAATGGCCCTAACATGTTGTCATAGATCTCAGAACAGAACAGTACTATAATAAGAGTTAGAACAAACCAGAATTCTCCACAGCGTGGATCAATGGTGCCTCAGGGACGACTCTGGACACGTGGCGGTGCATCGCTAGCACAGGGCTACAGCCCGGACCTCTAATTTGCGCAGGTGTTTTGTCCCTTGTCTTGTGTCTGTTTATTTGTGTGTGTGTGTGTGTCTGTTTACGTATGTGTTTTTGTGTGTCTGTTTCTGCGTGTGTTGTTTTGTCTCCCTCCCTCCCATCTTTCCTGTGTTTATTATTAGTACTTGTTTGTTTTTTTTGGCCCTGGGACCCATTCTTCATCTCTGTGTATTGTTTGTATTGTTTGTCACTGTTTATTTCTTAAATATATAAAAACAAAAAAGAATAAATCTGAATTATTCTTTAAATCATTTCAAGTCACGTCATTCAGTACAGCAGTGCTATAAAAAAACAGAAGTCATCCACATGATCAGACAAAACTCTGACACACACACACACACACTCAGTTCACGGACCATTTGACTGTAATACTCGCTCCACTTTATCTTTAACCCCTGAGTGATCCCCCCTGCTGAGCTTGACTCATCTGAGCTGCTGCTATTTAACATTCTAGAGACAGAGAGATAGGTGGCCAAAAGAATGTGGACAGCTGACCATTTGTAACTGTGCAACATGTTCATTCATGTGCTCCAAAAGCCTCCATTGTGCTGGTTTCAGTCTCTCCCCCCGATGTTGAACCTGCTGCATTCAGACAGCAGATCATCTGTGAGGTCCAACACTGATGCTGGTGATCATGTGTGGCTCACAGTCGGTGGTCCAGTCTAAAATGGGGTTGGATAGGGCTGAGGTCAGAGCTCTGTGCAGACCTGTCAAGATCTTCCTCACTAAGCTGCAGAAACCTTCATTTGATTCAAACCAGTATCAAAAGTATGTGGACAGGGCTGAAATCAAAGAAACAGACAGGCTTACAGACATAGAGACAGACAGAAAGACAGACAGACAGACAGACAAGCAGGCAAGCAGACAGAAAGGCAGGCAAGCAGACAGACAGACAGACAGACAAGCAGGCAAGCAGACAGACAGAGAGACAGACAGGCAAGCAGACAGAAAGGCAGGCAAGCAGACAGACAGACAGGCAGGCAGGCAAGCAGACAGGCAGGCAGGCAGGCAGGCAGGCAGGCAGGCAGGCATTGATGATCAGAGTGCCTGTATTGCTGCAGGCTGCTGTTTTTAGACGACTCATTACTGCGACCTCCTGCCGACTGAATCCATCACACATTACAGAGACTCGTCCCAACAACACATCTAAATGTATGGAGCCTGAAACTTTCCCTGTTCAGTCCACTGAGCGTGCTCAGAACACAGTAAACACAATACTACATGCTGATGATGAATGTAATCAGTCAGCAGACAGACAGAAAAGCACTGAATATCTGAAGTTCTTCTGTCCATCATCAACACATTGGTGGCTCCATATTTGAGGATCAATCCTAAACTCTTCTCCAAATCTTGAACTCTGTTTGCAGTGTTGACTTGTAGACAGCTTCATTTATATTTTTTAGAATTTTAATTTGGATTTTTTCCAAGATTTTTTTCAAGTCAGTGCTCGTGTAGACAGGATTCTTTTGAGAACTAAATAGGAAAATCCCCTTTTTCAAAAACACCCATGTACGTGTAGACTAGGCCTTGGTCTTTTTCTTCATGACACAGAAATACTCATGGCTCATAAACACTGAACAATTAACAATGTTTAAAAAAGCACAGAGTAGCAGACATTTATTGAAATAATATCTCAAGCAGTGATTCGTAACCAGCTGCAGGTGGAGCAGAAGAATATTTATTAATTTAATGATTAGATAAGGTAGTGTCTCCAAACTTACCTCGATTATAACTCTCTTACTAGTTGTAGCCTACTACAGCAATTACTTTTAAAAAATAAGTTAAATTAATACATATTTTTGTTGTATCTCTTTTCGGTGTTGCAGTTTGTAGACATCCCTAAGCACTTGTCTTGCTGCCGGTAGCGGTAGCATTACAGAGTATAAATGAGGCAAGTGTTATTTAAATAAACTCTTGGTGTACTTACAGACTTTACAATGCCTCGTCGAGTACAGAACCAAGTTGTACTACTTTCGACATTTGATACCATTCCGGGCATTAATAGTGGGGAAATTGACGAGATACACATTTGGTTCCATTAGCACCTGCACTAAGGCATTAGTAGTAGCATAGCGCTACCTTGCCCAATGTTCAACAAAGGGAAAAAAGCTTCTGGGGTGGGGGGGGGGGCACAAAGGACACTAGGGTGAAATTACTCGGAACCATCCCTTCAATGTCAAAATTGGTGGTGAACTACGAGTCTAGACTGTATAGAGTGTACTCATGGAGGATGAAGAGAGAGGAACCGAAGAGGAGATCCTGTGAGGAAGAGGAGGTGATGAAGAGGAGTCATGTTTATCTGATAGATGTCAGACTGAATACAAACAGCCTGATTTCACCCAGAATGGACCATCAATTGCTGTGTGTGGTATAAAAGTAAAGTCTTTACCTCCTGCTGAGAAAACTCACATCAAACACAAGATGTCATCATGTCTGATCTCTTTTTCAATCTCCTCCAGTTTAAATGTTTCTGCTGCTGCGGTGAGACAGAGAAATAGATCTGATACCAGACAACAACAACATTATTACAGTATTCAGAGAGACTACTGTGTCTGTGTCCTTTTTGTGTCCCTTTTTTCTGCTTTTATTTGTATTTACCTTTCACTTCTCTTTTCAACTATGTGGCACACAGACAGATTTATCTCTATCAGCAATATGTACACGTTAATCAGAATGAAAAAGATTCATTTTCATTAGGGGTCATTAGCAATAGTTGTGGATAGCACTGTTTCCGTAGTGCTTTTTTGTACCACCTCAGGCGAGGTTCCCACCGAGCTGAGCCGATAGTAGAAGGTGGAGTTAAAGCACTGCAGACCATCGACTGGTCAGAGAGAATGGTCATGAGCGAGACACGGGACATCTTGCAAAAACATAGCCCAGATTCATAAGAAATGGCAGCCCATGCAAAACTATGGCGTACGCTATATCGTCAGTGTTGTGCATTATTGTGCTCATTGAAAATGCTCCTGTTTTTAACCAACAGCAAACTGAACGGTATCGGGCTGCAACAAATGGACGGTATAGTAGGCGTCGTTCACTCTTGTGAAAGTTATTAAATGCCAATGCACTGTGTTTTGCAGCTCCTGAGGATTTACGGCCCCCGGCATAGCGGTGTTATGTCAACTAAAGACTTGCTTCCCACCTGTTTTTCCCTACCTAAATCTGAACCAAACCCTCATCATCATTTTAACAGGAGGGAAACACTGTTCCACAGGGGAACAGACTTTGACACAAAAAACGGTCCAAATGTCAGCTGCATCAGCAATAAATATGAGACAACACATGGAGTAGAATGATCTAGCAGCTTATTTAAAAACAGGAGAAATTAAAATGAACTACGAGAATGAGAACTTAGTTCAAATTTTAAATTTGAACTATGAACGCAAACGAGTTGATTTGTAAATTATAACCATAGAATATAAGCCAACAGGCTAATATTCAACCCCAGTCCCTGGTCAGGCCTTTCTAAAGAAAATAATCCAAATATGATTTTTAGAAGAATTACATAGTGTGAGTTACACATTCATGCAGCAAATACATTGTATACTAATATATTACATCGACATTTCACAAAGTTGAACCCACGTTACACAAACCAACATTTGGGGTTATGTTGAAGTTACTGATAATTGATCAGAAAATTCTTATTCTGGAAAGAAAATTACAACAACTAATTTAATTTAGAGGCAACATTTTGGTGTTGCATGTTGTGTCCCTGTCAGTGTGGAGGGTGAGACCGGAGACAGACAGTCAGACAGGCAGCTTACAGCCTCCATTCACTCACACACTTCATTCATTCAAAGTTTTAATCTAATTATTACCTATTTTGGGGGAGCGGGCTCTTTGTGTCACAGCACGCGGGGTGATGAGGGGGTGTCGCTGACAAAGCCCCCTGTCCAAAAACATTTAGTCCAATGTTTTGGTTTCATTTAAAGGTGCTGGGGGACGGCGGTCATGAATATGAGCTGCAGTAGCAGATGGATAGCAGATTAGCACCACCCGTTACTCCGCATTCTCCACACTCCCTGCCTTTATTTGTCCCTCTCCTCCACAAAAGTTTCTCTCTTGTCTCAGTAAATCCCTCCCTCCACCTTCTCCAAATC
>NC_048411.1:16512065-16560884 GCF_013103735.1 Etheostoma cragini
CCCCCCCCCCCCCGTCATCCATCGTCCCTCCAGTCACCTCCCTTAAGCCTCTTTTATTGCTCATTTCAGTGCGATAAAGACGAGGCGGCGCGCCTTCTTGGCCAGAAAGCAGCTGTAATGAATTCATGGGTTGTAAAGGCCACCGCCGCCAGGGGAGGGGGCACTATTGTTTAGGAGTATATTGGCTTGTCTATTACCCCCCCCCACCCACACACACACACACACACACACAGACAGACACACACAGTTACAGAGCTCTACAACAGTAACAGAAGGTGGCAAGCCTTTGACAAAGACAGGCCATGAAATTCAATTAGCCGTTTTGAATCTGAGTGTGTGTGCGTGTGTGTTTGTGCGTGTGTATGTGTGTGTGCGTGCACATTCAGCAGGTCTGGATCACTAGTCTCTTTAACAGCCTCACATCAGCTGTCATCTGTGTGCTAATGGGTGAGCTGTTCTGATGTCGACCTTCCTATCTTTTTGAATAATAATATTAATATTAATAACGGTTTCAGTTGTGAAAAGAAAATCCATTTCCTGAATGGAGTCCTTTTAGGGTAAAAGTTAGTGCTTGTTGGTTCCGTATGGTGTCATTTTCTCTTAGAAAAATATCCTTCTTTTCTTTGTGTGACAAGGCTGAAAGGGAAAACCTGGTGATTGTGAGGTATATAAAAGATCCAAAGTTGGACAAAAGATTGAGTTTGATTCCTACAAATTCAGTCCAAATGATTCTGAAATCCTATTGGTGTACCCTACAGGCTGCAGCGTTTATTCCAGACAAAACCTGAACAACCTGATATCTGTTCTCAAAGTCTGAACATGTGCAGTTTGTCCTGAGGGCGGCGCTTCAGGAAAAACTATGAAGTCATTGCTATATAAAGGGTTCATCCTCTGGAGAGCAGGAAACAGACGTCTACTCTCAGGACTTTTCCTTGTACAGAGTATTTCTATACTGTTTGGTTACTACATTTACTTCTTACACCTCTAATGAGTTGTGTTTGAGGCACTTGTTGCTTCTTGACAAATGAGTCCATATTCATTAAATGTTCAAAATAAATTTGAGTCAAGAGATTAACTACCTGT
The DNA here is from genome assembly GCF_013103735.1 of Etheostoma cragini. Taxonomy (NCBI): domain Eukaryota; kingdom Metazoa; phylum Chordata; class Actinopteri; order Perciformes; family Percidae; genus Etheostoma; species Etheostoma cragini. The sequence continues at coordinate 16,513,149 of NC_048411.1, forward strand.
AATCAACGCCTCTTTTCTCCTTCAGGACATGTCTAACATCTCTACAGCAGGTACAAAACCACCTGCTCTTTTGCTGCTACAACACAGACTGCATGTGTGTGTGTGTGTGTGTGTGTGTGTGTGTGATGTGCTTAGGGTCAGACTGTAAAAATGTGTCCATCTGTCTGTATGAAGTCTCACAGCTGTGTCCTTTGGAGGGGATGGGTGTGTGTTAGTGTTGACTAATGAGTTTGCATTGTTGTTGGTGTCCATTAGAAGTCATGGTGTGTTAGCTGATCTGCAACAATATGTGAGTCGATTATGAATGGGTGTGTGTGTTTGTGTATGAATGTTTTAATTAAGTCTAGTTGCTTTTTGTTTTTGTCTATATGGATGTGTTCACAATGAGTTGCTTTATATTTGACGACTAGACAATTACCTATTAGCCTTAATGTGCTAAGCTAGTGAGTTTCTTCATGTCCGTTTTCACATTAGTTTCCTCACATTTCATTGCAATTAAAGTTGAGTTCAGTTTAACTTTATGATAACAACCTAGGTGGTCCCCTTGGAAAACACACACAAAAGATGAGTGGTTTAGGTGATGTACTGCTAATATCTCGTGCTCTGCATAAGTGGGTCTGAATCCCATCCTCATCGCAGTCAAGGTTGCTTAATGTCGTTTTTCCATTACGTGGTACCTGCTCAACTCGACTCGGCTTGGCGCCCCGTCCTCCCTTTTCCATTGCAGATTAGTACCTCTTTATGCGTGAGGCGAGGGTGGCTGGTCGTCATAGTGACATCGCAGAAAACTGCCGTGACCTAATGCGACACACACATACACACACACACACATACACACACACACACACACACACAGAACTTCAGAGAAAACTGCCGTGACCTAATGCGACACACACACACAGCTGGATAAACTACTTAAACACGGCAGGTTTGTTCAGGACACCCTCATCTGTTGTTAGCAATGATGATGCAGTGATTAGTGACGATTTTCTCCGACCAATCAGTAGTCTGCAGGTTTTATTGGTATCGCCTCAGCTTGCTTGGAACCTCGACTGAGGTAGTACTAAAAAAAGTACCTGATAGCAAGAACTAGGAACTTTTTTTTTTTAATGGAAAATTCAGTTTTCCCTTTAACTAATAAAAAAAAATCACAAACATAGATGTTAGTTCTCCATATATTCCAGTATACAGGCAGCCGTGCCAAATTTTAGATTTTTTTTTTTTCTTTTAAAGGTTTACACCAGTTGCAAACTTGTTAAATTTTGCAAACACAGCCGTCTTCCATTCCTTCAACTACTTTAAAATGTAGGCATTGGGATGTTTATGCATCTTCAAAAACCTGTTGGTATCTTTTTTAAAGATTAAAAGTAAGTGTTTCTCCTTCCGACCAGAAACATGGGCTTATTTTGGCCAAGCATCTCCACCGCAGCCTTGCAAACTGTTGGCTAGTTGGATTTTTGGACAACAATAGCAACTCACAGAGCTGACTGTAAGCCGCAAACAGGCAAGAAAACGTGAATTATGCTTTTGTGTTCGTCTTTGCTGTAAAATGAACTGAACAACTGAATTTTTGAGAATCTAACCAATATAATGATGTGTAGCATGTCCATTATGACGTAAGTTTAAACATTTATACTTCTACGCGTGATCTAACCAGCTCAGGGCTAGCTATTAGTAGCTGGCTAGAAACTCCAGCAGGTCGCTGGTGACCCGGTGGGCTTTAAGAAGTATGTTACGTAAACAAGTCAACGTTGAATTTTGGTCTTACACAGGACACGAACGTCCTGCGTTGGTTGACCCATCCATCGCGAACTCCTCCCTAAAGAGACTTAGATTAGAAACATATTAGCTCAGAATAAATCCTTTCAGAAAGACCCAACTATTAATCAAATAACTCCTAAATCAATTCAGCTGTTATCCTAGTAAATGTATATTTTATCATGCTGTGTATAACTGTCACATATCTGCAACTAGTCTCTCCTGATTGAAATGTATCTCAGCGTAAATCTCTTCAGGAAAACCTCAATCTTAATCAATGCTCTATTCCTAACTCAAATCAGCTGTTGGAGGCATTCACCTTCCTGCTAAACCAATCAGGATCCTACACAAATGGCTAGGGCCAATCACAGAGTCACAATCTTGATTTAAATAATCATTTCTCTCTTTGCTGTCTTTCAGCTGTCGTTGCAGGCAAAGAGTGCAACCAGCGTGGCCCTCACTGGTCTGAAGCTTCCTTTGGGCTGGTCTTAGGTGTCTAGAGTCCATCAGGGAGGGGGGGGCAGATGGTTATACTCTATACACATATATACAAAAGATTTGTATAGCAATGGAGTCTAACAACCAAAGACTTTATTTGAGCTGTAAAATAAATTTAATTTGCATATCTGCAAACATGGCTCTCCTAATTGAAGTGTAATCCGGGATAAAATAAGTTTCCCATGAAACAGAATTGAGAATCCAGTTCATTTGTATGGGAACGTAATTTTTAAGAGACAGGGTTTACATGTACACACTATATAAAACTTGATAATTTAGTCATGGCATGCTTTGAAGTGATTTAACGGGTATACTGTACAATATATATATTGGTAACACACCTGAGAGATATTGCACAGTTCAGCAAAACGTATTTAGACAAATGAAATGAAATCTATCCAAATATATACACCAGAGGGAGGAGAGAGAGATAGAGTAAGTTTTCCTGTAATTCAGGTGAACGGACGCTTCAAACTGAGGTTCAGGTGTTCAGGTACAGATAACTTAATTTACAGACAGAAGCTTTTTAGAAGTGTGTAAATGTTTTCCACCTTCTCCTCTTTCTGTCCTTCACACACACACACGCACACTCAGACACACACACACACACACACACACACACACACACACACACACACACACACACACACAAGCTCTTTGTGTGGCTTGTCTTTTGTCTGATGATGAAAATGTAATTTCTTTTGTGTTTTTCTTGTTGCAGTTTGTTGATGAAAAGACCCTGAACACAAACATCTGTTCTCCTTTTCTTTCTCTTCTTCTCCACCTGAACCAAACAATCACAGCTGCTGTCATCAACATTGAAATCCTCCACATTAACAGCCCCTCTTCTTGTTCTACAGTGTCAACATGTTTTGTGTCTTTTAATTGATAAATTATGATGATTATGATTTATGAAACTGCATCTCACTATTTACTATATCTTCTGTTGTATGATCCAGTCTCAGGGAAGAATTTTTGAGAAGGTTTTTATTCTAAAAAGGTATAAATTCTAGTGCATCTTTTCATCTTTACATGCTCAGATTTGATGTACAGTTAGTAATAAGGACCTGCTGTCTGAAGATATGTTATCACCACAGTGTTAATCGATGCTATGATGCCATTGGCTAGCTCTGCTAAGCTCATCCCCTGATCGTCCTGAGTCATGGGATATTTTACAGTTTGAATGTGTTGTGATAACAATGCAAACATCATTTAGAAGGTATCAAATACTTTAAAAAAAAATATATGTATATATATATATATATATATATATATATATATATTATTTGATATGTAATGCTGTACAGAAGTTGCAGGAAGCCTTGGTTGGAAGGTTGGATGTTCAGGAAAGATTGTTTTCATAACATTTTAAGAGTCTAATGTTTCAATCAGTGGTGAGGTCAGCTGACCTTAGTCAACAGATGGAATTTGCTCAGTTATCATAAAATTGCAGGTATTTAAATGTCCTATTTTTTTTCAAAGAGTTCTTGTCCATGATGGTTTAAAAGTGAGTGATTATATGATTAGATCAAAAACTCCAGAACAACTACTAAATGTGTTTCTGGCAGCAGAACTCATTTTGTCAGGCTTCAAGTAATAGATGCGATTTCCCTTCGCTTCGGATGGACCTCATGTGACCTTATTAAAGACTTATTATTTTTTATCCCATTTAAATTGAGCCATGGATTAGACATATGATGTTTGTCAATTTAAAATATAATTTTGTAACTGAAGAAAGTCACAGTTTGTCCTAGGTTCGTCGCGGTACCACATCATTTTGTGTGAAACCGCTCAGTGCACTACATCTCTCGTCTTGATCATCACGTCACCTTGATGGTATTCAGCCTGCTCGTTAGCTAGCTGGCTTAGCTCTGTTCCACAACACGTAATATAAGTGAACTGAACCAATCAGCATCGAGTGAGGAGCTACTGGCAGCTACGGACATGGTTTAGGTGTGTGATGGTTGCAACTGTTTCTTCAAAACAACAATGGCAGAAGTTGGTTCTCCCAATCACCTTCAAGGTATTTTTTTGTGCCTGCCTTTTTCAAACACTTTACAATGGCGGCTTCTCAGATCTGTGTAACAAACCATCTGGCTTGTCAGGCGAGGTATATTTATAAAAAAAACTATATATTGACAGTGAAAAGCAGTGGTGTATAAAGTATATCTTCAGTGGAAGTACTAGTCCCACATTTTGAAAATACTCCACTACAAAAAAAAGTACTGCATTTTAAACCTTACCTAAACAAATTATTTGCAATATTGAGCCATTAAAATGACTATATATATGCAGTAATATTTTAGATGTTTACTTTATTAACCCATTATCCCAAATGTTTCCAACAATGTTCAAACCCAGAGAAATCTGTTGTCAATTTAAATTTCACAGAATTATCCTCAGTAGAAATAATAGATATTTTTTCAGCAACACTTCATTATCTTTCATTAATTGCACGGCACCTTGCAACACAGTCATATAGCACCTGATTTACTGATGTATTTCAATGTCAATCAAACTTACGAGGTGCTTTGATCATGCTAATCCTTGGCAGCTAAACCATACTGTGCGGTAACCTTATAACCAGTAAGGTTACAGCAACGTTCAACATGCTCATATAGTTATTTTTTTATGATGGTGTTATTTTTAGCATGATAGTTTAAAACACGGTTAACGGCGCTGGGCAAACTAACCCACTATTAAATTTGCCAAATAACATTAGCTGTATTGGTAGTTTATTGTTCTAAGTCAGCCTGCTAGTGCACCACGGTCCCTCTGCCTTATTCCTTGCCGCTAAGAGACTTTGTCAAGATGAGAACAACAGCCCAGTGGACACAGCCACAGCTAGCTAGCTTGCATTTTAATTAGTAATAATTAGCCTGTGCCTATGTTATCTCCTTACATACACCTGCGCTCTCCGTCTCTGCTGATTGGGAATGATTGAGATTTTTCTTGGCACAGCTACCAGAAGACGTACAACTATCTACGCCGGCAAGCTCAGTTGCAGGCTGCGCAGTAACGCTGAGCACTCCCCGGAAAAGTGCTTCTGATCTGTTGGTCCATTTCTTTAACTGTCCATGGTGGCTACCCACATACCATTGTTCACTGCATGTGCCAATGCAACTTTCTAATGGATGCCTGAACGCATCCCAGCTCTGGGAAGTGTAGTTCTAAATTATCTATCACCAGTTAATCCATGCAGTAAATCACAGAGTGTATATGATCAGTAGTAACCATTCATAATTGTAACATCTAGCCATCTTTTTATCTGTGATTATATTCGCTGTGTAGCCTAGTAGTTAAGATTTGACCGGTGTATAGAATGATGCAATGGGCAGCAGCCACCGAGCAGTCCAAAGCTAGCTGCAGCTAGCTGGTCGGCCAGCTGGGGTAGGAGCTCCGCAGAGCCGCATATAACTTGTTTTTTTGGCTTTTTTTAAGCTAGTTACCGATATCTAGCTAGCTAGCTAGGTCAGTGAATAACCGATGATAGTTATGTGGGTCATCATCGAGTCGACCTGTTAGCAGGAACAGCTGGTTAGCACAGCAGGTTGAGGATACTTTTATTAATATTTATCAGTAATTTAAAACAGAAAGGCAACACATACACATGCTTGTGTTGGTGATGATTACTCTGCAGATTGTGAATGTGAGAACACACAGACTAACAAACACATTTGCGTTTGGCTTGCCGTCCGTCTACAGCATAGCTTTTCTACCATCTGTCATGGCGTTCATAATTAATGCGAGTAGAGCGTAATGTCACGTACAAAGGGTCTATAGAAATAGAATGATCGATAATTCCTTTCTATGTTACAAACTGTAAACTGATCAAAATGGCAAAGTTACACAGAGGCTCAACATGTGCCAGCGAGCATGGTAATGCGATCGAACAAGCTAGAGAAGACTGAATAGAGGGAGCACCTATAACAAAGCCATGAATCATAGAAATAAGACGTTTTTGCAAAGTACAAAGAGTCTTTGCTATGGAGATGCTACACTGTCTCGTGGCATTGATGTGAATTGGCAGGTTTCAGAACATTGCAGACCAGCACATTCCCTGGTCGCATTGTAACAATTTTCAACGACGATGAATTTTCCAGCTGATCCATGAGGCTTTTTAAAGCCTTTATTTAGCTTAAGAAGTAGGAGAATTTTCTCAACACATAAAGGAACACACACACAAACACACACACACACACACACACACGCACACATGTCTCCTCGCTGCAATGTGACAGGTAGTATTTTTGACATCAGTGTTTAGCTCTGATAGCGAGCTAACCGAGGGCTTTGATTGGCTGTGATTGGCTGAGAGTTGTCATCTGTCAATCAAAGCAGGATGTGGAGAAAGGGGAAGGATCATTCTCATTTATAGCTCCACAGGTTTGTGAAAGGAAATAAGAACAAAGTTAGAACCACGGAAGATGGAACACTAAAATGTTTGACAATCTGAGGAAAGAGTCTATGAAACCTTTTGAGAGGACGGTTTACTTTGGTGTTACAAGGTAACTCAGCAAAGTCACACAATAACACAAACAAACTAACCTGCAACTCCCATGTTCTACAAGGTAAAATAAAAAGGGCTCTAGTGGCTTGGAAGAGAGCATAGATAACGGCTAAAGTTCCTCGTTGTAGAGGGCTGGCTAATGGCAAGGTAGAGCTAAATATAGCGCAGACTTAAATTGACGATTTTTTTATTTGTCTAAAATAAGCATAGCTGCTGCCCCCCGCCCACAGCAATACACTGCTTAGCGTCTGTGTCAGTACTCATGCCTGGCTCCCCAAAGTGGGGTCGTGCCGACTGCCATCTACCGTAGGTAACACCCTAACTATGGATAATTACCTTATACAACTCCAATTTAAAATATCCAAACTATCCCTTTAAAGTCAGTCTGTCTTATGTAAAGCACTTTGAATCCCGTTGTTGTTGAAAGGTGAAGAACAAATAAATGTGTCTTTCCAGAAGGTGATGCTCTGCTACACTGTTATCAGTCTCCTACTGGATATTTAATGATGTTTTTTCCCCCCTCGGTCTTCACACAGGGACAAACTAAATATGGTAACAGGCAAACAGACAGACAGATAGACGGACAGACAGACAGAGGGACAGAGAGCAGTAATTTAGCTCTGTGGGGTTCGGTCGTTTAAACGGCCTCTTTATAAGTGACACAGTAATGAATTCACAGCTACCTGCTCCATTAGCAACCCCTACTGAGACACACACACTGACACACACACACACACACTGACACACACACACACACACACACACACACACACACACACACACACACACACACACACACGCACAAACGCAAACACAATATATTCGACTCTCTCTGGCTCTCAGGTCAATTAGCAGCTAATTGGTGGACAAGCGCTTATGTTTGATTGGATAATTTACCAATTAGAGCTGAGAAGAAGTCTGCAAGAACACTGACCTTCCAGGTACAAGACATTTACATACAGAATACATAACATGTTCAAACTAGGCATACACTGAGTTCACACAAGTTACACATACAATAAAATAAATCACATACACATGACCTATGGTCCTTTAGTTTGATGCTGTCAGTGTTTAAACACCTAGTTTTTTGCCGTATATACTGTGTATAAGTGTGTAAGTATACTGCGTATACTTAAAATACTTAATATACATCATCTTCTCTCCTCTCCTCTGATCTGCTCTGCACTCCTCTCCTCTCAGCAGTGTGTTAATTGTAGGGTAGCAGTAGAGGTTGGAGGTAGCGTTGGAATAGCGGTGCGGGGCGTCCAGGAGGAGTCAACCCTGTCATTTAGCTCTCTGGCTCTGGGCTCAGGCTGGCAGGGAAGCTGGAGATTTTCCCAGCATGCCTTGGGCCAGAGTGGACCGGAGTCTCACTGCGGTGGGCGCCTAATGGCAGCGGGCACGCACACACACACAGTGGGGCCTTAATGACAGCTGCCTTTTAATGCTGCACAGAGAGGGGAGGTTACCTTTGTGTGTGTGTGTGTGTGTGTGTGTGTGTGTGTGTGTGTGTGTGTGTGTGTGTGTGTGTGTGTGTGTGTGTGTCTGTGTGAACCACAGGGGTACTTGTCAGCCTGAAGGGGGATCATTTTGTCGCTGATTTCTCTCTGAATGTGAATGTGAATGAATTCTTTGTGCTTCATTTGAGCAGCAGGTTGTAACCTGACAGCTCTCGCTTTTACAGGAAACACTCAGAACAAGTGAATTACACCTTTTTCATAAAACCTGCTGCTGGCACTTAATGGTGAGCCGAGCATGCTTCAAATATCTGCACAGCTTCGGTCTAATATGGCAGTGTATTACAGGAACAGTATGACATCTCATTGAATCCTCTGGTTCTCTTCCCCACAGTCTGTCTGTCTCATGTCAAGTGTTGTGTTTGCTGACCTCTCACTGGTCTCGGTTTTTATTCTTAATAATGTTGAACACGTAGACGACAAAGTGAAATTACCACAAGATAAATGTTGGAATGGAGCAGGTAAACCTGAAGACAACTAAGACTGTGACCACAGTCTACAGAAGTGATGAAGATGATTTCTACCCAATTTTAGCCAATCAACAGCATTATATAACAAATTTGCTGTACAACCCCCCAAACCCCTCCCCGACCTGTTCAACCTTCAAAGATGGAGATCTCTACAGATTTAGATTTCTAAATAAGTTCTACAGTATAATATAACTTTAAGTTACAAATACTATTGGCCGCAGCATCTATCTTTTTCTTAGTCACGCTTCACTGACATGGCCCTTTTATAGGAACACTCCCCACACTCATTATGTAGACATTTGTTGAGTGATGCTCGGCATGCTCTCCCTCTCTGGTCTGAAGACTTGTGGTAGGCCTCATCTTGAATAGAATTAGAATCTGACTAAAGTAACTCATACACTTTTCACTGCTAAAAAACTGAATACTGACACCTGTGCTGCAAGTGGACCTTTAGACTGTGGCTGCACTCAATGATTCTGGTTTACATAACTAATGTTCTGATTTGGCAGCATAAATAATATTTATGTGTGTGTGTAAATACTGTACATATTATAAAGTACAATTGAAAACATGACTACAGCTAGTAAAAGTATTATACTCAACTGGAACTTTTGATATACATAAAAATAATAACTAATTCACAAATGCTATGCACGATATTTAGGCCTATTGAGTATTTATTATTAAATCAAACATTTGTTTTTATGAGTTAGTAGCCTACACCAACTTAAAGAAAAAACTTTTGATAAAATAGGCCAACTTTACATAATATGAATAATGTAGGATGGTTGCTTGACATTATCAGATGCTTCTCTCACAGCTGGCTTGGATTTGCAAAGTTGTAGCTCTTTTATCTGCTTCTTTGAGCTCTTTATCTCTCTCCTTCAGTTGTCTTTGTTGTGAAGGCAAACTTAAGCACACAAAACTAACATTAGGCTTACTTTTTGCTAATGCCAAGTTTATTTCAGAGAAACTTGAAAATACATGCTTTCCTCGCCTAAATGTTTTACCAAATAAAAAGTGATACATTTCCCATTAACAGTACATTGGCACTCTGGGATGTGCCTGAGGTCATTCACACTCTCAACTTTTTGTTTATTACAGTTGTTTAACTGCTATTAATCATCACATGTGTTGATGTGTGGGCTTAATCGATTCACAAGACTTTAAGCTTTCAAATGGTTTGCTGCATGAGCGTGTTAATGAAGATTTAATGCTTGCGATTCATGAAAACATGTAAAAGTGGAAAAAACAACTTCGCTTCAGTGGAGAAAACGTCCCGTCCACGGGAGGGCGTCGCTAACCAATTGGAACATTAATGTAGCATCTAATAACAAAATAGGGCGCCTTTCACTTTCACTAACGTCATATTGTTAGTTGAAAACTCAGATAACATATAGACTGTAAACAACGTTTAAGCAAGCATGACTCAAGACCCCAGACATCCCACCCGAGCCTCTCTCTTCTCTACAGAGCGCACACTAATGCAACGCACGTAACGTAGCTACGTTAGCGCCACTGCTAACAGCTGTCATTAGCTTTGGTTGATAGCATTTTACGTTAAGGCAATGCTGCACAACGTGATGCAAACGTTACAAGCTGAAGCTGCATGTTATTCAAAGCTCAAGTGGATTTTTGGTTATTATTAACAGAGCATTTGTTATAATCTCCATAACTTTAAAAACTTACGTAAAGGCAGAAGGGCTTGGTTTTCCTCTTTCATTTGCGGTACTCTGTGTGCAAATATAAACAAAGTCATGTGACTGGGGGCAGAGGGCATGCTGAGGGCAAGATTGGATGAGATAGCGATTTCATTTTATTTAACTTTAGTAATGACTGGCGTATTATCGTAGTAATGCAGCCACCACAGCATAAAAAGAAAGAGACAAATGTATTTAGCCTCTTTCACCAGAGGGGCAGCTAAGCCATTCAGGGCAAATGGCAGTTGCCCAGGCAACAATAGCCCACCTGTACACATCCCTGCTTCACTGTCTCAGCACTCAAGTTTTTTTCTCTGGCCTCTCAGTTATCATCTCCACCCTCAACACATTCCCTCCTCTCTGTACTTGCACTCAACATAATAAAACAACACTAGGCTACATGCTAAACATTAAAAATCTCAAATGGCACTTTCGCTGTTGTGGGTTTACCTGCTTGTTCGCAGTCTCGTTCTTCACTGCATTTGTCAGGGCATTGCTCCACAGTGTGAATAGTGGTCAAAAATGCTGCTAGGTACCTTTTAAAAACGGTTATTCCTTAAAAACATCTCCTGAGAAACCTGTGAAGAACTCCACAGACAGGTTTTATTCAGGAAATGTGTGGATGTGTTCAGGCTGAAGAGATTAGCTGTCTCAAAATGACAGTGAACATGTTGATGGACAAACTGGGAAATAAATCACAAATAACAGCTGCAGACCAAAAAGCCTTTGTGTGTGAGCGTGTGGTGTGTGTGTGTGTGTGTGTGTGTGTGTGTGTGTGTGTGTGCGTGTGTGTTACCACTGAGACAGGGTAATGGCAGGAAATCATTGGCGACACTGAGCTGTCAGCCTGTCATCATTATAAACTCAGTATGTGTGTGCGTGTGTGTATTTGTGAACGTGTGTGTTTGTGTGTGTGCATGTGACTTGCACAGCCACTTAGCGCTCATCGCTTACACAAAAAGCATCCAAACAAGATAAGTAAAACCTCCTACAGATGATGTGAAATCTTTAAAACTGTCACTATTTACTAAGTTTCAAACAACCTACAGGTTATTCTGCTTAACTGCTGATCGTGAATGGAGGCAGAGGAACGCACAGTCTGTCAGCGCAAGTTAAAGTGGAGTCCATTATTATTATTTTTGGGGTTTTATTACTTCATTATTATATATAATTCTGTAGCTTCCTGGTAGTGTTCCTCATGTATTTAAATCCAAACATTCACATTTTGGTCAAAGTACGTATGTTTCAGTGCCAAATGCTGTGAAGCCAAGTCCTTCTAAAAATGTTTTCCCACATGACCTGAAGTAGGTTTCTGGAAGATGATGTTGCTTCAGCACAGTACGGTAACTTAGTTTGCACGCCTCCAGTTTGGAGAAGATCTGAAAGTCACCAATTACACAAATAGGGGTGTCACGATTTGGATTTTGACTAAAAGCAGGATTGGTGATTTCCCTAATACTTTCTTCTCTCTCCACCCCAGCCTACTTGCACATGTCCAAAGACAAAACAACAGACACAGCGTAGCTGACCAGCAGCTAAAGACTGAGTGACATTAGCTTACCGGTAGCCTGCAGATTGATTTTTTCAGGGTAAATGCTAGATCTGCTAAACGTGTCAACATAGTTAGGTTAAGGCATGAGGAGTGGGAATTGTTTAGGGTAAGAATAACAGGGTAAACCAATCAGAGGCTGAATATGGCTAAAATAAGGTGGGCCACGGCCTGTGACATTGACGTGTCTAGCGGATCCAATCTAGCATCTGCCCCCTTTTTCCGACACCATGGTTACTGCTAGTCTAAGATGACAGAGAAACAACAGAAAATCCCCTTGCTTCCCTGAAGTAACGTTACATTTCTTAGCTTTGCATTACTTAGCACAGCTAACTTTCCTGCCCTTTGTCTGTAATTGGTTATTAAACTTTTAGAGGCTGGTGTACTTAACAGACCATAACTTAACAGAATCTTCACTGCTAAATTGGACTGCAACCACATTTGGTAATGCCACATTCCACAAATGTGTAACATATCATACAGTTCTACCCATAGGGGGCAATTCAGTCACATAAAAACATGTGTTGACTTTGATAAAATGAAATGTAAACAACTTCTCCATTAGAAAGTGGAAGGCATTATTATCTGCCATATTTCTTTAATGTACCAATTTAGCAAAGGTGTACAAATGATGAAATGCATTTCACAGAATTTGATCAGTCATCTGTAGGTTGCACTTAAATATATTTTTTTAAAATGCTGTGGCGCCTCCCACAGCTCTCACACACGTTTTCTTCAGAAAATGCAAATGTTATTGTCACTGTGTGTTATTAATGTTAAACACAAGACGACAAAGTGAAATGACAACAGCCATGACTGTTACCTAGGTCTGCATCAGAACAAAAAGCAGATCTTTAATGACGTCATTGCTACGGCTGAACAGGTGTTTCCATTTGAAAACTCTTGATGAGAACAAACAAAGTATACCTCTAAAGGATAATTCTGGTGTGTTTTAATTGTTAGGCCTTTTACTACGAATCACTTTTAAAGCATGCTGCAGCGTTCCAGATTTTTTGATCCACTGGCAGTGAGGCCTGATGGTGTAGAGGTTGGTCGGTCAGACATCCGTGCAACTAACTTCCCAGATTACCATGAAGATTGTTGTTAAAATGTCCCCCATGAGTCCTAATATTTTCAGTGACCTTTGGCCTTTTCATTAGTGCCAACATCAGGTCACAACAATTAGTGAAACAAGAAATCTATGGGGCAGGTACCATTACATTTGGAGCACTTTTAGATACAATTCTGATTTTAATCTTTCAGCCCAACTACATGTTGTAAGGTTCAAAGAATGACTAAATTAATTAGTTTTTCAACCGGACCGTAACTAACTACTCTGGTCAAGACATTTCAACCATAGTGCCCCCTTCCTCTGCTGCTGACATTGAATTAAACTTTTCACTTGAACTCCTCTCTTCCCCTCTTCTCCTCACTGACTCTCTGACTGACAGACTGACATTATAAAGCAGTTAGACACTCAGTGGGTAGAAACTAGATACCAATTACACACACACACACACACACATACACACACACACACAAGAAAGATGGAGGAAAAGAAGGAAAAAAGTGAGCAAGGAAAGAGAGAGGAAAGAAGTAGAGATGAAAATGGATTGGAGGAGGGAAAGATGGAGGAAAGGGGGGGGGGGGGGGGGGGGAGTCCAGAAATAGTTCTGAAAAGAGAGGAAAGCAGGGAGGAAGGAAATAATCCTTTCTGTCTATCTGTTGACTTAATACGGGTCAGAATAAACTGATTTGGGAGCAGCTGAAATGGTGAAATGATAAACAAATATTTACTGATTGGAAGCAGGAAGCTTTTAAACCTCAGACAATAGAAACAAAGAAGAGATGAAAGAAGTTCAACAACTGTCATTGAAGAGAGAGCGAGGAAGAGTTGTAAAGACGTATAGAGGTTTGCTATTAGCATTGGGAGCTGCCGACAGTTTGCTCTCCATCATGAAGTAAAGTGACTCTGAAGGACAGGACGAACTAAGTGTGTGTGTGTTTGTGTGTGTGTGTGTGTGTGAGTGTGTGAGTGTGTGTGTGTGTGTTTGTGTGTGTGTGAACTAAAAGGAGCAGTGTGCATCACAGGGCGGACTCCATTGGCCTTGTACACAATTGTTCATCACTAATAATGACTCCTAATTGAGCTCTTCATTTAGGAACACACACAAACACGCACACACACACATAGACAGACACAAGAAAACATGCATGCACGCATGCACGCAAGCACGCGCACAAACGCACAGACGCACACAGATACATTTAGATCCAGATAAAGAAAATTAGAAAATTAAAAGCATTACTCCCAAGTCTCTTTGGCCTTGTATCGGAGCCTCAGCAGCAGGTGGATGAATGCAGTCAAGCTTTTATTATCATCACTGCCATGAGTGATTCAGCTGCACGACGAGCTGCAGGAACCAAGACCAGAAGCAGGGAGCAGAAAAATACACTTTAATGAAGCTTGACAGTTACTGACTTCTTATACATTCACACATTAATCACACATCACAATTGGAGGTGAAATTACATTTGTGCTCCTCAAAGCTCTGAAAGACGTCGTCTATGTAAGGTCATTGTGTTTCAGAGGAGAAAAATGGTCTGCTGCACCAATAAAACACATTAAATCAGATCACAGATGCCTGAGATAAAACAGCCGAGCACATAAGTGACAAAAACATTCACTCTGTCATAAACTGCATACATTTGAAGGAGTACGTCTCAAACACACTTCAGTGCCTACAGCAAACACGATCAGTGGAAACCTGCAGAAATCTGAGCGCCTCCCAACTCTTCTGTAGGTGGAAAGTGTTACAATTCAGTCTTCTTTGTACCACATGGGAAATTTGGCTTGTAGCATAGCGACTAAAATAGTGTTAGAGTCAGCTGATGACAGAGCCCAGGACCTCCAACATGGTCGCATCTCCTCTATAGGTGGGCGGTGGGGGCTGGTCCTGGGTCAGCGGCGGTCGATATTCAATCTCTTCAGTGAGCCGGAAACAATGAGACAAAACAGAGACCTGTTCATCTGGAAGAAGACCAGTACTAAATAGAGAGAGTCATGGGGGGGGCGAGAGATACTGAGACAGACAGACAGAGAAATGTTCAGTGATAAAATGTTTCCTTTCACATATTTCCAAAACAGCTTACAAAAATCAAACCTGTTTTTTTAAAGAATTCAAATTAGGTTGATTGACCTTTTGAAGTTTGACTAATCGTTAATGTCATTCATCGATTATATATGTTTACAAACCACTCACGTTGACGTCTTTAGTTTGTTTCTAAGTTTTTTATTTGAACACATATTTGTCATATTGTATCTTTAGATTAAACATGAACTCGAATGATTATTTGGAGGTTCCTCTTTGCTGTTCAACAATCAGTAAATTGTTCAGTTGTTGTTAAAGTTGTCCTGACCTTAGATTAGAGATCAAGAGAAACTTCCTGAGCTCTGACTGGTCTGTTCTGGTCATACAGTGGAAACTGTTAGCATGGTGATTAGCATGGTGATTATGACCATGTCTCATGATCAGTTTGGTCATTAGGTGACGGCCTTTAAATATCTACTGTCTGTTGTGTAAAACAGTCTCTGTGCTGTTCTCCAGCGTTGAGGTGCTGTGATGCTTTTCGCTCAGTTATCTGAATTTTAAAAACAACATATTCTTGCATGCCACTTTGCTTCACAGTAGTCTGGGATGTGTCTGTAATTTGTGTTGCAGCAAGTCATCTATATACATGTTAATTCTTCAGTATTGTAATTTGACATGAGCAAATTGGGAAGATCACATCATTCAGAAAACAGATTTGTGTATCAGAACTTAGTTTCTTCTTCTCTCCCATTAATGATCGGATGACCCCTCAGAATTATCTGGTAACCCTTTGGTGGGCCCGAACCCTAGGTTGGGAACCAGTGCACCAAACTAGCAAACTGAACTAGCAAAAGTACCAGTAGTTAAAAGTAACTTTACATGAAACAGCAAGAACAACAACATGCTGCTCTAACATTGATGCCTCAGTACTTATAATCTAACAATATCACATAGAATCTGACATCACTATAAGGGTATCACAATTTCAATTTTTTAACCAAAAATTAAACAAAAAGAGCTTTCGATTTCCACCATCAAAATTAAAAGAAAGATCAGTGATTCCCACAGTATTCCTTTGTCTCTCCACCCCCGCCTACATGTGTAAATCCGATGAAAAAAACAACAACCACCACAGCGTAGCTTACCAGCTGGTAGCATGCAGCAGGAAACATGATTTTGGAACATTTTCATACCCGTAGACATCACTCACAGACAGAGACATTTTATTGCACTACATGGACTTTTCCTGCGCAACATGTACTTTCACTGCATGAAGCTGACAAAACTTCTGTACCTTACTGTATAGAGATGTTAATACTTAGTGTACTTACTTTTACTTTACTTTAATGCATGACTTGTAATTAATCACACTTACAAGTGGTACTTTTACTTAAGTTAAGAATCGGAGTACTTCCTGCAGCAGCTGTTAGAAAGTGACCCGTGTGATGTCATCATTAGCTCAAATTAGGGGCTACGCTACATGGTGATGGATAAAGAGCTCTACCTTATCTGATACACACTCAGATAACAGTTGTTGGTTGTTGGTGTGTGTGTGTGTGTGTGTGTGTGTGTGTGTGTGTGATGTTATCTGCGATTCTGTTTGTGACCTCAGTCCTGACCCATCCCACCTGTGCCATCATCAGGTAACTCACCTGAACACCAGCAGGAGTCAAAGGTCAACCCACTACTTTCCCATGACTCCCCCCCCTCCCCCCACATTGACAGTATGACTTTTGTTCCCTGTGTGAGGCTACATATGAGAGCAGCGGTTTCCTGTCTGATCACACTCTGTTTTTATATATATATGACTAAATTATTCAGCTCGAATCCTGCTTCTCCCCTGAACTCTAAAATCTAGTGCTAATCCTCTCCTTTATTTAGAGGAGGAAGAAGTATTCAGATTTTCAACTTCAGTCAAAGACGTAATACGTACTCTATTACATGTAAATGTCCTGCACTCTAAATCTTACTGAATTACAAGTAAAAAAGCCTTAGCACCCAAAATATACTTAAAGCACCAAAAGAAAAAGTACTCATGTCATTTGCCATCAAGCCATCTGATTGGTTCATAGCTGTGATATAATAACTACGTACCAAGATTATGTCGTGAGCTATTGCGTGGTTATATTATTGTATAGGCGTAATTTACACAGGGGATGGGTTACAACCCCCCCCCCCCCCCTCCAATTATGAAAACTGGCCAGTGCAACCCACCCAAGAAACTTATTATAATTTCCGTTACATGAATAAAGACAAATTGTTGCAGAAAGATTCATCAAAAGGTAGAAAATGAAGTGTTTGATGTCAAAAATCGCAATTTTGCTCAAAAGTGGAGAAACCAATCCCCCCAAAGTAGAACCCAAAGTTACGCCCCTGTGTTATTAATTATTGATGCATTAATGTGTTTAACATCTTAATGCTGCAGCTGGTAAACATGGGGCTCATTTTTATTACTTCACATACAGCTGGGTAGTATAATCTATAACAATCCGTCATCATTTATTAGTTATTATTTGGTTTTAAAAATCTGAATCTGCAAATTAACTAAAGTTATCAGATACAGTGTGTAGTGCAGTAAAACGTATGATAATTTCCTCTGAGATGCAGTGGAGTAGAAGTAGAAAGTACGGTTGCTGAGTAAATGTACTTATCGGTTGTAACTTTCTACTACTTTCCAAGAGGCTGAAACTTCAAAGTTACAAGGGGAACAAATCAAAGGAACAAATTTACATAGTATATGTCTCATGTATATTAGATTCTACTCTGTACTTCTACTGTAGCTGATTGCTGTTAAAAGATAACGTCAGATTTAGCTAAAGTTAAGTCTTTGTGGGGGAGGTAGAGGGAGTTTGAGGAGCACTGACTACTCTAATTACTCCTCAATGGGTCTCTGCTTTCTACCCAGCATGCCTTGCTTCATCTCACTCAGCCTTTCAATATAATTTGGGAGGATCAGTGGGAGCATCGGTTGTCCAATTTCATCATCACGTCGCCTGTTGCAGCCGAATCAATCAGACACCTCCACAGATCAATAGAGCTGTCAGAGAGTGATCAGTGTCTAATGGAGCTGCTCACATCCAATAATATCATGATTATCTCTCTCAGTACAAAGAAATGGAGGTCAGAGACACTCCAATATATTTACAACAAGATGAAAGAAAATATGTTGCCTTTATATCTAAAAGCTTTCATAATATAGGAAAAAACTACTATCAAATACATTAAACTCATCATGTATTTCTGTGTGTTTATAGCACTGGCAAATGCAACACAACCAGTTGCAATCTTCAAAAAACTAAATTTTATTGTTTCTTTTTTTAAGTTAAAGTATTAGTTAGCAGTGTATGTCCAGCTGAGTGTTGAATGGTTTCGGGTGGGAGAGTATGGGGGACTACTTTCCTTTGCCATGCTACAGTGAAGCTGTGATTCAGTACAGTTAAGTTTACTATAGTTTGTTACATTTGTAGTTTTCAGTCTGCACACTTTGTTGTTTGGGATGTGCATGTATGTATTCCATAATCTTGTCTAAAATCAATATGATTAATTATTGTCACAATTACCTCTGTAACAATAGATAAACAACATCTTTATTAAATACACATTCTCCGTCCTCACGGTGGAGCTCCTGTTAATTATCTATACTCAACAATAAACAGAAAATCAAAGACTCTTCACGTATTCAGGTATAGGAATAATTTTAGATGTCGTGCTGACATGACTGAAGCGAGCTCATAAAAAAGCCACGATATCTGTTTCAATCCCTTTTTTTATCAATCTCCGGCTCGGCTACATATTACCGGCTAATATTCAGCTCACAGCACAGTTTCTAACCACGAACACTGAATCTAATGTGGAAAAACAAAAGTGTAATGAAAACAGTCTGTTTTCAGACTGATGTCACAGATTTTTGAGTGTTCTGTTGTTGGGATCTTATCCTCCCTCAATGCAATGCATCGAGGAAGCTGAGAAGCTGCAGAAGGTTAGAGGGAAATATGATGATTTTTCACTATAAATCACAAATATTGTCAAACCGTTTAATATCTCTGTTGAATTATTGCAATAATACAAACTATGTCTAAATGTTATACGATTTTCGTATTAATGTGATCAAGTATTAATTTTTCAAGAATTTAATGACCTAAAACAACATTCCTGTCCAGTTATTTGATTTATTAACTTGTTATGTTTTGTGGGTGGACATAGTTCATAGATAACAATAAAAGATACTAGCTGTTTATGGAAACCCTTTACTGAGTTAAAATAAAACAAATTATCATTCTAGAATAAAAATATATACCTTAACATAGATGAATTAAGAAAAATGAATTAGAAAGAACAACAAACAGGTGTGTAAATTTGCAATAGTATAAATAAATATAACTAATAATAATCTGTCAACTGGTTTATTTCATGGTATATTGATTGTGTCACTTCAGGATTTAGAAAACGTTTCAATAAAAATACTAATGGGAAAACGTATTTGATTTCCAGAAAAATAAGACAAATATACTATATACATATTGATATTGTCATATAACATTATGTAAAAAATGTTGCTTTTATTTGTGAAGTCACAATTAGATTGACATCCACCGGTGCACTTATTGCATCATTTGTTATTGGTACAAAATGTCAGATATGTAGATTTGTTATTCTTTCTTGCATATGAACTGCAGGAACTTCTAAAGGTGAGTGTACAGTACACACTCAGCGTGTCTGCAGGTCCTTAAAACATTCAGTTCAAAGACATAATATTAGGCCTTAAAAGTCCTTAAGTAGTCTAAATTATAAGGTTTTCATTTCCACAAACTTAAAAAAAAAAGTAATTTAATTTATCCATCTTTAATTTTATTTGTGAAAATGAGTATAGTTCTTCCGCCACCACATTCCTGATGTTACAACTATTTAAACCCATGGAACCTTTTTACTTTATACTTGCACTTATCTATTGGCAAAATGTAGGTTAACCAAACTCACTTCAAGCATATTCCTAAACCTCTGCACACAACCACTTATATGTAGGTATGTATTAATATATATATATATATATATATATATATATATATATATATATATATATATATATATATATATATATATATATATATATATATATATATATATATATATATATATATATATATATATATATACGCATAAACACACACACACAAGACGAAAAGAAGGGAGAAAGGAAGGGAGGATGGAAAGATTGTTGACAGAATACATGTCAGAATAAACTGATCCTGGAGCAGCTGAAATGGTGAAATGATAAACAAATATTTACTGTTTGGAAGCAAGAAGCTTTTTAACCTCAGACAATAGAAACAAAGAAGAGACAAGAGCGTGAGTAATTAAGCTGAATTAAAGCTCCGTCCCTGAACAGTTTCTTTCTATTTAATGTCAAATCTGTTCTCACCTGCTTTTATGGTTTTTGAGTTAATTTAAATGTCTCAGATTCATTTAGTCCATAAACAGAAAACAGCAGCTCGATTATAAATCAGTGACTTCGTTGTGATGCTGAGTTTAATGCTGCTGGCAGATCACAACACAATCATCAGAAACCAAAACAACACAATCATCTGAGAAAACTAATAAATGATGATACAATGTGACTTGTTTCAACTTCTTCTGCAGGAACTTTGTCCAGAGAGAGTGAGGAAAATAAACTGTTTAGCATATAAACTCCTTCACACAGAGGCTGAAAACTACACCTGACAAAATATATATAAGGGAAGAATAAGGTCAAACCTTAACAGAAAAACATCAGAATAAAAAAAAACATAAATCCAGAGAAAATAGCTTTGTGAGTAAAGAAAATGTTTGTGTTTCATGCTTCTCAGTTGTAATTATTTTAAGCGGCATCAAAATCAGTTTTTCAGTATCAATGTTATTTGTTTTTAACTCAGGATTGAATGTTAAATGCAGAAAGACAGTTTTATTTGTAACTACAGCAACTGGAGCTCCCTCTAGTGACAGAGCTGCAAGTCTGACCTGCTTACAAGTCATCAAAGTATTTCCTTTATTTAAGATGCATTAATGTTGACGCAGACAAAATCCGCTTCTTTAGTCAGGTAGATGTATTGCTAAATGTGTCATTGGGAGGAGCTAGAGTATATTTTGCTGGATGCAGTGTTATCAATCAATCAATCAAGTTGATTTGTCACATTAAACTGTCCGAGAGTACCCGGTACCTCGACAAGGTGAAAAGGCAGAGTCACCCGAGTGGTTTGGACCTTCAATTATTCTCTTAGCCTATTTTATGCAGTGGCTGGCCTATCCTTTAGGCCGAGTAGGGCACCGCCTATTGCATATTCAGCCAAAAAAAACACTCTCTGCAGGGCCTTGCGGTCTGTTCAATGCCGTTTCCATACCACGTAGTAATGGTCCCTCTAGACGTTCTCAACGATGCAGGAGTGGAAATCTGAGGATTTGAGGGGAAACCTGGAATTGCCTCAGGCGTCAGAGCTGAAACAGGTTCTGCTCTGCCTTTCTCACCACTGAGTCTGTGTAATAATAGATAGTAATAATAATAATACTAATAATAAATACTTTATTAATCCCCGCAAGAGGAAATCACAATGCAGCGCCCACGTCAGACCCTCAGTGATGTGGACCGAGCACCCATTGAT
Source organism: Etheostoma cragini (assembly GCF_013103735.1). NCBI lineage: Eukaryota > Metazoa > Chordata > Actinopteri > Perciformes > Percidae > Etheostoma > Etheostoma cragini. The sequence goes on from NC_048411.1 coordinate 16,534,878, forward strand.
ATTAAAGGTGGTGTAATTCCTTCCTACCCTATTCTTATCATACTTGTCATCTCTTTAGCCTTGGCGACATTCAGGAGAAGGTTGTTGTCCTGACACTAGCGGGTCACGCCCTCTACTTCTTTCAGGTCAGCCTTTTCATCATTGTCTGTGATCAGGCCCACCACACATGATGATGGTGTTGGGGTCAAGAGTGGCTACACAGTCGAGTGTGTACAGGGAGTACAGCAGGGGACTCGATACACAGACGGTGTTAAGGATGAGGATGTAAGAGGAGTCCACCCTCACCACCTGGAGTCTGCCTGGCAGGAAGTCAAGGATCCACATGCACAGTGAGGTGTACAATCCTAGGTCCTTGAGATTTGTAACAATTTCACAAAGCTTCCTTTAGTCACGTGGTGAGATAGGGTGAAAAACTGTTTAGAAGAAGAACCCCCAGAAAGTGTGTCGTGCTTTGAAGCAAATTGAACGTAACAATAAGTCCCGGCACATCCGGGACTGTCATGTAATGCCCTCTGGCCCCTCAGAAATGTTTACTGAGGTAATAAATCAAGTTAGAAGTAGGCTAATTTTCCCATAGACTTCTACGCCCCGGAAGCTTTATCCATTATTTTAACAGTCTGGTGCATACCTACTTACCACAGGAAGTGGCGGTACCCATGTGGACAAAACTCAGAAGTTCCAAGGGCCAGTGAGACCCATTCAGCAAAACACTTTAGAAATTCATCAGTTATCGGCTTTTTGTCGCTTACAGCTTCATATTTTGGATATTAAAGGATACATTGCTTTACTTCTAGATAACTGCACATCATTTTAGTGTGTCCTGCACTAAAATACTCAAAATAGTGGATACATTTAGAGGTCCAGACTCTTTCACTGAGGTAACATAAAACTGTGTGCAGACTGCATCATTACCTTAGTTGAATTAGTAGTTAGTTAGTAAAAGAAAAGACATGTAAATGATTAATTATAGTCAATGTGCTGCTGACATCAATGAAAAGTGTGACTGCAGTAGAGCAGATCATAAAGTGTACCGACAGGTAAAAAAATACTGACTGATGTTCTTTATAAAAGGTCAAACAACAGAATAAAAACATTCAATATTACCTCAGAGCAGTGAAGTCAAACACACACAAACACACAGAGTGACCGGAGCGTTTTTGTCAAGGACCATAATAACCTGCAGACTGTAGCCAAGGACAGCACCTGAACACCACACACAAGGATAACACACACATATGTATACACACACACACTTTAAAAACATACTGCAATTATGAGTTATTGATTTCCCAACAAAGTGGCAGCTGTATCTGCAGTGTATGTGTGTGCTACATGTTTTCTAAGTGTGGCGCTTGATTTTGTTTTTTGCAGCCAGTAGAGGTGGAGACAGTTTCTGCAGGAGGTTTTAATAATGTCTCTCTCCGGCTGCTGTGGTTTTAAAATAAATACGTGTTTGAATGTTGGCTCAGTTGATTACAGGTGTGTTGGTACAGAAAGGTCCATTAGGCTACTGTCATGTTGTCAGTCATGAATGTAAAGTTTCACTTTATAACCATGACACACACACACACACACTTACATGGCTGTCTGTCCTTGTTTGGCATTGTTTGGTCAAATTCCATATGTTCAGTCCTTGGTTTTCTGCACAAACATAACTTCTGGTGTGGGTCTCTCTTTACTGTTTAAGGTCAACTTTTAGTTAAAAGTTAATCCTAAAAATGGCGTGGATAATAAATTTGCAACAATGTCCTCATGACTATGGTCCTTCTCACCAGCTGTAACCTTACTCCCTGCCATCGTGAACCAACAGCCTAGCTAGCTAATAACGTGTACGTATCTATGCTAGCTAGCTTGTTTCTCGCCAATAGCTTGTGATTTTTGTCCCTGTCGGTACACGATCCGTCCTGCCTGCAAGATCCGTTCTGCGCATGTGCAATATGTTGCGCATGCGCAGATGTTACGTCATTATGGACACGGATTTACGACACTGCACGATCTGTTCCCATAGACAGTTAAAGAAAGTCCCTTCGCATTCACCAGAAAGCTAACGACGTTTGTTTAGCTAACAGCTAATTCAGCTAACCACTAGCTGAGACAGCATGTAAAAGACCCTCAAAACTTAAAATAACCGTTAAAATATATAACAGCTGTTACGTCAGTTCTACTTTACTTGTGCTTATTTAAAATACAATCACTCAATACTTGTCTTTATTATTACTATTTTTTATTACTATTTTTTATTTTATTATTATTAAGTCTTGATTTAGCTGTAGCCTGCTTTCCCCACCGTTTACTTTGAGTAATGTTAATTTAGGCTGAATCAAGCTAGGGGTTAGCCGAATTAGCTGTTAGCTAAAGTCGTTAGCTTTCAAATTGTGTACCGATAGTCCCCACCAAGGGGAGCCAGCCGCTAATAAAAGTAGTTCCAATGGCGCCATTTTTATGCTACCTAGCACTCACCTGCCGTTAGCATGCCATTGACTGCCATTCATTTTATCGTCACTTTGACAGCGAATACATTTACATCTGAAGCATTTAAAGACTTTATTTGTCCATTGTTTATTTCTAAAAAAAACAACAATGTATTAAAAACTCCATTACCTTTTATCTCACGTTATGGCTCCGTAGCAACAATTGTGTCATAACCACAACTTACTGTCATAACCACAATTTACTGTCATAACCACAATTTACTGTCAAATAGAACAAGATAAGCTCGCAGGCGATCTCCTAACATATACCTACGCTCTCCGTCTCTGCAAGATTAGGAACGTTGAGATTTCTGTTGGAACAGCTACCAGAAGACGTACAACTTTCAGACAGGTTGCTCTACGTCGTCACGCTCAATCATCACAGTAAAAGTGCCTCTAATATCCATATCCTTCCCTGATCTCCGTTGAAATCAACAGGATCACATTGTCTATTTCTTACACTATCTAAGGTCACCACCATAGAAAGTATAAGAAAGATACCCACAGTAGGGGAACTTGACCAAACAAAGCCCACCCACTTGGAGTGAAGATATGGTTGGTTAATATGACTGTCACTGTGAAATGAGCCTGTAAATTCATAGCTGGACCACCAATCACAGAGCTGAAAGCAACATTTTCTTCCTAGCAACCGTACAGCTGCAAAATTCTGCTCAGTCGACAATTCATTTTCACATTTCAACACAGAACTGAACAGGCGTTATGAGTTGGTAAAAGAAACCTGATGACTTTTAAAATATAATCTTTTCTAATATCTAAGGACCCTCTCTGATTGTGCATTGACACTTTTAAACACGTCTAAAATGAGTGTCTCTATATTGCAGTAAATATCATTTTCACTCTCTATTTTGAGGTCATTTTAGTTTGGATTTGTTTGATCAGTGTGCCATGGGTTTTAAGTCGAACATCATATGTCAGTATTAATGTGGTGTATGTGACAGATTTTTTTTGTTGGAATAAAGCAGCTGCAGGTAAACAGCTCCACCCGCTGGACAGTTTCAATACTTACAAGTTCATTTTGTTATCCTTTAACCCTTGTGTTGTCTTCCTGCAGACCACACAACTTTTTGGTTTTCTGGGTAAAAATCTTAAATTAGAACTTTTTTTTTTCAAAGCTTTGGTCATCTGTCTTGACACTTTTGTCCCTTTCCCACAATGTTTATTCACTTCTTTCTGGGCTTCATAAAAAAAGAAAAATTAAAATGCCCTAAAATTGAATAAAAATCCTAAATGCAATAGAAGTAATGAATTGATCAATTATTTCACTTGTAAAAAAGCTTTATGGAACTATCTACATTATTTTGTTTGTGACAATTTGTTTGAAAGAAAATTTCTGATAGAGGAACTTTTTTTTAAATATGGGTCAAATTGACCCAAGGACAACAAGAGGGTTAACAATGGATGCTGGAACAATGTCATATATCTGCCAGCTTCAGTTGAAGTGAATATTATCTGGTGTCCAGTGCGCCCCTTTCAGCAGCTAATGAATAGAAGTATTTGGTTTCTGTTTAACGTCTGGGAAAATGTTTATATTAAACTTTTAGGGTTTCAAGACAGAAACATCTGCTACACAACGTAGCAGTGGCAGTTGACGTGGTGGAAGGAGTCAGATAGTTTCAGTTTTCTGTGTCAACAACACTCCCATTTTAAAATGTTACTTTTATACTTTTAATATAAATACTGAAGTGTAAAACTGTCATGTCACTGTCTCATGCAGCGGAATGATCAAGTCAGTAAATATATTTGTCAGATAAATGTAGTGTAGTAACAAGAAAATGTATTAAAGTACAAGAGTAAAGTACATGTAAGCTGGACGTATTAACATTAAATAAATGCAGCAACACAGAAAGCTTCTCAATGCTGGACTGATTTATTAAACATCTTCTACAAAAACACATGATAGAAAATTATTTCACTTTGTCACAACTTTATAGATACTCAGAGACAAAACAAACAGCGATAAACAAGAAAACAGACGTGAAACCGTACAAATGTAAACCGCTCCACCTGCTGGACACATCCAGCCATTACAACAAAAATAATATTTCATTATTTAGACTGTTGATGGACGCTGACTGATTTCTGATGTTTCAGCTGATTTAAAACAAGTCGAAACGTTTCTCTGTAAAATAAACATGTTGACAGCAGCATTCATACAACACACGCAAGGAGAATCTCTGATTGGTCACTCAGAAAACTGAAGGGGTAGCCTGGAAATCCAGACCCAAACCCGAAAGATTGAAGGTCTGGCATTGAGTAATGAAAGTCACCCATCTTGAGGGGCGGCACCAAGTGTATTTTTGCGAATCTCACTGCACACAATTGAATAACACTACGACCAATCACAACCACACACGGAGTGACGTATCCAGAGCCCCGTACACTTAGCTACCAGCGGAGCTAGCTGGTAGATTAAACTGTTGTCATCTGTTAAGCTTGCTTCTGGCCTGCCTTCATCAGATACACCGTTTTGATTGGTGCAGCTCGGCTACAAGTGTATAGGTAATGAGCAGCATTACTTGATGCCAGAGTAACTCGCTGAGCAAATGAAAATTGTGCCCTCGCGTGAACTCTGGATTTCCAGGGTAGTGAGGGAGAGGAAGAGGAGATGGAAAATGGAAATAAATAGCATAGAGAGGAGGAAGTTCAGATCTGAAGTCAGATGTATAAATCATGCATGAACCATTTCACACAAACTGAACACCGCACTGACCTTAGACCAGCGTGCACACAGTTTAATACAGATATCTGCAGGTTACCTTTATAGTACAAAAATGGTACGTTTTTTTTTTTTTTTTAATATCCCTGATTATTACTTTAGCACACAGCAATCTATTTCAATCTGTTGTAAAGCACTGTGTAAAGTTTTTCAGTATGAGCTCATTAATTAATAATTGTTAATGATGCCGATGATGGAGATATATCCGCTGCTGTCACATAATCAGTAATACTTCTTTTGATGAGGGGTAACCCAACAGTCAGCTAACCTGCAGACAGACAGGTGCTTCTGTCTAACTTTGCAGGTGAGTTGTTTGGTCTATAACATGTCATACAACAGCTAAAACGGTTCCCAGTTTTCCTAAGTCCAGGATGATGACTTTAAATGTCTTGTTTGAAATTATCCAGCACCCTGTAACAATCAAGCTCTAATAGTTGATTTATAGTAATTATAAAAACATCACACTGGCTTGCGCAATGTTTTAAAATCCTTTATATATGATCATATTCCTATTATAGAGTTGTTCTTTTCTTATCGGCTGTATGGGAACATTTTAACACTTTAGTTTTTACAGTAAGAATTCTGGCCATGTTTCAAAATAAAAGTATCTTATCTTTTTTTTCAGTTCCCCCCTCCCCCTCCCCCTCCTGCTCCCCCCTCCTCACCATTCTTTCTTCTTCTCATCCATTGAGACCCCCCCGGGCCCCAGGGCCACCACCAGCAGCAGGCCTCCGATCACCGACGTGGTCTGGAAGAAGTCGTACTTAAGGAAGTCGTGCATGGGTTTGTACGACGGGATGCTCCAGAAGGCGTTGAAGGTAAAGTTGATGCAGAGCAGCCAGACCACCAGAGTCAGAGCGGCCAGCTTGGTCTTAAAGCCCACCGCCACCAGCACAATGAGTGCCGTACCCACCAGGTTCTGCAGGATCTGGACACAGGATCAGCTTGTCAACATGAGGATTCACACAGAAACTGAAAGGGTTCAGTTCAGGATCTGAGCTGAGAGGTTAGTGAAAGAAAATCTTCCATTTGATGCATTCAAGGATGCTCCGAACTTAATTTATATTTTCCCCTTCACAAGGTTTTTGTAAATGGGACACTATAAATCAATGTTGAGGACAAACCTTTATTAAATAGAAAATCTTTAAAACTATCAACGCCGTAGCCCTTGAAGTCCTGAAACGTGGTCGTGTTTGATCTTCTGTGAACAACATCATTACTTGAATTTAAATCATCTTGTTATTTTGATCACAAAGTTGCTTCCCACAAGTCGTTTTTACCTGAGGTAACATCTTCATGCAATAAAACAAAATATTTTGAGATGTTGTAGGCTCCATAAATGATAAATTCCCATCAACCTCCGTTGTATTTTAAGATAGCATGCTGACATGCTAACTTAAACACATTAGCATGTTCAGAATCAGCTTTACTGTGTTAAACTTAAAAGAATCAGACACAGCTGAAACAAGGACATTTTCTATAATGTTCTTAAAAATAGAAATGTGTGTGTATATATATATATATATATATATATATATATATATATATCCAAAAACTGTGTGTGTCACTCACACTGAATAGGCTGAGGTCAAAGTGCAGCAGCGTCATGAACATGAGGACAAGGAGGACCCTTCCTCCCAGCTGCAGCAGGTGTTTCGGAGAGCTCTGATGACCAAGAGAAGGAACTCCCGCAAACACACTGCGAGCTTCCCCCCGGCACTCCGCCAGGAGGAGGAGAAGGCCTCCCCCAAGTGCCAGGTTCCTACGGGGGGGAGGTGGGGAGGGGAAGCAAGCAGAGAGGGGAAAAGGGGAGAGGTGAGGAAAGGAGATGGAGGAAGGAAGGAAACATGGAGAGATTATTTAAAAAGATGGTAAGATGATCATTAAAGAGGGCTCCATGCAGACTGTGGCTGTGCAGACTCACCTCATGAGAAACTTTGGGTCCCACAGGATGCTGTAGGCCAGCGTCTGCAGAGGAGGAGGAAACATCAACTGTGTATGCTGTACATCCGTACTCTGGTGTTCATAGTCAGTGCTTGTTTTCAATTTCTTTTAGCGCTGTGAGACAAAAGTGTCCAGAGTAATTCAGTTTGGATACTGTTGTTTTTATTTTATTTCCAAAGTGAACACACAATAATTTGTTGTCTAAAACTGAGGACGGAAGAGCAGAAAGACACTTCAAACCGGTAAACAATTGTCGGACATCATGAAGAGCTGATTAAAGGCTGACGTTAACTCATGATTCTAGATAATGGCACCTTCACATCATGATGGTCAGACTTGTGTGTGTGTGTGTGTGTGTGTGTGTGTGTGTGTGTGTGTGTGTGTGTGTACCTGGAGGCCAATGATCCCAAACAGAGTGAAGCAGGCATACTGAACAAAGTTTCTACTAAGGATTAACACACAGCCACCTGCAGAGAGACATACAGATGTTTTTATTTAGGATATTTCTGTGTTATGATGACTTAAATCTTTTTGCACGTAACAGGAAATTTAATATAGAGAGGCGAAGACATTCAGTTAGTCATGTGTTAGCTGTTAAACATGGTGTCTGAAGACATCAGAGGTTTGTTCACATGTTCACCTGTGACTTCTAAACATTGTCAAAACTGACTGCAACCGGTGTAAAGATGACTTTCACCATTCAAACGCTGTTGTTATTATTACTAGTACAGTACTGTTTTAGTCATCTGAATCTTTAAATCGGTTTTAAATTGTAAAAGTGATCTCTGACCTAAGTCATGTCAACATTAAAAACTGGAAAACAGACCCTAGTTTCCTAAATGATCGGTTTTCTCTATCTTTTCGAGGCCCAGTTTCTCATTTAAACCATCATAGTGAGGACATTTGTGCATTTTGGTTTTTTCAAAAGGACTGTTTCAACGAGGGTCCTCACAAGTATATAGAGCCAAAGTCACGCCCCTTACAGTGGATCTCATGGGACCTATGTTTCAAAATAATATGAACGGTAGTGATGGGAGAGAGGCAATTTTTTTTTAATTCCGTTTGATTTGACCCATGGATCACAAATATGATGTCCGTCAATTTAAAAGATAATTTTTCAGCCTAAGAAAGTCTCAGTTAGCCGTAGATTTGTCATATTACCACTTAGTTTTGTGTGAAACCGCTCAGTGAACTACATTTCTCGTCTCACACAATTTACGTCACCTAGCTAGCAAGCTTAGCTCTGTTCCACAACATATGTAACGTTATCTTACCTGATGTGTTTTTTATCCAGTGAATTGTTTCAACAGTATAACAAAAACTGAGACTTTCTTCGGGTGAAAAATTCTCTTTTAAATTGACGAACATGATATTTGTAATCCATAGCTCAATACATACAGGATCAAAAAATAATCTTGCACTCCATGTTCATACATTTTCAAAACATAGGTCCCTTGGACATTTTCACAGTCTTCTACTTCAACAGTATAACAAAAACTGAGACTTTCTTCGGTTGAAAAATTCTCTTTTAAATTGACGAACATGATATTTCTGATCCATAGCTCAGTACAAACAGGAAGAAAAAATTATTTGGCTCTCCACGTTCATACATTTTCAAAACATAGGTCCCATGGACCGGAAGTAGAAGGGCGTGACTTCAGCTCTCTACAAAAAGACAAGCGTGTGTGCATATATATATTACCCAGCTGCCCCAGCAAGTTGAGCAGGACGAAGATGTTGGCGAGGAAGTGTCCACAGTTCCAGGTGGATTCGATGTACTCGCTCTGCTCCCCCCACTGGAACCACATCCTGAAGCCGTCCTCCAGGAAGGTGCTGACCAGACAGAGCCGGGCCATGTGGGGGAGGTAGTGTTTGGTGACCCGCAGGAACTACAACACAACACAAAAAATTTAAAGTGTCAGAGTGTCACGAGTGGATTAAACTGTGGGTTTCTGTTATCTGGTAATTATTGTTTTTACCGGGAAAATCTGTTGAAGTGTGACATGTTTTTATCTCTCAGGTGAAAATAATCCTTGATGCCATGCCACTCCTTCAGCTTAACATTAACAGCATTTAAGTCACCCATACACATCCCCACTCTTAATCTGTCTTTTAAACATTTAAACTACTATTAAATCAAAATGAACATTCCTTCAACAGGTATGTTTCTTAAGAAGAGACATGTTTGTCCTTCCCTTTCTTTTCTGGTGCAGTTTCAGGTTACCATCATGCAATACTACCTATGTGTAGGCCACATAAATACCTGTGAGGATACAAACGTCTGCTGGATAACAGGTAAACAGTTATAGGATTGCACTGAAAAGACTTTTGCAGGATTTCCCTTGCCAATATAAGGTTGAGGTGCAGCACCCGAGTCGATTTGAGCACCGCCAAAGCTGAATAAATGTAAGATCAATGTGAGCATTAAACTTAAAGACTCTTTTCAGATCTAATGATTGTAGTTGGGTTGGTGGGTTTGTCTCAAAGCTTTTTGAATGTCATTTATTTATTTATTTATTTATTTATTTATTTATTATCTGCTCTAGCTTTTCCAACATTTTAGATATACTTTTTAATTGAAAAAGGTACCTTCTATTTGAAGGAGGACCCCTAAACCCTCCCAACAAATACGTGCACCTAAGTCTTTCACAAACCGAGGGAAAACACTGCTTGTGTGACCTAAGGTAATTTTGCTTTTCACTGGCAGCTGAAAAACGTGCCTGCTGAATTAAAGCTGTAATGAGAACAGGAGACATAGCTTGACATCATAATCAAGGTGCGTATGTGGCAGCCAGTCAACTCCAACATCCTCCTCAAACTGCTTCCTCTGTAAAGCTGCTTCAAAATAAAAGCAGGAAAACTACAACTGTAAAAGTAAACGTGATGTGCCATAACCATTGCCTGTGTAAAACAGGCAGTGACACTAGAGTTCAGGAACAACTGAATAGTGTGAACGTTATTTATGCAATTTTATTATTGCAATATTAAATTATTAATAATTTTCGCATCATTCTGTGATAGAAATGAATAGTCAAATGTGTTAACTTCACTTCTTTATGGCACAACAATCGGCACACCAGACTCCATTGACAAAAGCATGTCAATTTTGCCCACCCTTCTAGTCTGCAGACTCACAGCGGGTAACAAATAACTTAAGACTACAGTTTCATTACTGAGATCAATTCAACCTTTCGGCATACGTAATTACCATGACTTCGTCCAATATTCACAAATCTATAACCCCGAATCTTCTTCTAAAATAGCTTACAGATGTTGTGGAAGTAATTACAAAGATAACTTTAAATACGATTTAAACTCAGCAAAGAAGAAGAATCGCTTTCCTTTTCAATAACATGGTCTTTGAAATATTTCCCTTCTCTTAGAGGGAACGTTACACCAGACTCCGTTTAAAAATCCGCAAGTTTTAAGTTTCCCTGCTTATCTCCCGAGCATTCTTAGCTGATAGAAAACAACCGAGGCCTTGAGCACATCATTAGGAGCCACTCCTCATTTCGGCATACAAGTGTGTATGGTGAATGATGATTCAGTATAACTTTATTTTTAGACAGACTCTCAGATCAGACTCTCGATCAGACACCCACAATTTGCCTCCGCCAAACTAACGTTAACGTTTAACGTTAAAACAATGTATATGCTTCAAAAGTTCAACAAAAGTTGATCCTATACTTGAAGTGCTGTTTGGGAAAATCTCCTGTAGGCCGAATTTACCGGAAGGCACTGATTCACCGGAGTGTGCACCGTGTACAAAGCTCCATAAAACTATCAGATTTTTGAATGGAATTCGATAGCAGAAAATATCCGGACAACCGCGGTCTGCAAGTGTCCCAGCAGGTCCCAGCCCCCGTCTGTGGCCGGTTCGTTATGAGTGTTTTCCGCAGAGAGGAGCTCACCTGGTCAGCTACATCCTCCGCCCGGCTCATTAGGTCTCCGTGTCCCATCTCTCCCTCCGCTGTTAAGGCACTTAAATGCGGAGAAACGGCTCCCAGCTCAGGTTAAAGTCCGGTGAGACGAGTCCCGCTGTACGGCAGCAATGATGATGATGCTCCGCTATTGCCTCTTGCTATCCCACAATCCTCTGCGCTTAGAGGGTACAGCGCCCCCTCTGTACGCAACAAAGTGAGGCATGCCACGTGTACGCAGAGTGCCCGTACATATTCTCTTTTATTATTTTTTAAAAATGAAGTCTTATGAATTATAACAATATTTAACAAAAAAATCTAAACATTTATCCAGTGTGGCTGTGACGTTTTACCCTTATCAGAAACATTACAGAGGATTACATGGTTATAATGTTTGTTTGTGTGTTTCCTGAATGTCTATTTTATTTAAATGTAAAAGTGTAAATAAAAAATGAAAGTAAAAAGCAACAAAAATGGTCCCAAGTGAAAAGAAAAAAAGAGAAAAATAAATAAATAAAAGATAGTGTTTGCCAGATCAAAAGAACCCATGTAGCAGTCAGGATGTCCAAATATCTGGATATACAACTGTTATGCAGTATAATGCATGCTCTATGCATTATACTGCATAACAGTTGTATATCATGTATATATGCTCTATATATTTATCAGTGGTTTTAGCCTCTTCAAGTTGATAAAAAAAAAAAAAAAAATCCCAAGAAAACCCCCAAAAAATTCTGATAATAAAGTCACAAATTTGCGAGAGAAAAACTTGTTTTTGACACGGAACCACGTTGATTCATTTTGCAAAATTCGATCAACCTCATCACACTACAGACACCGCCACTGTATTAAGCCTGCAGTAATTAACCTGATCAAATTATACTTAGCATTCAAATTCAGCAATAAGGAAATACTTGTGATTTTAGCCCAGAATTATCACATTATCATAAGCATCTGGACTTTACAAAGATATTGGCAATTGGGCCTATTCAAAAATGTTGCACCAGAAACGCCACGTACAGATGGATGGATATCGTTATATAGAGTAACATCTACGGGCAATTCTAACGGGATTTGTGGGACACATCATACATGGCAAGGAGTGACATCTCTGGTATGTTGAGGTTGATCCAATAAATATATTAATGACCTAAAATGCCGTTATACTAATCCTTTAATATAAAACTATACATTTATACATCATGATTTGAGTTTTGTGATGTTGAGACTTGAAGCTGCAGTTCTTCTAACAGCCACCTGGTGTCGGTAAAGAGGTGACTCAGTGTCACAAAACATCCAAATATAATCCAATGAAAACCACACAGGTTGTAAGTTGACCATATCTGTACCTGTTTGATGTTTAAATTATGTTGGAAGAACATGCCTGTTCTGTGTCTTTACAGAAGTATCACCTGGATACAGAGATTCATCGTGGGATACAGAGATGCATTGTGGGATACAGTGAGAGTAGGTCAGGTGAGAGCAGATCTGTCCTGATCTTCATTTGTTCTCTTAGCTCTGTGGCTCTGAAAAACAAAACAACACATTCAGCAGAGTGTTCGTTGTTTGTGTGTGTGTGTGTGTGTGTGTGTGTGTGTGTGTGTGTGTGTGTGCGCAAGTTTATCTTTGTGATGACAAATTTTAGAATACGACCTAATAGTTATTTGGTTAATAAATCAAGTGAGAAGTAGGGTCATTTTCCCATTGACTTCTATAGAAACAGTTATTTTTTGCAACTAGTGAAGTTGCCCCCTGCTGGAAATTAGATAGAATGCACGTTTTAGGCACTTCTGCGTTGGCTTTACTGTAGATCCGGATACTCTGTCCATTACTTTTACAGTCTATGGTTTTAAGGCTCAGTGTCAGGTTTGGGGTCAGGCATTATGTCAGGAAAGGTCATCTCTAGCCTGGATGCCAGCCAAACTTAGCCCAGGATGGCGGCCGTTAGAGAATTGAGATGTGTAGATTTGGCCTTTGTGTCCGTTATAGAAGATATCAACAGCGCATTCATTTGAATACAGGAACAGAGAACCGTTATCAAGGCATTTGTTGATTGGAAAGATGTTTTTGCCATCCTTCCAACGGGATTTGGCAAAAGTTCAACATTTGTCACATACGCCGTTGCTCTGATTGGTTGTAGATCTATCCAATTGAGTGCAGAGGTATTTTCTTTCCTGGTTCAGTTGAAACACGCCCCATAATCACAGCCCAATGGAGCAGTATCAGACTCACATTCTGACTAGAACCTAAGTATGATGACGTCAGGCTAGGTCTTCATAAGAATAGAAAGACAAATGTGTGTGTGTTACCTGCAAGTTGAGGTAGTGCGTGTGCGTCCTGCAGTGTGTGTGTCGTGCTGTTGTCTCTCTATAGAAGAACTTATTACACAATTGACACAGGAAGCCAGAAACAGGAAGCACAAAACTACTTCCTGTGGAGACAAAGATACATGTATTGTTGTAATATGAAGTAAATATTATTCATATATATTAATTTTAACATTTATTATTATTTTGAATAGATTTGTTCATATTTTCTTTCCTTTTCCAAAACTGGTACATTATGACAGTGTATATAGATACTAACAGGACATTCTCATAAATCAGATTAATATTAAATCATGCTTAATCAAAGGTCAACAAGAAAACCTGTATACAGCTGTGTACTTACTCTGTACCGACTATACTATATATAATACGGGTGGAACGGTACATGTATTTGTTAGGAACCAAAATGGTACGGGCGTCTCGGTTCTTTACATGGACAATCCACGGTTTAAAACTGAATAAAACTTGCGTGCAAATTAATTAATGTAATGTGGGACTACTGTTAGATACACGTTACTTAGGGACACCTAACCTGTAGCCCTGCCTTAGCTCTAAAGCTAGGTAGCCATTAGCCGAGCTCCGCCTCCAGGCAAGGGGGTTAGCCTCTCCTCTCTTAACGTAGCTCCCATGGCGCCATTTTATAGCTACGAAGCCATCACCTGCAGAAATCTAAAGAAACACGACAATGTATAAAAGGCTCTATTACCTTGTACCTCACGTTATGGCTCTGCAGCAGACGTTTTTATAAAAATAGGCTAACGATTGCGTCATAACCACGTGACTTTCCATCGCATAGTCGACAAATCACCATTTTGCCAGGAGAAGCTTGCAGACAGTTTTGACTTACATCAGCTGTTAAGGCTTAAATACTAATTAATGTTAACTAGCATGTTGGTTAGCAGTTAGCAGTAATTAGCCTGAGTCTAAGTTGTCTCCTAACATATACCTACGCTCTCCGTGTCTGCTGAATGGGAATGATTGAGATTTCTCATGGCACAGCCACCAGAAGACTTAAAACTTTCAGACACGATGCCCATATCACAACTACGTCGTCAAGCTCAGTTGGATGCTGCGCAGTGAGGCCTAGCCATTACTGTAAAAGTGCATCTATTTCCCTTCACTGGTCTCCGTCCAGAACAACGGGATCTGTTGGTCCACTTCTTTAGCTGTCCATACCTCTGGTCCAGTCATAGACAGATAAAGAAATCTGTCGGAGTCTGGAGAGGATGTGGAGTACTTATTGTTTACTGTTTACATCTTACTTTACATACTCAGGGAAGAGACTAAAATATATTCAGAATTTTTGTTTTGCGAGGTATGAACCAAATCGTAACTTCTGTGCACCGTTCCACCTCTAATATATACTGACTATACTGACAATGAGTTGTCACACAGCAATAACAGTTACTATAGTAAAGTCAAGAACAAACCATATGTGGTGTGTGGGTCATATTCCCCCTTCTCTGTTTTCTGTCTGTCAGCTGCCTGCAAAAAAAAAAAAAACACACACATACAGGGTTACATGGTTTAATTTTCAAAATTCAAATTTTCAAACACAATATATTTGTTGTACTGCACATTGTTCTAGCTCTTCTTTTCACCCTGTGTGTTGAGCTATCTGTTTTAGCTACAGAGTGAGGAATCTCACTTCAGTATGAGTACCTTTTTAAAAGATATGAAAATATAAAGAAAAGGAAATAAGCCCAAAAGTATAATATGAGCACTTCAAAATCATCTTACTGAGTTCATTTTATTGTTACTCCACAACCTCGTCTGTTTGACACATTTCAAAAAACAACCATGCTGAGTGACCTTTGGCTCAGGCGATACGGCTAACAATCTACATCTGGGTATTTTTTCATGCACTTTTTAGTGCACAAATGCAATTCAACTGCATAAATTAAAAACTTTTGTCACTGTGGTGATTAAATAGAACACAAACATCCAGCTGAAGCTTCGGGTCGGACTGAAACTCACTCACACTTCAGCAACAACAAACCTTACAGTGATTGATCAGCCGGCACTAATGTGTGACCATGAGAGCCCCGTAGGATGAAACATAACGCTGTTCACCTGAACGTTTGGTTGTAACTCCAACACTTCCTTCTCTGCTTCTTCCTTTCCTACACTCTCTTCTTCTTCAGCTACTTCTACTTCTTCTACTTCCTTTTCTTCATCATCCTCCTCTCCCTCGAAGCAGCCGACAGCATCCACAGTGATCAGCTCTTCCTCCTGAGCCTCCTCCAGGTGCACCTGGGAGGAGACAGACAGAGAATCAAACTCACCCTCACCCCGTTTCTCAGCGTTGATGTTATACAGTTGATTTCAGACATGTTCAGACAGTTGGTCGTACTACTACTACTTCTTCTCTAACATGAGCCTGCGTCCTGCTGACCTGCTCCTTGTGCTCTGCAGACTTCATGTGCTCCACAAATTTCCTGGGAGTCCTGAAGTGACGTTTACACACCCGACAGAAGGGACGACACATCTGCTTACACATCTGGAGACAGAGAAGAAGAACAGTGATTAATGAACCTCCTGCTTCCTGTTTTATTGTGATCATATCTGAGGTGCAGCGTGTCGCTCTGCACTGATGGAGTTTTACATAGTGTGTGGGAGGGGCTTTCTTATACTTCCTACAACTTCTGCAAAATAAAAGCCTCCTGTCGGTTTGCAAGTGGAGAGTACGTAAGTGGAATGTAAAACAGCAGCAGGGAATGTTCAGTTTGAATCAGCAGACCCGATCACACAAGCCCTCTGACCAATCAAAACCAGCTGTGTCTGTGACGGTGTCTGCGATGGCATCCGTGTTGCTACCTTGTGTTGTTTTGTTCGTCGATGGACGATGATATCACCGCTGAAATGAGTCTGACAGGTGTCACACCAACGCTGCGGTTCGGGCCAACACCCCCTGGAGGACAAAGATGGAGCAATCAGGATGAGTGTGTGTGTGTGTGTGTGTGTGTGTGTGTGTGTGTGTGTGAGTGTGTAAACATACCTGTTCTGCAGTGTGTGTGTGTTAAGGCAGATAGAGTGTGTCATCTCCTTCAGTTTCCTCAGGTGTTCTGATCCTGCCATGTGTTCCTCAAACACCTGGATAACAAACACACACACACACACACACACATACACACACACACACACACTTACTTTACTTTACGTCAGTACATATTTGTCTGACAGCTTTAATTACTCTTCCAATGACACTTTTTCATCCCCTTTCCTGTCCAGTGAAAACCATGTATGATGCAGATGCAGTTTAACTAATGTGTTGAGAAAATTCTACTTTTTACTACTTATCTTACTTCTTAAGCAAAATAAACTCTTTAAAAAGCCTCTTGGATCAGCTGGAAAATGCACTGTCACAAAGCTGAAAAGACAGGGTTGTTTTTCTGACACCATGAAAAGTTGACTTGTAGACATACGTGGTTCTCACAGGACAGATGAACATGATGCATTGCTGTAGATTAAACTACCCAACAGTATAAAAGCATTTAAAATTTGCACAACCTTAAACATCTACAGCAGTTAAATGCAACATACACATTAATGCAGCAGTAATATTAATCCAGAAACATCAGATATAAAAGCAAAAACGCAGACAGGGAACATGTTACTGCACAATCAGTGCTTTTACTTTAAGTACTTAAACTACATTATGCTGATAATGCTTACGTATTTATACATCCGTTCAAGTTATGTAGTGGCATATTTCTTACATTGCATTACTTTTACTGTTGGAAAGTCATCCAGCCTACCAAATCATTAACCTGAGATCTGATCTTAGTGCAACAATGTGGAGATGAAGTACTGCAGTATTAGAGTACCGGAGAAACCTGAGGTGTTTCTAACCTGCACGGAGCGACAGGTAAGGTCACAGACGTGACAGTGGAGTCCACCTGTCTGTTTGTCAGCTGTCCTGTCTGTCTGTCCAAACTCTCTGCTCTCACTGCTCTGCTGGATGGTGACCTTTAGTGAACTTACACTCTGCAGCTGACACGCACACACACAGACAGACGGAGAGAAAGTATCACAACACATATATGCATGAGTGATGTCATAAACTGAGATGACATCAGAGTGTATCATCACCTCAGCTGCTCTGCTGTCCTCACTGGGCTCTGCTGACGCCAGCTGGTCTGGAGGAGGCAGTCTGGATGAAACGCCTTCTAACAACACACACAAACATACACACATTTATAACAAGGGTTATACAAACATATAGACTTTACGTTCGCTTAGGAATGTTTGAAAATGCATTTCCTCAGAACTGTGAAGGGGTCACATATGATGTTTCATTACAGAACAGTAACAAAACCAATCAGTGACATCTGTAAGGTTTATGCTGAAAGCTCACCACAGCATCATAACTGTATGTAACTGTGTTATGAATAATAACACAGGTAAAAATGGATATGCAGCTCTGTTGTGTCTCTCATTTCATCAGAAAAAAATTGTAATAAAATTAACTTGTTAGTTAACTTGGTTTAATCAGACAAGCACTTCATTTTTAGCAGACCTTAAACTTCCTTCTCCTTACTTCGAACTTTACTTTTTACACACGTACGTAACTGTAGAACTATAAACGGTACAAAATGAAAACACTAGAGTCTTTTAAAATCTTCAGGTGAAATGTGGAAAAGCTAATTCCATCTGTAGCAAGTTCAGTTTGGAAACCAGCTCAGTGTGAACACTATGAACAGCTGTTTATTGTGGAGCACATAGCAACGGTAGTATGAGCTTTATGCATAAATCACATATGTTGCGATTTATGACAATTTATGGTAACCTGCTCGTTTACATTTCTAATATTGTGTACATTTGGTTTTTGCATCTTAATGATTATTTTTAGTTTATTTGCAGTCTTTCCTGTGTTGTACTGAGCTACTACACAACAATTTCCCTCTGAATTAATAAAGTTCTATCTTATCACACCTTGTTGTTTTGTGATTGCACAAAACACACACACACACACACACACACACACACACACACACACACACACACACACACACACACACACACACACACACACACATATCGAAGATACTACATCGATATCAGAATACAGACCTCATCATCTAAAGAGATATTTGTTGTTGGACAATAATTAGCCCAGCTGAATGCCAATAGTTAGCACTATTTAGTGGCCCATATTTTCCAGAATAACATTTTCAACTTAAGAATTAAGAGAATTTATTAGCAGCTAAATCTGAATGAAATCTGGTCACCTTGCAGCCGTGTAAGCAGCAAAAATCTAAGTCTATCTTTGAAAATTGATGATCACAATTTTTTTGTACAAATCTAGTGTCTCCGTCATGTTAATTTTAAGGTAAGGCAAAGATTTGACTGATAAACAACTTTTTAGACCACGGTTTTGCTAGCTTATCTAAAAAGGGACAATGTGCACACAGTCCTTGTGATGAAGGACGTACGTAAAGCCTCGCCCCCAGGGAGAAATACATTTTAGGGGAGTCCTTCACCTGCTGTGGGGCAGCTCTCACTTCCTGGATGACCACATGACCCTGGGACTTTCTCTCTATTGGTCAGAGCTGCAGCGTCTTCAGTTCTGAGGGAAACATATTTATTACAGTGGTGATTGTGGTTCAGAGTCTCAGAGTGCTGATAAGAAAAAATACACGTTATTTAGCACCTTTCACAAAACTGTTACAAAGTGCTTTTAAAAAAATACAGAACACATTTAATACACAAAAAGATGCAAACGAATGATGTGTGAGCACTCGCAACTCTTTTCTTCCTCACATCTCTGAAACTGCAAATTCACTTGTCAGTGTATTAAAATGCCCATATTGAAAACTAATCCATACTAATTGCCATGCATTTAATATTAATTAATTTATGCACAAACAGTTAACGTGCTTTTTGTTTGTTTATTTCTCCACTGAAGTGTTTGAAGCAGAAGAGTGACCGCAGCGGTTTTCCTTCTGCTAATATTTATTAATGTGGAAATACAATTAGTAACAAATATCAAGTTCCAAGTGAAGCTGCTGCTGCAGTTTATCTGTTAGCACATCAAACATTACGCTGTTCTGTGGATAGAGATACAGACGTGTCTGAAACCCTTTAGAACATCTGAACTAGAGCTGAAACCATTAGCATATTAATTGATTATAAAAAATGAATTGGCAACTACAGTATTTTGATAAATCGTTATAAGTAATTATAAGAAAATATTACAAAAACTCACTGGCTAGAGCTTCTGGTTCCAATCTAAACATGTTGGTGTTTGTTGGATAAAAACAAGATATCAACATGAAAACTGTGAAAGACAACTTTTCACTAATTTGTGACCGTTTTACAGAGCAGATTGATCACTATTGGAAATAATTGGTAGCCTTTATTTAAGCCAAAAAGACAGTAGCATCCACCAACATCTAGAGCAAGAACATATAATTGTTCATATTGTGTAATGATCAGGCTACACTTGACTCACAGACTGGATGGAGAAAACACAAATAAATAAATAGTTTTAGACTGACCGGTCCAGTCTCGCCCTTTTTGTCTCTCCTGAAACTTCGTCAGGTCCTGGGTCTCCCCTCTCTTCTTCTGTGGTGATGGGGCTGTGGGGATTGTTTCTGTCTACCTGCTGAATGTGTCTCCTTTGAACGGGGCCAACAGGAAAACGAACCCACGTCACACTGTTCCCTGCAGCAGGTACAAAACACCTGATGGGAGAACGTGAAGACAAATCAGTGAAACCAGTGAATGCAGCTGATCAAAAGAGAAGAAGCAGCCTCTAAAAACTCAAAGCAACTTTCATTTTCTCAACTACTTAATTAATTGTTTTATCTAATAAAAGTGAGAAGAATAAGAATATGTATAGTATAGTTCACAGTGTGACTCAAAGTTGCACGCTCTACCAGTCGGATTACAGCTGAAACCAGTAAACAGCCAACCATAATAACCATTAGCCACCCATTGCAACCAGTCCTACCTGTCTGTTCTCCGCTGCTGTTTGACCATGTTGAAGACCAGTTCTTCTCTGCACCAACACTGACCTGCACTAATAGAAGCGTAACAGTAACTTAATTAAGATTTCGTGTCGTTAACAACTTGAACTACGTTGAAAAATATAATGTAGGCAGATATCGTCTTTGATCCGCTGCCAAAATCACCAAAATGTCTTAAAACACAAACGTATATTAAAAAAGAAGAGACTGGTGCTTAGTATGTAAGCCGAATATACAACTGGCTAGTGGTAATTACTAACATGTCTTAAGTTAATTTTTATAAGGGACTGTACTCGAGTGATAAGCAGACAAACTTTAAATTCGTCGATTTTGAAAAGAAATACCGCCACATCCGTGGTTTGGCTAACGTTGACGGGATAAAGCAGCTTCGACCAACAAACAGAGCCTGGCTTTAGTGTTTCATGCGTTGTTTGGCAGGGATGAAAGGAAGAGCTCTTATCAGAGTAAATACCTATATTAAATTTAACTACAGCTGAATTTAGTGAAACGTACCGCTCAGAAGAAGCTAAAACTAGCTCGACTACATGTAAACACAGACTTATTCACCGTTTGTCTCGGAGTTGCTCTGTCACCCCCTGCTGACTGGGAGGAAGACTGCGGCCATCATGAGAACAGCAGCTTCTTAATTTCAACAAGATACAAATCTGCTGTTGGAAAAGCAATGATACATTATTACACCTCACACACATATACACGTGTTACATATTGCCTTCTAGGTATATTTGTATTTTACATGTTCCACAATATTTACTTTTGCACATTTTATTCATTTAAACACCATAGATTTTCACTACCTCTATACATGCTCTATTATAGTGACAGCTCTTTGTAGTAGTTTAGCGGCTACACTATCACTTCACTGCTGTGTTTTCATATTTCTATTCTTAATTTCTGTGTAGGTTATGCCATTTTCCAACCATCCATCCATCCATCCACTGTTTGTGTGCACAGATAATGAAATACATTTACAGTTCTGACTTGTTTACTATTGAGTGGATGCGGATGATTGTGTGTTTTCAGGCTCCAGGCTAACACTGATTGGCTTGTGAGGTCTGGAAGTTATTTCAGGTTGCAGTGAATCTACTGGTATTTCCTGGATTCACTCAGCAGACAGAGACGCTGCAGATTTGTTGGTGGAACAGGAACACACTAACATGCAGGACTGTCTTTCAGTTGTTTTCTGCAAACATAATGTCCTGCAGACATTCACAGGGTCTGTGCATACACGAACAGAGTCATTAAAACAACATGGTCTCAACAGTACACTCCAGTGTTGTGAGCTACACTCTCACATGCAGTGAAGAAGAGTGGAACTCAGAACCAAACAATTCATTAAAAGAATTCAATTACATTTGTACACTGTACATATGCACGCAAAATATGAATGTGCGCTCCTACTACACGTGCAAAAAATATACTGTCAATACATTACAATTCATTGAAGAAAATATTTTTCCTGAGACAACAAAGAAACAAAAATATTAATCATTGTTTTATTAAGAGTTTTTCGGGGGGGAATTGCATTCCCCAGAAAAAAACAATAAAACACGAGAGGTTATGGCTCCACTGATATGTTTTTAGTCAGGATTTTAACAAACACAGATATGGTGGAGATAAACTATTAATACAGCAGTTATCTGATCTGCTGTCTCACTACCTCTACCAAATTATACATCCGTGTTCTGAACAGCAAAAAATGTTTCCAGTCTTACACACACACACACACACAGGTGTCTGGTATTGCTTTGAATCTTTTCACAGTAAAATGTGTTTTTCATTCTGGGGGGATAAAAGTTTTGTCTGTAAAGACAGTTCTTCTGTGTGTTCAGAAAATAACATGCTGTAAGGACAAAGGTTTTTGCACAGCTAAACATACAGCAAATAATTGCATTTGCTCCTATAAAGACCTGAGTGGGAGCAGCAAAAAAAGAAACTGTGTAAATATGTGTAAAAGAGTTTCCTGTGAGGTGTGACAGCAGTTGGAAAGAAACAGACAATGACATACATGGTAATAAATTACATTATTGTTGCACAAAGCTTTTTTTCTTGTTAAACATTTGTCAGGCCCACAGCAGGGCCTGGGGAAATTCTTATCACTTTGTATTATTTACATATTGTGTGATGTATGAACTGGATTTGAAGCAATTTAGGATGAAAGGTCTGTCAAAGAAACGCTGTGAGAAAGAATTTCAAGTCTGGACGAGATTAGAGGGCAACAAAGGGTTGAGCTCTTGAAAAACAAAGTTTCTGTTGGTTAATAGATTCACCACATGTTGGTTCAGCTTCCTCACACATAATTCATCACTGATGGTGCTCTCCGAGGAGGTTTAACTTCCTGTAGGGTTTTTAATCTGCATAATGTGATTTATTCCATGTATTTGATGGTCAGTGATGCAGCAGCACCGAGAGGAAACACAAATACTAGATTTTTTTTTTTGTTCTTTACATTTATTTATGGGATAAAGTTAGTTTCACAGTGACGGAGCCAACAGGAGACTTGGGCTCGACCCTGCAACATCAACAACACGTTCAACATGCTGAAACACCGTGTCAACACCCGCTGTTACATATGAGTAATGTTGGGACACACTGAGATAATAGTAAAAATAATAATAATTATAATAATAATAATGATATAATGATCCACATTTCAATATGTTAGTATATTGCTGGAAACAAACTGGCCTGAAGCAGTCTGATCATCTGTCCTGACAGAGCGTCTCATGTGTCCACCAGTGTGTGCGATGATGAGTTTAAGGTAATTTCTGAAGAAAAGACAAATAGTTGAAGAAAGTGACATCACAACCTTGGTCAGTAAAAGTCCTGGTCATAGTCTGAGGCGTCCATCAGCTGCTTCATCTCGGACACACTGTTGGCCAGGTAGGAAGACAGCTCCGCTGACAGAGAGACAGAAAGACACAGATAGAGAGGCAGAGAGATCGAGAGACAGAGACAGGTGTTAATTTTAAAATTTCGAAAAGTATATGTGAAAAAAATATATGTCTATGAGGCTACTCTTTGAAACACAGCTCGAGTCCGTCTCACCTGCTCCCAGTACTCCCAGCACAGCAGAGGCCGACACTGACCCCATGTTGTTACGAGCAACACAGCGATAGGTTCCTGAGTCCTCTGGCCCCGCCCCCTCAATCTGCAGCCAACTGGAGAGCTCGAATTTCAGAGGACCGCCCCGAGACTGAGGATGGTGAGACAGGTAGTCAGACGTGAAAGTGGTGTTAAAGTATTCTGATTTGCTGATGTCTGTGCTGCTTGCCTGGACTGAGATGTGGGGGTCGTCTCCGGGCAGGACGACGTCTCGGCCCTCCTTCCTCCACTCGACCAGAGCCATCGGGAATGCAAAGACCTCACAGAGGAAAACCAGACTGCTTCCTGTCCCATTCACCTGGCTGTGAGGGGGGACCTTAATGATGGGTACTGATGGACACATAGACAGAGAGAAACAGATAGAGGAGACAGGAAGGCAAAAACAACAGTATGATGACAAAATGTAACTTCACCCAAACTCGAAGAAGAAAACTTCCCAACAGGATGTTGGTTCAACCAATCAACCAATGGGAGTTGTTTGTGTTTTCTTATTAGAACGTTGACCCTTTCACTTTCTGTCTTTACTTTCCCATCAAAGTCAATTGTAAAGTTTCGGTCACTTGAAAATGCCTTGTTCAGAGTTTATGTGTACTTAGAGACACTCTGAGAAGTCATTTTGTTTCAAGCCTGCTTTTCGCAGGCCAAAAGTTAGTATCCCAACTACTGTCACAGTTAATGTGAATTACAAGGGAACGTTCCATACAGCTGCTTTCCTAAACTCTTCTATGGTAAACATCCCATAATAAGTGGTTGGTTTGTAAAAATGTAGACAGTTACCCACATTTTCCAACAGGGCTAGCGCTGGTTTTATTTTTAGTGCTGTCACTGTAAATTAAAATAAAATATTCCGCTTTGTATTCATTTAAGACAATATTGTAAACTCACTGTCTACAAGAAGTCACAGCAAAAGGTATGTGTACATTCTTTAGAAATATTTTTATCCACAAAAAGTCAGAAAACCTCCAGACCGACAGGAAACCAGGTTTACTCAGGATCTCAGAGTCAGTGTGAACAGGAAGTGAAGAGGAAGGATAGCAGGGCAAGAGACATTGTAAAAACCTCTTTCGATGTTGAAAACTGAAACTGAAAACCATTAAAACTGAGGAGTGTGCTGAAAAGAGCTTTTTATTTAAAGATCATAAGTGTGATTAGTCTGGCATCATTACACCGTACGCAATTTAAAAGTCCCTCAACCAATCAGACCAACAATCCGGGTGATGTAGCAGCGACAATGGCATCAACGGGTTGCTGCGCTTCGGTGGCTGCTATGTTGAATGCAACCAGAAACGGCTTGGTTGCTTCTCTATCGTCATTGTGTTAAACCCACCAATAGCGCCGCCAGGTAGATAAGCCAGTCTGGGATTGGTTCCCGCAAAAATGTGAACTTAAGCAGGAGAAATAAACGTGCAGGTTTCCAGACCGAGCTGCCGGGGGAAATCAAGGCGGTAAGCCTCACCTCTCTGAGCGTAGCTCCTCTGGCGCCGTTTTAATGCTACGAAGCCATCACCAGCCGTTAGCATTCCATTGACTGCCATTCATTTTGACATCACTTTGACAGCATGTAACTTTACATCTGATGCTTTTAAAGACTCTATTTGTGCATTGTTTATTTCTAAAGAAACACAACAATGTATAGAAGGCTTTGTTACCTTGTGCCTCTTGTTATGGCTCCGTAGCAGACATTTTTATAAAAATAGCAATTTTTATATAATAACGATTGTGTCATAACCACTCAACTTGCTGTCGCATAGTAGAGGAATTACTGTAAGAGTACAGAATAAGACAGTTTGGACTCACATTAGCTGTTTAGGTTTAAAATGAATTACTAATGTTAACTAGCATGTTAGTTAGCAATAATAGATTAATAATAATAGCCTGTGCCTATATTCTCTCCTTACATCCACCTACGCTCTCCGTCTCTGCAAGATTCTGAATGATTGAGATTTATTCTAGCTCAGCTAGCAGCAGATTTATATAATGTGTTGGTCCATTTCTTTAACTGTCTATGTTCACAACGCGTAGCTCCTATGGCGCCATTTTGATGCCAACAAGCCATCACCCGCTGTTAGCATTCCACTGACTGCCAATCATTTTGACAGCAAATAACTTGACATCTGAACACACCCGTCGCTATGGGCGGGCCATAGGGGGCCGGGCCCGCCCCCCAAAATGCTTGTGCCCCCCCACTTGAGGCACAGATCTCTTTAAAAAATACAGTAATTTTATATTATCATAGTTGCTAATTTTGTCTTGCATTAATGTTGCATTATTTATCATTAAAACATTAATATATAAAGAAACGATGGTGTGATTTTGTTTGATTGATGGGAATCTACACTGCAACAGCCTATCACGGCATTACTAAAAAGAACGTTAGGTTACGTACGTGACGTTGCCTACGTCCATGTAGCCACTTAACAGTTACCGCTAATTTTCAAAAACTGGATGACTTTTCGCTTTGTAAGAAGATGGATATCCGTAAGTGGTTGAAAAGCCCACCAACAGCCTCTGCCA